>NW_020954929.1:0-5666 GCF_900497805.2 Vombatus ursinus | reverse complement strand
GTCAGTCCTCCAGCCATGGTCAACATGGATCTGGCTCAGGTCAGTCCTCTAGCCATGGACAACATGGATCCAGCTCAGGTCAGTCCTCTAGTTATGAACAACATGGATCCAGCTCTGGTCAGTCATCTAGCTGTGGATCTGGCGCAGGTCAATCCTCCAGCCAGACACGACATAGATCTAGTTCAGGTAGTCAGTCAGGGAGATATGAACGACAAGGAAGTCGTTCAAGTTCACATCAGTCCTCTAACCGTGAACGACATGCATCTTGCTCTGGTCAGTCATCTAGCTTTGGACAATATGGGTCTAGTTCAGGACAGTCATCTAGTCAGAAACGACGTGGATCCAGTTCAAGTGGTCACTCAGAGAGTTGTGGACGACAAAGACATAGTTCAAGTTCACATCAGTCCTCCAGCTATGGACAATGTGGGTCTGGCTCGGGTCAGTCCTCTAGTTATGGACAACATGGGTCCAGCTATGGTCAGTCCTCTAGCTGTGGATCTGGCTATGGTGGTCCATCAGTGAGTTGTGGAAAACAAGGACATAGTTCAAGTTCACATCAGTCCTCCAGCTATGGACAGTGTAGCTCTGGCTCAGCACAGCCCTCTAGCTATGGGTCTGGGTCAGGCCAGTCATCTTGCCAGAGCTCAGTCAGTCAGTCAGGAAACTGTGGAGACCAGCAATACAATTCAAATTCACAACAGTCTTCTAGTTATGGACAATGTGAGTCTGTATGTGATCAATACTCTGACTATCCACAATATAGGTGTCAATCTTCTAGCTTTGAACCTCATGGTTCAGGTTCAGCTCAGTCCTGTAACTCTGGAAGTCATGGATCCAGTGTGAGTGGACAGACATGTAGTCCAGGAAGACAAAGGTTCAATTCAAATGGTAGCTGTGGGGAGTTTGGGAGACAAACAGTTGGTTCAACATACATACTGTGTGCAGACAGCAACAATGAGTTATCAGGGGATAGACACAATGAAAGTAAGGCAGTGTGCAGCCTCTATAGCCAAGATGTAGCTGGTTCTCAGAGAGCAGGAGGAAACTATGGAAGGGTGAGAACACACTCAGGTTCCCACTACCCTTGTAGCATCACCCCTCTCTATGAGTACTGCCAAGAGCAAAGATTTTATTACTACAAGTGAAAGGACAATTGAATGCTAAATAACTGAAATACTTAATAGAAAAGAAAAGAAAAATGAATACTATGACCAAGCCATTTACTGTGGCATTTAGTTCTGGAAATAGGGCAGGCTATCTTTGTCCTTTTCTTTTAAACCTAGATATCAACTCTATGCCTTCTATTTGTTGGTAGTCTCTTAGAACAGTTCCACTTAGTGGTGTAGGGTGTTTTAGCTCCTTGGTTAGGAAATATATAAGTAGACAAAGTCCATGGAGTGTGGCACTAAATATGGGGCAGTGTTCATTTGGGGGCAATATAATTTGGGAGCTTGGGAATTTGTTTTAATCTGAAAAGTTTGATTGGGGTGGGGTAGGGGTGGGGGTTCTCATGGATTGTTAAATTTACTGATGTAAATGCTGATCACTCCTCTCCAAGGAGCTAAGAAGCAAGATTGTCTGACTCCTAATTGATTAGATCACCAATTCACAATGCCAAAGCCGCAGTGGCAGGGCCAAATACTTACCTTCAGATCCATGCCATGGGTATGCATCCTCAGCAGTTTCTTTCTTCATCATGGTTATCCAACCTTGATTCTTAAGAACATCTTTGATAACTAAGCTAAAAATCAACATGAGAAACTGGCACCTTCTCCCTAGCAAATAGATACGATGGTTGTCTTTGAAGAATGGGAATTGACAACATTTTTGTCCAAATAGAGAACATATTGGATTCTAACTCCAACTAAAAAAAGAGGTGTCTGCTTGACAACTCTTCTAGGCTAGAAAAAAAGTGGAGGCAATGCAGCCCTGGCATGTGGCTGCAGACCACGTCTGCATTTAACCAGCCTTTCCACTTTGGAGAACATTATCTATAAGGAAAGGGAACAGAAAATGTATATTACAACTGCATGATGTTTTGATCAACTGTGATATTCAAGATTACTGCTGTTTTCTTGAGGGCATCTGGCAAATTTTGAAAACTGGATTCCATGAAAACTGACAATAAATATTGTTTATCAAGTATGATAGCCCATGTCCTCTCTGCTTCATTCTCAGATCAGACTGTGAACTGATTTCATCTAGGCTATTTACCAAGAAACCTCCATTACTCCTTTCCACAAAATAGGAAGGAAGGAAGGAAAGAAAATAAACATTTATTAAGCACCTACTATATGCCAGGCACTATGCTGAGTCCCTTACAAATATGATCTCATTGAATTCTCACCACAACCCTAGGAGGTAGGTGCTATTATTATCCCCATTTTCCAATTGAAAAAACTGAGGCAAACAGAGGTAAAGTGACTTATGCAGGGTTGCACAGCTAGTGAGGGTCTGAGGCTGGATTTTAATTCCATTCTTCCTCAGTCCCAGCACTCTATCCACTCTGCCATCCAACTGCCTCTAAACCAGAGTTTTGAAGTACTCAGATATTAATGAAAGAGAATTGAATGAATTGAGAAGCTAAATAACTTCACTAAGGCCACATAGTTTATTCCATTTTTAAAAAATAGACTCAGAATGTGCAAAATAACAATATTAGAGCTGTACTATGTTTTTAAGAGGTAATCTCTTCCAACTTGCTCCTTTCAAAGTTGAGAACAATGGGGCTCAGAGATAGGACTTGTCCAAGATCACACAGTGGTCTAGACTGGAAATTCCTTGGCTCCATCCTGTTCAGCATCATCCACAATTTACAGGAAGGCATTTTGTCCCTTTGCTGCTGGGTGGATCTTAAGATACAGAGAAAGAAAGAGACACTTAATCCATTTATCTAAATCTGAATTCAATCTTGTGGGCAAAGATTATCAAAGAGGCATGTATTCTAGTGGCCTTACTGCCACTCCAGATCCAGATACTGGATCTGTTTCTAAAAGATGAAACAACACACACAAAAGTTCCTGTCATGCGACCCAGAGCTTTACAGGCTTATTCCAGATGGCTCAGAGAGACTTTAGGCAGATGTAGACAAAACAGCAGAAATGCCTTTCCAAAGGCACCAATCCAGGATAATCAGACCCTCAGTACTGTGAATATGGCAAACATGCCATTGAAAGACAAAACAGATTTGTAAGATTTGTTTTGTGTTAGGGGATACATTTCATAGACTCATCAGTCATTCTAGCTGTTCATGTACCACACCAGGTCTCTTTGGGGGAAGAAGTCCAGTCTAACTAGCTTACATCAGATATAAAAGATATGCTTGTCAAATTACACAATCATAGAAGCACACAATCTCAAAGCTAGAAAGGGTCCTCAGAAGAATGATCACCAAACTTGGATATGAATGAGAATCCCCTTTACAGCAGCTAGGTGGCACAATGGATAGAATATTGGATTCGGAATCAAGTTCAAATTCTGTTCAAGATTTTTATTAATTGTATGACTGTGCAAGTCGCTTACACTTTCTCAGCTCCAGTTTCCCCATCTTTAAAAGGGAGATAGTAATTAGCATTTACTCCACAAGGTTGTTGTAAGAATTAAATGAGTTAACGTGTACAAAGTGCTTTGCAAACCTTAGAGATATCTAAATGTTTGTTGTCGTTCAATTGTTTCACTTGTGTCCAACAACTCGTGACCCCATTGGGGTTTTCTTGGCAAAGATATTGGAGTGGTTTGCCATTTCCTTCTACAACTCATTTTACAAATGAGGAAACTGAGGCAAACAAGGTTAAGAGACTTGTCAAGGATCACACAACCAGTAAGTGTCTGAGGTTGGATTTGAACTCAAGAAGATGAGTCTTCCTGAGCTGCAGACCTGGCACTCTAACCACTGTACCACCTAGCCGTACCTTTTATATAGTGGGTACTTAATAAGTGTATGTTGACTATTTTTTTTTACTGACCCAATACACAATTGACTCATATTCAGCTTATAGTCTATTAAACTCCCTGAATCTTTTTCAGGCAAATTTCATACAAATGTTAGTAAACAATACATTCATTAAACACTTACTATGTGTTTATGCTGTGTTTACCTTTGGAAACACAGAAAGTCAATTGATACAGATATCACCTAGTACAGTCCCTCTTCACCATGCTGTACTTGTATGTGATTTATTTTTAAACAAACTTAATGCTTTGCATATAACTATCTCAAGTTTAAACGAATTTGATTTAGCCCATTGTTCTAACCAGCAGAGATCTTTTCAGATCTAGAATTTGCCAGCACTGTAGCAGTCCTCCCTCAGCTTTGCGTCATCTACAAATTTAATCAGTATGAGATCTCTGCTTTCATCCAAGTTATTAATAAAAATACTGAACTTTCCAAGAGATCCCTGGGGCATTCTACTAGAAACCTCCTTCTAGGTTCACACCCATCCATTAATATCTACTTATTGAGTCATTCAGCCAGCTCTGAATCCACTATGACTTTCTCCAAACACTTTCATTTTGTTTTCGAGGAAAATGCTAGACTCTTTGACATATGCTGTACTGAAAATCAGGCATCCATGGTCCATAGAATTACCCTAATCTACTAACCTAGTAATCCTGTAGTAATCCAAGAAGATAATATTTGTAAAAGCACTTAGGATAGCACCTGACATATAATAGACTCTATACAAATGCTTATTCCACCCACCCCCCCAACCAGTCAATAAAGAAAATGCTTCACATGACTTGTCCTTAATGAAGCCATGATGGCTCGTATATATTCCTAAGTGCTCACAGACAATGCCTTTATTAATACCATTTAGAATTTTGTCAAGAATCAGTCAATCCCACCAGCCTTTATTTTGAAGTTTCTACCCTCTTTCATTTTTGGAAATCAAGATATTTGACAACTCCCAATTTAGATGGATGGATATCTTCTTAATGTATGTTACTTTACTGCCCATTTTTATCTCCTTTTGAATAAGGCATTCCTTCTAGTACTATGTTATAATGTGTCACAAACCCACCGAGTCTCAGCTACAACCTATGAGATAGAAGGTGAGAGGCATAGTTAAAAATCCATCCTGTACTCAGAAGGTGAGTTTTGAAAGATGGATCCTTCCTTAGAGTATAAAGATCAGCAAGTTTCTCCTTTGTCAGGTAAATCCCACATCAAGAGGCACCGATATGTTGGAAATTCAGAGTTAGTCAATGATGGTTGCTGGTTTACTAATTCCACCAGACTTATGCTCAAATCTTGTGCTCTGAATGTCACATTCAGTGGTCTCAGAGAAGAGAGGATGATCTTCAGGTCTAACCACATAGTCCACAATTCAAGAAACTTCAGTGACTCCCAAGTACTTATGAGGAAAAAATATAAACTGGAATTTAAAAACTCCATGCTCCAGCTCCAACCTAATCATACAGCTTGTTTCATCATTCCCTTTCTTGTACTCCATGTTTCAGCTAAATTAGAGTACTGCCTGGTCCCTAAATTCAATGTGCTATCTCCCATATTTGCATCAGCATCATCATGATCATTGCTAGCATTTACAGAGTGCCTGCTGTGTTCCAAACACTGTGCTAAGTGCTTTGCAGATATTCTCTCATTTGAGCAAGGAATAGTTTACCTGTCAGATCTATGGAGAACAGAAGAATTCATGACCAAACAG
>NW_020954928.1:106431-118085 GCF_900497805.2 Vombatus ursinus | reverse complement strand
TCTGCTATAATGGGCCCCTTGGTTCTTCTCCTCCTAGGATTATTGGTTGCCCCTTGCATCATGAATTGTCTCTGCCGCTACATCCAGCAGCGTATACAGTCTCTGAAACTGTTTGTCCTACGCAAATCCTATACACCCCTGGATTCGGATGAGTCAGCGCCCCTGGACTCTGTTGAGTCCTCTGTATAACTTGCTCTTGAAAAGGGGTGAATGTGATAGACCCTCCGTTAGGGGCCCAGGGGCACCACGCCCCGGGCCCTCTGGCTCAGCTTCCCCTAACGGCTGTGCAACACCCTGGGTGCAACATCCTGTTCTGTAAATAACCTGATCTGGCTTCCCGGCACCCCACCGGACCCTGTCCTCTTCCCGGCACCCCACCGGACCCTGTTTTGTAACCCTGTTTTGTAACCAGACAGTATAAATATTTCAGATAAAACCCTCGGTGGCACGGCCCCTGGGATGCACGCCTGGGGTCCGTCGCCGGCCGGCTCAAATAAACGCGCTCTCAATTAATGTCAATTGGGTGTGATGCTCTGATTTCTCTCGGGCGTCCAGTTCACCTTATCACAATAACAAATATTATCAAGCCTTTAAAATTTTACTCAGTGTTTTTTCCCTTTGTCTTTCTTTAAATATATCACTAGAAATTAGGAAAAACTATTACATTCTGGAATCTCACATAGATAGTGAATGTGGTAGTACATAAATCTCCAAATTAACATATCCCTAGGATTCTCATTTACTCAGGAATTCCACAACACAGGAAAATTTACACAGTGTTGATAAGAATTTTAGGTGAAATTTCCTCTTAAAGGTAAATAAAACTTGGAAGTTTATTCTAACCCATTCATTCTCCCCTATTATTATTATTTTTTTTTGGAGTGGTAACAATTCTTGATCTAATATCTCCAGATAATAAAAGAAATTGCTTTTTCAACAACATAGCTGATATAATTTGTTTACCAGATTATACCATATAAAAAATCTCAGAAATATAACCATACCACAGCAATTATTATGTATTTAAAACTTGAAACAGAACCAATTAATTACCTGCTTATAACCAAATATACCTCATTAAATGTTAACAATTTTCAAATTATCAAATTTTATCCCATCCTTTTAAAAGACTAATCCATATGCACCATTTCTACCTCACAATGATCTCTCAAATTTTACAATCTAAAAGAGTTTTAGAAATACAATACAATTTAGAAACATAGTAATAATGAAGAGATTTACCTTTGCCCCTTTAGTGCCAAAAGGAATTTGGCTTCTTGTTTACAATTCCCAGAAAAACCTTAAAACTTTTAGATTCCTTGCAGACTCACTTTATCTTTCTCAATTTGAAAGCTTATTCAAATGCATCTTTCTTCCCTGGCTCCAAAAAGAACCTGGCTTCAGTTGTCTAAGGTGGCAGGAAAACCTTAAAGTTTTGGAAGGTGCCTTATTTCCCTTTGAAAGCAAACGTCCTGCTTTCAGCTCCCTTCATTATCTATTCTCATTGTCTGTTCAAATCCCTCAGGCGTTCCAAATGGAAATTCTCACCTGGACCCTTTCTTTTCCCAACCAACCCCCCCCCTTCCTTTGGCCACCCTTAATCCTAGCTAGGTGCCACAAAGTCCAGGACCCAGGTGTTCCATTTGCTCCAGCTTACTAGCCACTCCCATCCAGATCTCCTTAGACCCCTCCTCCTGTCACTCCAAACTGCTTGGCCACTCCTAGACCCCTTCCTCAGTCTTTCTGTACTTAAGACTCATCTTTGCCCCATTCTGATGCTGAGCTGTCCTCAAGCCTAGAGGCTGAGGCTCTTGCCAGCTCATCCTCACCGGCTTCATGTGGCCTATCCACCCCAGCCCCCACTCAGACGCTGAGCTTTCTTTATGCCCAAGAGGCTGAGACTGCCTCATGCTGGCTCCTCCTTATGAGTGTCACCTGACCACCTTAGCCACCATTTAGATCACTGATGTTTGGGTTACTTTGGAGTCTGGCCTATATGCTTCATTTTTAATAAAATTTTTCTCTGGCTGGAAGAAGATCTGGGTCGAATTCTTTCAGGCAGATCCGCGCCGCGGTTTGGGCTTTTTCCCGCCATCTTGGGGTGCCTCTGCATCTAGGAGCATCCTAAAAACCCCCACCCTCTTCAATAACACAAACAAATTTTAGAAGACATCAGTTACATTTCCAGATTATCACATATAGAAATTATTGATCTTTTTACTTTTGATATTTAAAAACCACTTCAAAGTTATCAGGTATGGAACAATTACATTAAAATAGAGTGATAATAATAATGTTGTCTAACATACGCCAGTCATTTTTTTAAGCATTTGCAATAATTATATCATTTTGATCCCATAACAACAACCATTATTATTTTTCCCTTTACAAATCAGGAAACAGGGCAAACAGAGATAAAATAGTTTTCTATAAATTGCAAAGTTGACACATTTCTGCAACTGGAACAGAGAAGTATGGGGCTTACCAAGAGCAGAAGCTGACTTCTCACCTCATAATGCTATTGACTAGCCTTCCAGGGGCTAGGGTGGCTGATGCCAGGGCCTTCCCAGTGGTGATAATTCTTGGTGGCAGGGCTTAGGGAATCTCATCATAGTTCTGACTGTCCACTTCTCTCCTCCCCATAGCAGCAGAATTTACTGAGGCTGGTGCCATTTGCAGCTGCTAGGGCAGAATATATTGAACCTGGATGATATTCCCAGGCCTTGTTTAGAGGGGTGGGCTGCAAAGTGCCCAGGGGCACAGGGCTGATAGCAGACAATCACTGCTAGTCTGTGTTAGCTGCCCCTCCCCTCCTTTTGCCAGATGGAGTAGACTGATTTAAGTTTCCCCCAACATTTCTCCAGCATTTTCTTTTCTTTTACAATTCCCTTATCGAGATACTTATATCTGGGGAGGGAGTGGGGAATGCTGAGGAATCAAGATTGGGAGGAGGTGTTTTAGCAGAGGGTGAGCTCCTGGAATTACCCCCAGTCTCAGAGGTTTTCTCCAACAATCTCAAAATGATCAATTTCCCAATTTCTTAATGATTAATCTCAAAACCTCCAGAATCTGCTAAGAAGTCTTTAGCTGTATCTAACTTTTCACTGTAGATCTAGGCTGGCCAGGCCTGAACCCACAAGGAAAGGAGTTTTACAAGTTTGTCATTTTCCTAGCTGCAGCCCTTAAAAGTCTCTAAAATCTTACAAGTTAATAGATACAGAGACACATACTGACAGACAAATTGACAGGACAAATACAATACAAATATAGTGACATAGTGCACATTTAATAACAGAGAGGGACTTTGAGGCTTGTTAGAAAACCCCCAACAGGAGTTGGCTATTTTTATTCTGAGGAAGGGGGTTGGGGAATTTGCAAGAATCCAAGATCTGACAGTGTAACTGGATCTTGCTAACCTTCCTCAGAGTGCCCCTGAGGTTGCATATTTAAAGGGGCAAGTCCCAATGAAGTTAATTTCAAGAATCTGAGTTCCGTCAGGACCGTAGCCTTTAAGGGAAAAGGGGAGGGGGGAAAGGGGATTAATCAGAGCCTGGGAAAGAGTGCTGAAGTGGCTTTGTGATCCTTAAGGGAAGAGGCTTCTGCCTTTCCTTCTCCCTCAGCCGTCTTAGGAACCCAATGATGAAAACATTCCCACTTCTGGCTAGGTGTTTTGTTGGCCTTTAAACTTAATTTGGTTTTCAGATAAAGTAACTTTGACCGGTCAAAAGAACCCCACGGTGGCCAACATAATTTGGGGTTATCTTTAGTTAACTGACATCAGTGCTAGCAGTACTTGTGATTACCAGATTGGCAATGGCTTGACATATAAGAGGTGGTGGTCTTGTTAGCCGGATTTCTAGTTTTAGTTTCTTACTGACCCATAGTCAATGTCTCTAGATCGATCCTTACCAGAGGGGACCTGATACAGTAGCTGGAGTTCCTGAACTTTGACTTGATCCCTGACCCCAGAGCTAGCTTAAAGGGAATTTTCTTTCGGACTTCAACCAAACTAATGGGAAGTCCATGGAAGCTGGGAATAGGGGAAACTTACCCGACCCCATCAAGGTTGGGACTCCAGGAAAAAATGGATCCTGAAGCACCTGAGCCACTAGCATTGCTGGGGTTGGGTGTTTTCTCCTACTTCTTCAGTTCCAATCTGAGCCGTGGCACCATTACTGTCGACCTGAAAGTTGGTTAAAGAGACAACAAGCTAGATGATAAGCAAATTCATATTGTTTTATTCCCTCAAGTTAGCACATGTACATGGAATCAGAGCTTTAACTCTGACTGACTCAAGCAATTTTAGGAGGACATTTAAACCCTGACTCAGGATGTCTGTGTTACTAAAAAAAAAGAAATACAGCCTCCATATGTTTTTTAACATACAGCATGGGAAAGGAAGTTTCTTAGTTGAATAGGTTGTAAATACAATAAAATAGGAGAATGTCAAAGTGTCGATTGAAATTATAGATCCAGGATATCTGTGTTTCCCCTACATAACATATGTTCATAGGATACAAAGACAAGAAAAGTCACTATTCAAGAGAGTGTCTGGTCCCAGGTATCCTGGGCTTAGTGATCACAAACAGGAAGGATGCTGGTCAGTTCCATCTGGTCCTGTAGTTGCTGACACAGGAAGAGGCATTTTTAGTTCACTCAGAAAAGATTAATTCAGGTATTTGGCTCTTATTGGGGATCAATTGATCTTAAATGATTATCAAGCATCACAGATTTCAGTAAGCAGGATGACTTTGGAGAAGAAATCATCTATCTTCTCAAAGTTAACTTCTTTTGTGGTGGAAAAACATTTATCCACCTATTTTATGAAGGAATTCACTTGACAATGACCAAAGGCTCAACTATGGCATAGGAATAACACAGATATTAGAGTTATAGAGTTATATAGAGAATAACACAGCTTAGAGAGTTCTCTGCTATTCTTTTCCCAATAGTAAGTTATTATTACTTTTCTCTTCTTTATTATTCACTCTTAATGAAACACAACAGTTTTTTCAAAGGCAACTTCCATTTTGGTGTTTGTTGACTGTGAATAATGCTGATTCCTAATTGCCTCTTTCTTTTTACAAAGCTTTAATATTTTCCAAAACTGTAGTGTCCCTGTTAGGAATTTTATGTTTGCCTCTTATCAAAAGAGGAGCTAATTTCCTAATAGTTATAAATTAACAGAAATCCTTATTACACTAATTTAATGTTGAATTCACCTAAATGGAATATAGTTCAATAATTTAAAAACCTCAACTTCCACTACCAAGATTTCACATTTCAGGGCCCAATATCATCAATATACTCCTGCTTTAATATATATTTGACAATGATTTTGTTGGAAATAACCTCTGGTGCCCAAATAGATACAGTAAGTTAGACAGACTCAGGATGAGTGAAGCAGTTGAAACCTTTAACACACTTCCTGCAGGAAGCAGGTGTGGAACTCGAGACCAGCACACAAACCCTACAGAAGTGAGAGCAAACCTTATATCCTTATTCCCTGCCGCAAGTCCCTCCTAGCTGACTTTCATTGGTAGAAGTCAGCACAGGTCACAGACTTCCCAGAACACCCACCACATGTTACCCTTGGTATGTTTCTCTTACCTTCTTCATACATCAAATGTTTAGAAAATGGCATCTTAAAACAGACTGGGAGGTGGAGAAGTTAGTGTTCATAAGCCTATTAAACATGCGCACTCTAATTAAAGCTTAACCTTTGTCCTACTTCCAGCCTCTTTAATCAAACAACTGGTTTTGCCTAATTTTAGCTGGTTCTTGAAGCTCCTGACCCAGAGCTATTTCCTTATATGGAAATATAATAGTTTCTTGCTTCTCACAATTTGAATTAGAAAGATTCTTTTATTTGAAGTATAACAATTTCTTGATTTAAGGTTTCTATTTTTAATAAAACTATTACTCTATTTTTTTACTTCATATGGAATTAACAGGAATTGCACTACTTAAAACTATCTGATGGAGAATGTACTTTTCTGAAGGGCTCACTGTATAGCTTTTTCCCTAATTTCCTCTCAAATCACTCAAAATTAAGTCTATTTAATTTGTTTGTTTGTTTTTTAACCTATCTTATTGTAAGGTATTGTTAGAAATATACTTGACACCTAAAATTTAGCATCAAGAAAGTTTATTACAAAGAAAGTCCAGAGGATTAGACATTTCTGGCCAGAAGCAGGCTCCACCCCTCTCCAGGATGGGTGGGCCCCAAGTGCGAGGGCAATCATGCTTTTATGCATTCAAATTCTGCATGAAACCTCCCAGGCCTGGATTGGTCCATCCCTTCCAAGGTTACACCCCTCCTTACATGTTTCCCCTTGATATGCTCAAGTACGCTCCCCCTCCCTTGGTCATTCATCCCATGACTCGTTAATGAGGCTCTAATTTTATGTGGGGTGTGTCAGATAATAATAATGAAGTTCATTAAGCAGGCACTCTAACATTTTTCAAGTGTCCTCAGGTTGACCCTAACTGGTCTGAGCTGACTCAACCCTTATCTTGAATTTGGAGTCTTTTTAGAGCCATCAACTTACTTCTTATCATTTAAACCCTCACCCACTTACAGCTTACTACTTCATGGAATTGTTCTATAAATCTCTGCATTATTCTCTTTCTCTATGGAAATATAACCTTTACCTGACTCTCACAGTATGGATAGTAGAGATTCCAGATTAGTAGAGATTCCAAATCACTATTTGTTTTATGACTTTGCAAATTTCCAACTGATAAGAATTTCTTTTATATTCTAAGTTTCCTTATTTCATCCTACAAAATATTTGTCTTTAAATAACTTGCAAGTTCTGCTTTTCTCTCTCAAAATTTCAGCATTTTATACTTTTATAAGACATATGCTCATTTTAATTTGGTCCTTTGTAATCTGAGCACCCTAGATCATTCATGACTATGATCATTTATGGCTTTTCATGGCTTTCAGATTGGCCACCCTTATTTGTAAAGCTGCTATCTCTTTTTGCTGCTCAAGATGGCCTTGGTGTGGCTGTGATGCTGTTTACGGGTTCAGGGGTACTGGGACCCCAAAATCACAACACGTGGGTCCTGCCTGAAAGAATTCAACCCAAGCCTTCTTTCAGCCAAAGATAAGGTTTATTAGAACATAAGTCATATTGGGCAGACTCTTAAGGAGTCTAAACATAGGTAAGCAGTGGCTAGATTATAAGAATCTAAGCATCTTAATGGAGACGAGGTGGACCTTATATACAGAAAGCCTATGGGAGGGATCTAGGAGTGGCCAAGTAGTCTATGAGGTAATAGAATTCCAGGGAAATGGAGGCTAGGTGGGACCAAGGGTGGGAAGTGGTCTGGGGCCATAGGGAGGCAAGACTATGGAGGGCCAGGCTAGGTCAAGGATGACAGAATTGGGGGATTGGGTGTAGCCACAATGAAAGGCTAGTTGATGGGATTATAGCCTCGGGGAACACCAGAGTATAATCCTTCAGGGTAAAAAATGGTCATTCAGTGAAATAGAGGACTTTCAAGCATTCCTATGGAAAAGACCAGAGCTGAATAGAAAATTTGACCTTCAAATACAAGACTCAAGTGAAACATGGAAGAGGTAAACAGGAAAGAGAAATCGTAAGAGACTTACTAAGGCTGAACTGTTTACATTCCTGAAGGGAAAGATGATATTTGTAACTCATGAGTCCTTTGTCAGTATTAGGATAGTAGGAGGGAAAAAAATTATATGTATGTATAGATAGATAGATAGAGGGCACAGGGTGAGTTGAAGAGGAAGGGGTGATATCTGGAAAATAAAATTAAGGGGTGAGAGAGGATTATACTGGAGAAGGAGAAAGGGAGAAGTAGAATGAGGTAAAATATCTCACATGAAACAGACAAGAAAAGGCTTTTACAGTGGAGGGGAAATGAGGGAAGGTGAGAGGGAATGAGTGAATCTTATTCTTATAGGATTTGGCTTAAGGAAGGAATAACATACACAATGGGGTATGGAAATCTATCTTACCCTACAGGAAAATAAGGGGGGAAGGGGACAAGAAAGCAGGGGGTTGATAGAGGGGAGGGCAGATTAGGGAAGGGAATAATCAAAAGCAAACACTTCTGAGGAGGGACAGGGTCAAAAGAGAAAATAGAATAAATGGGAGGTAGGATAGGATGAAGGGAAAATACACTTAGTTTTTCACAACAGGAGTACTATGGAAGTGTTTTGCATGACTATACATCTGTAACCTGTACCGAGATGCTTGCTTTTCAATGAGGGTGGCTGGGGAGAGAGGAAGGGAGAAAATTTGCAACCCAAAGTTTTAAAAACACTTATTAAAAAAAATAGTTAAAAAGATACAAAATAAAAATGATATGATCAATTTTAAAAAAAACTTGGTAAACAAGTAGTGAACATTGCATTAAAGTTTGAGGCCCACTATAAGAACCTATCTATCCTTATATGATTTATGTAATATATCAAACAGATTGGAATACAGTAGGGGTCCAAATGAATTATTTCTCACATTATGTTACTCAATAAGGAAATAGGAGGGGAAAGGGGAAAAGAGAAAGAGAACCCAAGATGACAAAGGGAAGACAGTGGTCAGAAACAAAACAGATCTTTGAGGAGGGATGGGATTAAAAAAAAGAGAGAGAGAGAGAAACACAAACAGAAGAAAACAGGATGGAAGGAAATACACAGTCAGTAATCATAACTGTGAATGTAATGAGTTCACCCATAAAATGGAAGTGGGTAGCAGAATGGATGTTGTTTATAAGAGACACACTGGAAACAGAAAGACACATACAGAGTTAAAATAAAGGTCTAAAGCAGTATCTATTACACTTCAGCCAACCTAAAAAAGCCAAGGGTAACAATCATGGTCTTAGATAAAGCAAAAGCAAAAATATACCTAATTAAAAGAGATAAGCATGGAAATGACATTTTGCTAAAAGGCATCATAGACAATGAGGTAATATCAAAAATTTTTACAGCAAGTTCCTCTGATAAAGGCCTCATTTCTCAAATATATAGAGAACTGAGTCAAATTTATAAAAATAAGAGCCATTCCCCAATTGATAAATGGTCAAAGGATATGAACAGGCAATTTTCAGACAAAGAAATCAAAGCTATCTATAGTCATGTGAAAAAATACTCTAAATCACTATTGATTAGAGAAATGCAAATTAGAACAACTCTGAGGGACCACTTCACACTTATCAGAAATGACAAATTCTGGAGGGGATATGGGAAAATAAATATGCTAATAAAGTGTTGGTGAAGTGGTAAATTGCTCCAACCATTCTGGAGAACAATTTGAAACTAGACCCAAAGGGCTATAAAACTGTGGGCATGCCAGTGACCAGCAGGTTTCCATCATGTTTAAAGGAATCTCCCTACTGGCAGGGAGGTGGTACAGTGGATACAGCACTGGCCCTGAAGTCCAGAGGACCTGAGTTCAAATCCAGCCTCAGACCAAACACTTGACACTTACTAGCTGTGTGACTCTGGGCAAGTCACTTAACCCCAATTGCATAAAAATTAAAAAATTTTTAAAAAAATCTTCCTAGATCATTCCCGAAATGGTTGGGAGTTAGTTAGCTGGATCCTGTGGGTTACTCCTTGGGAATATATCATGCACTATTCACACTGTGAGAACACACCTGTCTTCTTACTGAGCAGCTATCTTAACTGATACCTGCACACTCTGACCATCTGTGCAGCTAATGCAGAGATCTACAGGTGAATAGAGACAAACGGTGACAGTGACCATGAAAAAAGCATTGGCTTTTTAACCTTCAAAGTAGTTCCTGGGAAATTCAAATTTGTTGATCCTCTAGTAGCAGAAGAATAGATCATTGGAGTTACAAACTACCTGGAATGGCAATGTATCTGGATGACATATTTGTCCTTGGGAAGACACTGGAAGAACACAAAGAAAGACTGATGTTCAAAATATTCTGGAAATACCCTGTTTTCCAGAGCTAAGGCCCAGCAAGCTGGCTCTGCCCCAAGCTTGGCATAACAGCAATCCTTTCAACTCTGGATGATCTTACCCTCTGGCAAAGTGTATTGCACCAGGTGTTCACTCCCCCTATTTCCCAGCGACCTGAGAGCCAACATCCATCACACCTCAGGCTTACAATCCCTGTTCCTTGTTGTATTCCTGTTTCTGGAACAGGACTGGGTCTGTACCCCAGGGATGTAATCACGACCCCCAAGACTTGGGACAATACTGTTCCCAGAGGACCCGTGGAAACAGTAACTCAAGAACTAAAAATGATCATGTCATAGACTTGCCCAGCATGTACCCAACATGCTAAAGTTCTCCTGTTTGGGAGGACTTCCACTTGAAAGTGTTTTCCTCACTCTGAAACGCATTAAACCACTACTTGATTCTTGGCACACCTGCCTCTGGTTAGGTTAGAGACCAGTTCAGCTGGACTGCATTCAAAATTCTGTTGGGAGATAGAATTAAGTGTTGATTCAGCCAGAGGAAAATGATCTGAAGCTTCTAATCCCAAATATCAGTTTTACAACGTCCAGGATATGGCTCACACAGTATCTCCAAAAAACATGAATACCAACCCAGAGAAAACAGAAGTGTTCCTGTCCACAGTCCACAGAGCCTTTGAGATCTAAGGACTTCTCTAGGAATTGGCTTTTATTCTGGCAAAATTATCTGAAAAAAATATGCTTCTGTTGCTAAACCACTGAATGATCTCACTAGTGTTTACATGTTTGAAGAGAACCAGAAGGACAAAAAAAAAAAAAGAGGCTGATTTGTTTGAGCCCTTTGGATCCTGATGGGATGGACAGATGTGACTAAGCTTTCAGACACTTGGCCAGCTACCTCAGTAACGCCAGCCTGAGGAGCTTGGAGTCTTCCTGTAACAAGACAGAGGGGTAGCCACATAAACCAATTAATTTTCTGGCAGAGGGCTAAGCTAGAAACTTGTAAACCTCCCACCCACCACCTCCTAATCCCCAACCTTCACACACAAGCTGGAGTTCCTGGCCTTAAAAAGCACAATCATTGAGAAGTTCAAGAACCAGGTGTATGGAGCAAAGTTGTACATGTGGGCTGACAGTAATCCACTGGCATATTTTGCCAGGTCAGGTTAGATGTTGTTTGCCACAGACAGGTAGTGTCAAGCACTTACTATTGATTGAACATTCATTGTTGGCCAGAGAAAACTAGTGCAGATGCAGATGGTGGGCACCAAAGGCCATGTGACACTGAAGTGATGATCACCATACCTAAAGAATGTGACTATATGTGACATGCAGGGATCTGGAGAAGCAAGCGGCCATACAGCTAAGAGTTTGGGACTTCCACCAGAGAGCCTGCTACTGAACCAACCTTCTCTGTCTCAGCTGTCTGTGGATGACTGGTGACGAGAACAGACAGTTGATGAGGGACTATGAGGAGTGACAGATGCCAAGAAGAGAGGTAGGGATCCTAAAGGACTCAGCTCCCTCAAAGGCAACAACTGTTGAGGCAGAAGTCTGAGCTGTGTTATGGAGTAGTGTCCTGGCCCATTATGCTTTTGCATGGCTCTAATTATTCAATCAAGCAATAAACATTTCCTTCTTTTTTTAGGGGGGGAGGCAATTGGGGTTAAGTGACTTGCCCAGAGTCACACAGCTAGTGAGTGTTATGTATCTGAGAACT
>NW_020954928.1:95355-106375 GCF_900497805.2 Vombatus ursinus | reverse complement strand
GAACTCAGGTCCTCCTGACTCCAGGGCCAGTGCTCAATCCACTGCACCACCTAGCTGCCCCAGACAAGAAACATTTCTTAAGTGACTCCTATGGCACTAGACACTTTACTAAATGACAGAATCACAAAGATAAAAATGTCTTCAAGAAACTTACATTCTGTTGGGATAGACAACATGCAAATAACATACACATACATAATGAACACATACAGAGTATTTATGTACCAGCGGCCTTTCTATACCCAGCATGCACAGAACAATACAAGAAGCTATCTTCTGACTGGTTCTCACTATTTATGACTCATTCATGGGTTGGGTTTCCCTAATTGGTTGCTGAGCTTTGACTTTATTCTGTTTTATTCTCTTGATACTAGTTTTAAAGGAATGACCTAGCCTGAGGGCTAGGGCATGCTTCTTCCTTCTGTCCTCAAATCATGAAGATGATTCTTTGACCCATCTGAAAGGTCAAGTGGGGAGTACATTTCCACTCAGCAGAACACATGGTCTGACCAGGCAAGCCGGTACCAATGGAACCACTTCCTTTGCTGTGTCTTTCTTTCTTTTGGTACAAGGGCTTGTGAGAACTCAAAAGGCCTGGAGTCCCTTGATTACAGCAGCAGCATTTCCATCAGCAAGGTCTTGACAATGATGTCCCCATGGACCTACAATAGCTGATGAGGGTGGAGATTGGGGTAGGGAGAAGAGGAAAGCCCAGACATCAGACAGTTTGATAGCCAGGAGAGAGAGTTCCAGCAGTGGTAGGAATGGACTAGTGCCCAGGGAGTTGGCATCATGGAGAGGGTTGGTCGCAGGAAAGAAGATCCCATTTAGTGTATGATCAAACTGTAAGGTAAAATATAAACTGTAGTGGCCTTGTATGAGCTCTTTCTGTCCATAAAAGGTTTTAATATTAGTTTTCCAACTACTTTGACTAGCAGTAATTAGTTATTGGATTCTGTTCTAATCATTCTATGATTCTTCTGCTTGGGAATAAACTACCTGTTCCATAGCTGATTCAGATTTGTAAATAGATGTGATGGGACCAAGTCATTCCCTGATGCAACTTTTTTCCTTCCACCTAGAACATGGGGAGTCTTTACCTAAAAGATTAACACCCCTCACCCCTATCACTGATGCAACTTTCTTTCTTCCTCCTGTCTTCAACCCTGGCCTAGAACAAAGCTGTCCCTGGGATATGGTTGACCTCAACTTCCCTCATGCATTTTCCTGGTTATCTATGGGCAAACAAGATTCAGTGCCCACACAATTCACCTTATGCTGCTCTTCTGACCTGACAAGTTTCCTTATGAAGACAAAGGGGGTTGCTTCCAGAGTAGCTAAATGCTGCTGAATCCTTGGTACCACTCTGATGTGTTAGGGCAAAGTAAACCTCCTTGGGCTAAATGTTCAATGATGTGCCAGTGCCTCATTTTGTATTTTGTTGTGTTTTATTATTGTTTGCCACTCAACTAATATCCACGTTGTAGTTATCGATTTCAAAACACGGAGAATAAAACATGCTTTCTTAAATAATTGTGATTCTGTGAACCACAGTCTCTTCCTCCCTCCCTCCCTCCATAACCCTTCCTAAATCTGCTCTCATCTTCATCTCTCCATTGAAATTGGAGTTTCTCAAAGGTAACCAATGATCTCCTAATCACCAAATCCTAAGGCCTTTTTTTTTGAGGACTCTTTCTGCTTCAACTCTCTGCAGTACTGGACCTTCCCAAGGATTTAAAATCACCAAACTCTCCAAGTGTTTTCCCCCTACCTCTAATTACTTCTGGGTCTCCTTTATTGGCTCTTTAATTGCATGATTCATTCTCTTTCGAACCACAGTGATTAGAATTCAAGACATTGACTTGTCTTTCTAGCCATGAGCACAAGATACTAGCTTCTTCCTATCCAAATTAGCTGTTCCCTCCATTGTGCATCATCCTTTCATTGACATATTTTATCCCTTCCCCTCCTTTATATAAAAGAAAATTTGGTGACCACTAGAGTTTTCTTACCTCCATGCCTTTGTTCAAGGGCCAGGGTGGGGAACCACATGTGGCCTCCATTGCCCTCTGCCCTTTCTCTACCTGATACCTCCTCACCTTTCTAATAACCTAACAACATAGTCCTAACCATATGTACATTTTACATATGTGTAATGAACTATACTCTCCAGACAAAAAGGAAGGATAGAGGGATAATGCAAATAGTGTCAGGTATTCTGCCTGACATTTGTTCTCTGCATCTGGCCATTCAAAGAGCACATGCCTCAAGCGAGCATAGAAGTTAGGAAACTTATGTTCCCTCCATCACTATTCTCCCCTGCCTCTCTTTGTGAACCCCTCCCCACAATGAGTGTGACCTGGAATCTCTTCATCGTACCCACAGATAATCTGTTCTATGGCAGCTAGATGATGCAGTGGCTAGAGCACTACTCCTGGACTCAGAAAGGCTTGAGTTAAAATGTGATCTCAGATACTTACTAGCTATGTGACCCTGGCTAAATCACTCAATTGCTGTCTGCCTTGGTTTCCTCAACCGTAAAATAAGGATAATGAAAACACTTATCTCCCAGGGTTGTTGTAAAAAATCAAATGAGATAATTTTGGCAAAGCACTTAGCACAGTGCCAGGCACATAATTGATGCCTATTAAATGTTTGTTTCCTTCCTTCTATTCATTATGTTTAGAGTGACAGAGCTATGGTGATAGTATCACCCTCTAAAGTACCCAAATTGATGTGTGAAGCCTCACAATTTCCTAATTATTTTCTCTTTAAAATATCCTTGCTGAAAATAGGGGGGGAAAAATAACAGCAAGTTTCTCTGATAAAGGCCTCATTTCCCAAATATATAGGGAACTGAGCCCAGTATATTAAAACAAGTGCCATTCCCCAATGGATAAATTGTCAAGAGATATAAACAGACAATTTTCAGAAGAAGTCAAAGCTGTCAATAGTCATATGAAAGAATATGCTCTAAGTCACTAATAATTAGAGAAATACCAATTAAAACAATTCCAAGATACCAATTCATATCTATCAGATTGGCTAACATTACAAAAGAGGAAAATGACAAATGCTGGAGGGAATGTGGAAAAATTTGGGACACTAAAAGTGCTGTTGGTGGCATTGTGTATTGGTCTAACCATTCTGGAGAACAATTTGGAACTATGCCCAAAGGCCAATAAAACTGTGCATCCCCTTTGATCCAGCAACACCACTACTAGGTCTGTATCTGAAAGAGATCAAAGAAAAAGATCAAAAATACTTATAGCAGCTCTTTTTGTGGTGGCAAAGAACTGGAATCTGAGGGGATGCCCATCAGTTGGGGAATAACTGAACAACTTGTGTTATATGATTGTGATGGAATACTATTGTGCTATAAGAAATGACTAGGAAGATGGCTTCAGAAAAACCTTAAAGAATTCCTTGAATGACAAAAAGTGAAGTGAGCAGAACCAGGAGAACATTGTGCCTACAAAGTAACAGTAATATTGTAACAATTATTAATTCTGAAGGACTTGGCCATTCTGATCAATATAATGATCCAAGACAATTACAAAAGACTCATGATGAGAAAAGCTATCCATTTCAAGGGAGAGAACTGATGAATTCTGAGTGCAGATTAAATCATTTTTTTACACTTTCTTATTTTTCTTTTCTTTTTTTTTTCAACATGGCCAACATGTTTTGCACGACTTCACATGTATAATGGATATCATATTGATTGCTTTTTTCAATGGATGGAGGAAAGGGTGGAGGGTGGGAGAGAATTTGGAACTCAAAATTAAAAGATGAACGTTAAAAAAAAAACATAAAAAATAAAGCATCCTAGCTACAGGACCATTAATATTATTATTGTTATCCCTAATAATCCCAGGGAAATGAGGTCTAGGAAGATTAATTATCTAAGAAGCACAGAATCTTAGAATAGAAGAAAACAAAAAATTGTAAATACAGCTGGCAAGGAAAACCAGTGATTATTGAAAAAAAATATTCTGGAAAAAAAAGGGTTCCCCCCTAATCATCACTATTACTGCCAGGTAAATCTTGACCTGTTTTTGTTTCATTTTATTTGAATAGAAATCCTTGTTCTTCTCCTCTCTCCTGATCACTGTTATTAGCTCTGTGTGGTGGGAAAGGAATAAAGTTTATATTTGATTGTTTCCTTGTACCATTTCATCTCTTATACAGACTGACTTCTTTTCAAATTCTAGCTAGTGTCCAGCTACCTAACTCCCTAAAGATATTGCTGTATACTTTATTCACTATTTAAAGGCTTTTCAAGGGTAACTTTGATTTTTTGCCTTACCCTCTGACTTTAGAACCTAACCCTGCCATCAGATGTGACTGCATTTCAAAACTTCAGTCCTTAAAAGATCTATGATTTCTTTGGTGTGAATATTCTCTCCATAGACACATAGTACAACCTCTGTGATTTGATAGAAGGAATGTGGGAATTACTGTGACCAGCAAGTCTCTACTAACTCAGCTAAGCTGGTCCTTGGATGACAAACATACAACCCCTCACTGAACTTGAATTCAGAACTCTCCAGCTGGAGATCTTGAGGTCTACAGAGGTCTACAGAGACCTCAGTCTTTCCTTGTACCCTCTGCTAGCACCCCCCCTCCCCCAACTGCGGTTGGGGGTGTGGGTATCCTGGGAGAACCATAATTCTGATGCAACTTTCCCCTACCTGCACCCATCCCTATCCTCAAGAATGAAGTTAAACGTTAATAGTTTCACCTTTATATAACCCTGGCAATGATTTTTGCATTGGGTGGGTCTATTCTAGGATTATCTGGCCCTACCTCTTGCTCTTTGGCCTCCAGCCAGCCATATGAGAATATAAACTCACCTTCTTGGAGGAGCCCCTTATTTACCCTGGACTCTTCTTCCAGCACCATGCAGATCAGCTTCAGTGGACTCAGGGCCCTGGTGACCGGTGCAGGGAAAGGTGAGAATGAAGGGGAAAGAGTTGACCGGGTGCACTCAGCTCCAGGACCCCAAAACTTCCCAAATGTTGTCTAGATTGTGGGAAATATGCAAGAAGGGGCAGGATGATATTCTCCCAGATGAAACGCTGAGAAAGTCACTAAGATGTTGGGGAGAGTCTGGCTTAGATTACATTTTTGCCATAAGGAACCCCTTCTGCTGAAGCCCATGGACCCCTTCTCAGAATAATATATATTTTTTAAATGTATAAAATAAAATACATAGGATTACAAAAAAAGACAATTATGTTGAAATACAGTTATCAAAGTATATTTTTTAAAGTTCGTAGACCCCAGGTTAAGAACCTCTGGTTTAGAAGTTCAGGGTATGAGGTGCATGTGTGTTTGTGGGAGTAGTATGACTGAACCCATCCTGTGTCCTGGCTAAAAGCATCCTCTTCCCTCATCCCTAGCAGTTTGTGAAGAGTTTAGGGTGGGGATTTGAGGATGCCTCAAATTGCCTTAGGTTAATAGATGGTGCAGGGGATGGAGCTCTGGGCCTGGAGTCAGCCTCAGATGCTTACTAGCTATGTGACACTGGGCAAGTCACTTAACCCTGTTTGCCTCAGTTTCCTCATCAGTTGAATGAGCTGGAGAAGCAAATGGCAAACCATTTCAGTTCCTTTGCCAAGAATACCCCAAATGGGGTCATGGACAAAACTGAAATCACTCAACAACAATGACAATGATGAAGGGTTTGACAGAGATCCTTAGATTCTGCCATGAGTCCTCAGGTTAAGTCATTACCCCCCTCACCCAACCCTCCTTGCCAAAATCAGAGCCGCACTTAAAGAGTTTGGTGCAGGGCCCAGCCTAGGATGTCTAGGGAAAAAGGAGACCAGAAGGGAAATCCTGCACGACTGCTCCCAGTGCTGCTGGAGGGGTCAGAAAAGGGGGAGAGGGATTGGTCAAGAAGGTTCTTAGGGATAAAATGTTTTTTTTATTCCTTTCAAAATTGAAAGAAAAACAAAGTTCAAAGTTCAGGGGAATTCAGAAAGGTGGGAAGGATGTTGTCTCTAAAGAGTTTGTTGAACAAAGTAGTATACATTAATCGAACAGGAATGTGTGTTTAGCTTTAGATTATTCTAAAGGAAAACACACAGACACTGCATTTCCTAAGAGCCCACATCTCTGCAAAGAAATCTGAACTTGGTTCCATTCGAACCTGGGCTATTAAACAAGTCCGGGAAGAGAAGAATATTTGCTCATGCTAGAAGGTGTTGTTTAGTCTTATAGAGCATGTTCCTAAAGTCTTAAGGCAGTTTAAAGCTTAATTAAAATAGCTTTAAAATTTTAATTTTAAATTTTAAGTTAAATTATTTCAAATTAAAATAGCTTTTTAGCTATTTTTAAAGAATGAACAGAGTTGAGCTGTGTTGGGAGTTCACAGTGTCCCTTTCCCTCAGTGAGGGACAACAGAATAGAGGATAAACTGTTATCAGAAGTTTATATAATTAAGTGTCCAAGTTATTTTTGTTGTGTCCAGTAGCCCAGCTATGATGTTTTGGGGAGGGGTGAGGGTCCAAAGCTGTCATTTTGGAGGAATGCTGTGTCCCCAGTGGGGAAATAGGGACAGTAGACCTGGGGTACAGAAGATCCCTTTGCCCCCCTCCTTCTACAGGGATTGGAAGGGATACAGTGAAGGCACTGCGTGATTCTGGGGCCCAGGTGGTGGCTGTGAGCAGGACTAAAGAGGACCTGGTCAGCCTTTCCAAGGAGGTAAGGAAGTTCTGCCCTGAACCCCATCCCCCACCCTCCAAATCTCATACCCCTGCCGAGCAGTATTGGTCAGTCTTGGCATGGGGAGTCAAACGTGCTTTTAAATGAGGAATTCTTAACCTTTTTTTGAGTCTTGGACCCCTTCTCATGAGTATCATGAAAACTATGAACTCCTTTTCAAAATATGTTTTTGAATGCATAAAATAAAATGCAAAATGTATATTACAAAAGAAACCAATTATATCAAAAGAGAGTTATCAAATTAAAAAAAAAAAGTAATGTAACCCAGATTAAGAACTCTGGCCTTAACCGACTTTTAAAGATAATTCTGTCGAAGCCAACAGGCACCAGATCCCCAGATGCTACCCTGTATTAATGGGTATGCCTGAGGCATCTACCCATCCCAGTAATTCTCACAACTGGCCTTTCATTGTGGCCTATGCCCAATCTCCCAATTCTCTGTTACCTCTAACCTAGCCCAGCCCTTCATTGTCTCTGAGCCACTTCCCACCCATAATTCTATCTAGACCCCTTCTCTGTTCCCAGACTACTTGCCCACTTCCAGATCACTGTATGAAAGGTCCATTTTGCCTCCATTGAAGTGCTCAGATTCAGTCTGGCCTGCTTGTATGGACAAGCCGGCAAAAGCTCAGATTCCTTTAGTCTGGCCCACTTCTTTTGGCGATATAATAGACCTTGTCTTTGGCTGAAAGAAGGCTTTGAGTAGAATTCATTTGAGGGAGGACCTGTGTTGCTATTTCCGGGTCCCGGCACCCCTAACCCTCAACAATGTGTGTGGGAGGGCTGAAGCAGAGACCTGGAGGACCCTGGACCTCAAGAATCTAGGGACACTGAGAATCTGCTGCAGGACAGGAGGAGATGGGGGCTGAATTAGGGAGTAGAAACAGGCCATCTGGAAACTCGCCATTTTTCACTAATCGTTTTTACTAACCAAAAGCTTGGCTCAGGTTGTTTTAAGCTGCTAACTGAGCTTCCAAAGATAGGCTAAATGGGATAGCTAGGTAGCTAGGTGGTACAGTGGATAAAGCTCCTGCCTTAGAGTCAGGAGGACCTGAGTTCAAATCTGCCCTCAGACACTTGACACTTACTAGCTGTGTGACCTTGGGCAAGTTACCTAACCCCATTGCTTCACCAAAAATAAGTAAAATAAATGAACAGAGATCTATTAAATTTCCATGTCCTGAGGCCAACTTCTATCTCCTTGAGCTAGTTCTAAGCTCTGGTCTATCACACACCTTAAGCTCTTGAGTCATAAGATCATAGGATATTAAAATTTAGAACCGAAAGTGACCTTAAGTCATCTAATCCAATCGCCTCATTTCACAAATGAGGATACAGAGGTGTAGAGAGGTTATGTAATTTGGTCAAGGTCACATGTATCACTTCTGTTTTCTCTTTGTCCTGTATCCTTCTACTTTTCTCCCCTCCACTCCCCTCTTCTTATTTCCTATTTCCTATTTCCTTTCTCCCCCCTGGGGTAGCTTCCTGACATTTGCCTCCCTTGCTCCACAGCGTCCAGGAATAGAGCCGGTCTGCGTGGACCTGGGAGATTGGGAGGCCACTGAACGTGCTCTGGGAAATATAGGCCCCATAGACCTACTGGTCAACAATGCAGCTGTACTTCTGGAGCAGCCCTTTTTGGAGGTTTCCAAGGAGGCTTTTGACAGGTCAGGGATGAGATTAGAAGGAGCGGGAGGGAATAAGAAAAGAAAGGCAGTTCTGGAGGTTTGAGGGGGAAGCTAACTGGGGTGAAGGGTCAAGGACCTAGGATATAAACCTAAAGAAAAGGAAGAAAAGGAAGGCCTGAGAGTTGGGTCGCCCTCCACTCGTTTCTGTAAGATAGGTCAGGGAGAAGAAGAGCAGACAGTCTGTTCTGATATGGAAGTAGACGGGGCAGGAAAGACAATGCTGGGGAAAGGGGGAGTAGGGGTGATGGAGAGCTGGGATAAGGCAATGAGAAACACGGTCTCAGTCCTGCTGCTAAACACTTACTCAACCTTGGGCCGCGCTTCTCCCTCTTACTGGGCTTCAGGTTCCTCTTCTGTAAAATGAAGGAATTGAGTTAGATGACATCTAAGGTTTCTTCCAGCTCCAAATATACTATGAAGCCTGGGGAAGGGAGGCGTCTGGGACTGACAGGGTGTTTCTCTGCAGGACCATCAACGTGAACCTTCGCTCTGTGATCCAGGTATCCCAGGTAAGGAGAATGGGCTGGAAGTGGGCTTCCAGGGTCTTGCGGAGGTCAGGGGGACTACAGTTTCGCTGCCTGGGGTCATCAGTCAGCAAGTCTGGAGCAAATAGGTCTCTCATCAACTTTGGAATTCATGATTCTAAAATAATATGTGAAATAAACAAGTATTTACGCCAGTAGAATTGCAAGTTCTTTTTGGAGAGTAATCTGGCAAGACAAATAAAAGTTACTTTTTTACTTAATAAATCCATCTTTGAGAATGTACCCTAAAAGTATTATAAAGCACAGACGTACACATACCCACAAGACTCGTGTAGACTTTCATGACTACTTTATGTTGTTGTCATTGTGTCGCTTCAGTTGTGTTTGACTCTTCCTGACCCCATTTGGGGTTTTCTTTGGGAAAAATATTGGAATGGTTTGCCATTTCCTTCTCTTGCTCATTTGACAGGTGAGGAAACTGAGGGGAATAGGGTGAAATGACTTGCCCAGGATCACACAATTAGTAAGCATCAAGTGTTTGGTCTGAGGCCGGATTTGAACTCAGGTTCTCCTGACTTCAGGGCCAATGCTATATCCACTGCGCCACCTAGCTGCCCAGGAAGAAACACATTATCAAGAGCTGAAATGCTGCTTGTCTGCAGAGTTCTGCTGGGCTGCTTCAGGAGAAAGGAGTGGACAGACTGATTGGATAGTCACTGATTTCCTATGTTGTAGAAGAGCTTCCTGCCTAGACGTTCTTTGCCAATTCTGAGGTTTTTGTGAAAGCAAATCAGGGCAAAGTGTGACACGGAAGGAGCCAAAAGAACAGATTTACTGCCAGCTGATGCAGTGGAAAGCACACTGGACCTGGAGTCAGAAAGATCTGAGTTCAAATTTGACCTGAGGACATTTACTAGCTGTGTGACCCTGGGCAAACCTCTGCTTCCTTCAGTTTCCTCAACTGTAAAATGGGGCTGATGATGGCATTAATAGCAGTAATAGCATTAATCTCACAGGGTGGTTGTGTGGATCAAACGAGATGTTTATAAAGATCTTTGCCAACCTTAAAGTGCTATCTAAATGCTAGCTATTATTATTATTATCATTGAGAGCAACTAAGTGGCACAATGTAGAGCACTGGGCTAGGAATCAGGAAGACATCCTCATGAGTTCAAATTTGACCTCAGACGCTTACTAACTGTGTGACCTGGGGCAAGCCATTTAACCCCGTTTGCCCCAGTTTCTTTAAAATGAGCTAGAGAAGGAAACGTCAAACCAGCCCAGTATCTGTGCCGAGAAAACCCCAAATGGGATCATGACATGTTGTTCGTGACTGAACAACAACAAAAATTATTATTATTGCTACTACCAGATAAGAGGGAAAGTAAATGAAAATGAATAAATAAACAAAATTGTGATGGGAATTTAAGAGGGAGTGATATTTTATGAATTTATTTTAATACATTTAAATGTAAAATGGCAAGTTTACTTGATCATAGTGATGTTCAACATTAAGTTTTTCATAATATTTATTTTTTTAAAGAAGTAATTAAGGCATTGGAGAGGGAATTCGTCACCGCAGTAACTATACTTCAGGCCCTCTAAATTTTGAAGATCTGGGACAAAACTGACTTAGCTCACCCTAGTTATGGCTTTGAGGGATAGTAAGCAGTATGATCGGGACCCTTCTCCTTCTACTGGTTCCCAGATGGTTGCCAAAGGGATGATTGCTCGAGGGGTCCCAGGATCCATCGTCAATGTCTCCAGCATAGTCTCTCGGGCTGCTATTTTCTGCTTAACCAGTTACAGTGAGTATTCTCTCTTCCCCTCTGCCTGCCACTGCTTCTGCCCAGTGTCTGAATCAGTCCCTGGTCCTAAGTCCCTGAGCAGAGCTTGAGTCCATCCTTCAGCTCAGTTTGAGGGAGAGTGCATTGGATTCAGAATCAGAAGAAGATCCATTCTGGATCTTGAATTTGACACTTGCGTAACTTTACTGAAACTGAGGTCCATAGAGAGGAAGTGATTTGGTCTTCTCTAAAACAGAGGCTGTACCCTAACAGAACTCTGTGGTCCCTTCTTTTCATACATATATTTCTTTTTTTTAAATTATTATTA
>NW_020954928.1:94701-95317 GCF_900497805.2 Vombatus ursinus | reverse complement strand
ATTAATTTATTTTTAGTTTTCAACATTCACTTCCATAAGCTTTTGAGTTTAAATTTTCTCCCCCTCCCTTCCCACTTCCCTCCCCAAGATGGCATGCAATCTGATATAGGCTCTACTTACACATTCACATTAAACATATTTTCACATTAGTCACGTCGTAAAGAAGAATTAGGACCAATGGGAGGAACCATGAGAAAGAAGAAACAAAACAAAACAGCAACAAAAAGAGAGCAAGCAGAATGCTTCAATCTGCATTTGGACTCCATAGTTCTTTCTCTGGATGTGGATAGCATTTTCCATCATAAGTCTTTTGGAGTAGTCTTAAATGCTGAGATACTGAGAAGAGCCAAGTCTATGAAAGTTAGTCATTGTACAATGTGGCTGTTATTGCGTGCAATGTTTTCCTGGTTCTGCTCACTTGACTCAGCATCAGTTCTTATAAGTCTTTCCAGGTTTTTCTGAGGTCTGCCTGCTCATCATTTCTTATAGCACAATAATATTACATTGCATTCATATACCACAACTTGTTCAGCCATTCCCCAATTGATGGGCATTCCCTCAATTTCCAGTTCTTGGCAACCATGAAAAGAGCTGCTATAAATATGTTTGTACATGG
>NW_020954928.1:90946-94666 GCF_900497805.2 Vombatus ursinus | reverse complement strand
GTCTTTTTCCCATTTTTATGATCTCTTTGGGATACAGACCTAGAAGTGGTATTGCTGGGCACAGTTGCAAATTGCTCTCCAGAATGGTTGCATCAATTCACAACTCCACCAACAATGCATTAGTGTTCCAATTTTCCCACATCTTCTCCAACATTTATCATTTTCCTGTTTTGTCATGTTAGCCAATCTGATAGGTATGATACAGTATCTCAGAGTTGTTTTAATTTGCATTCCTCTAATAAATAGTGATCTTGAACATTTTTTCATATGACTATAGATAGCTTTAATTTCTTCATCTGTAAATTGCCTGTTCATATCCTTTGGCCATTTATCAATTGGGGAATGACTTGTATTCTTATAAGTTTGACTCAGTTCTCTATCTGTTTTAGAAAGGAGGCCTTTATCAGAGAAACGGGCTGTAAAAATTGTATCCCAGCTTTCTGCTTCCCTTCTAATCTTAGCTGCATTGGCTTTGTTTGTGCAAAAACTTTCCAAATCAATGTAATCAAAATCATCCATTTTGCGTTTCATGACCTTCTCTATCTCTTGTTTCGTCATAAAATTTTCCCTTCACCATAGATCTGACAGGTAAACTCTTCCTTGCTCTCCTAGTTTGCTTATAGTATCAGCCTTTATATCTAAATCATGTACCCATTTTGACTTTATCTTGGTGTAGGGTGTAAGAGGTTGGTCTATGCCTAGTTTTCTATGGTCCCTTCTAACTCTAGAATCCTGCTATCCCTCTCTCCTTCTTCCCCTCTAAGCCCTGGTTTTCCCACTTGACCAGGAAGTCCCACACACTTCTCCTAAGGGTAAGAATCACTCAGCCTAGGAAAAGCAGTGTGACTCTCCAGACTGGGCTCCTTATACTTTTTCTCCTTTCCTTCCTTCCTCTAGGTTCCACCAAAGGTGCAATGGACATGCTGACCAAGATTATGGCCTTGGAGCTGGGGCCACACAAGGTGAGAGCTCTGGCCCAGTGGGAAGCTTTGGGGGAAGGGAGCTACAAGGATTGATGCTGAGGTAGGGAGAAAAGACAAGTGGGGCCTGTGGGAACAGTAAGTCTGGAACCTGGGGACAGAAAAGCCCAGGTTGAGGGCTGCCTCTTTTGTGTCTCAGATCCGGGTAAATACAGTGAATCCTACAGTGGTCCTCACTCACATGGGGAGAAGGGTCACTAATCATACAGAACTTGCTAAGTACCTGAAGGAACGCACTCCCCTAAACAAGTTTGCAGGTATGTATGTATCTGTGCGGGTGGGGGTGGGAGGTGGCCAGTGTTCAGTCAGCACCCCTCCTCAGCAGGACTTCATCAGAGCACTAGAAAGCCACAGAGCCAAGGCATAGTAGGGTGGGATAGGCTGGGTGTGCTGTGGACAATCTACTCTTTCCATAGAGCCCTTCTCTGCCAACCCCCCCAACCCACAACTTCCAGATATTACTAGGGTAAGTGGAAAGCAGCCCCAGGCCCAAGTCAACACCTCTTCTGAATATACCTATTTCTACAATTCCATTCTCTAACTCCCCTGCTTTGAGGAGAAGCCCTTCCTCTAACCTCATCCCTTTTCCTTACAGAGGTGGAGGACGTGGTTAACAGCATCCTCTTTCTTCTGAGTGACAAGAGTGCCATGACCAATGGCTCAGGCATCCTGGTTGATGGCGGGTACTTGGCCTGCTAGGCTCCAATGGGGGGGACCCCCAGAAGTTAGAGCAGAGAGTGGGAATTCTGTTTCATTCCCACCCACCCCCCCACCTGTAGTAAAGCCCCTCACTCTCCCATTTTCCCTCTTCTCAATCATCAACCCTTGCCAAACCACCTAGCTCTTAGTGGTCTGGGCTCTTGTGGGGTGTGTGTGTGTGTGTGTCAGGGGGTGGTCCTGGAGGGAGAGGGGAGGGGGAGTGGAATTACTGAAGGTCACTGGGGAGAACACATCAACTGGACTGAGCTAAAACCTGGGAGTATGGGATACCTAATCCTGGATCTCCTATTACAGCCCAGAGCACCCAAAAGTGATCTATTTCAATCCCCTCATTTTATAGAAGAGTTTAAAATGGAAGTCCAGTCAGGTCAAGCCCATTGCCTAAAACCATTTAGGTATAAGAATTTCAACGTAGGTCCTTTGCTCTGGGATCCAGGGTTCTTTCCACTTTTCTAGGCTGCCAAGGGAGAGAAGCACTCTGCCCAGGTTCCTTTCAAAGGCTCTGGGCTCCCTTTATTAGAGGCTTCACCTCCCACCTGGAAAGGCAGTCAGTTCTTCATCATTTTCAGGCGGGGTTCCCTCTCAGCCACAAGATTCATCCCTCCCAGTGCTTGGTCCTATTCTAAGATTAGACTAATCTGGGTCAGGGGGTGGCATGTTCTCGTGGAGGTAATGGTACCCACACACCCCCTTGCTCCCAGATCCATTTAGAATATAGTAATTCAGCTTCTATTTCCTTCAACCCTACCCACTTACTCTCCTTACCCTAAGTAAACAAAAAGGTCCCGCCCTCTTGCAGCTTCTAATCATCTCCTGGGAATAGTAGTTTCTTGGTTTTCTCAGAAAATTCTGTATTCCAATCCCACATCCACTCCCCTTCCCAACACCCCAGTGAATAAATCTCAGAGAATGCTTAAGACTACCTTTGATTCCCTTGGCTCTCACACACCTGTAACTCTTCTGAGAAGCAAAGCTGTATATCCTGTTCTCTTTTTACCTCATTTCCCCCTCCCACACCCCCTCCTCCCACTGGTGCTGGATTTGGGATCAGTGGATTCCATCTTGATTCTAATCCTGGCTCTGGCTTTTAGTGTCTGCTCTGGGAAAGTCACAACCTCTCTGGACCACATTTTCTTCATCTGTAAAATGAAAAGGTTAGACTACATGGCCTCTAAGCTTTCTTTCCATCTCTAAATCTGTGAATCTACGGACCATAGGGTCCAAACCCATAACACAACAGTGGGAAGGGACAGAGGTGCTTCTTGTCAGCTACTACCCTTTCTGCTAAAGACCTCCAGTGTTCACTGGGGATGGTGGGAGTCAGGGTGAGGTTGGGGGCAGGGAGAAGCAACAATCATCAATAAACCTGACATGGAAAAACCTCAAGGTTTTGCATCTCCTCAGAAGTATATGGAATCAAGCCCTGAGTTGGGAGTCCCAAGAGCTTGATTCTATTTCCTGCTCTGACAGGACCTTGGTCAGTGACTTTCAGTTTCCTCCTCTTTATTTTTTAATGGTATTTTATTTTTTCCAATTATCTATAAAGACAACTTTTGATATTCATTTTTACAAAATTTTGAGTTCCAGATTTTTCTCCCTCCCTCCCCTCCCCTCTTCCTAAAACAGAAAGCAATTTGATATAGGCTATATATGTGCAATCAAGTAAAACATAATTCCATATTAGTCATCTTGTGAAAGAAGAAGCAGACCAAAATTTCCTCATCTTTGAAATGAGGAGGTGAAGGTCACTTGCATCTCTGACAATCCTAGTTTGGTGGCTAGAAGTTATGATCCTAATGCTTAGGTTGAGGGTAGTTTGCCCTTGGGAAGTGTTGCCCTACAACAAAGACAATTCAGAAAGCCTTGGTTAAGCACTTATGGCTCACAGAGCACTGAGCTAGGCAGTTGGGGAGACACAATGCTTTCAGTGTCTCATGGAGCTTACAATAGGGGGACAGATCTATTAAGCCGTCATAGGATTATTGAGCTAGAGGTGATAGGGACCTACATGGTTCCCCAT
>NW_020954928.1:90834-90901 GCF_900497805.2 Vombatus ursinus | reverse complement strand
GATGAGGTTCAACTCTGACATTTCAATCAACAACCATCTCTTAAGAGTTTACTAAGTGTGAGGCACA
>NW_020954928.1:83975-90761 GCF_900497805.2 Vombatus ursinus | reverse complement strand
GTGATACATATTAAAAAATGAAATAATTCCTATATGAAAAATGAAATAATTTTCATATATAAGGCAGCTGGTAGTACAGTGGAAAGACGAGTTTAAATCCAGCTTCAGATACTAACTGTATGACCCTGAGCAAGTCAATCTGTTTGCCTCAGTTTCCTGAACTGCAAAAGGGGGATAATAATACCACCTACCTCCCAGAGTTGTTGTGAGGATCAAATGAGATAAAATTTGTAAAAAGTACTTGACTCTACTATGCTTGGCCCATAGTAGGCACTGCCTAAATGCTTATTCTCTTCCTCTTCTCTTTCCTTCCCCTTCCAGTTTCTTAAGGACCTTACATTGTAGCAGGGAGATAATAGGTGCATATATAACAGGTGGCCACCCACATTGTAGCGTATCCCATTTCTTACGCAAGTATGTGGATTTGCTGGGCTGGCTCATTCAGTCCAACCTATTCTCACACTGGCAGGTCTAGGTTCCTAGAAAAGGACCACCCCTTCATCATTACATTCAAATTCTCTCAGTTTTAGGAATAATCCTGAAAGGAATTACAATCACCACTTTAGTTTCTAAGCCCCACTTATGTGTTTCCATTTATACAACCCAGCCACTCACAATGATGTCACATTTAGATCCTTAAAATGATTTACTTAGAAATGAAGGAAAAGAAATAAAAACATTACAGGCACTCATACATTAAAGCAAGGGTATGAATAATAAGATATATTACAATACATACATAAACCTGAATCACACTCTCCCACCAATGCTTTTAGTGTCTGAGGTAGGGGAAGGGAAAAGAATGAGCATACACTCATGGAAACCTGCCAAATAAGTACATGAGTGAGAAAACCCCATGTCCTTTGGTGTCCTATTTCTGTCTCATGCGGTTTAGGGGTTCAGGGGTCTTGGGACCCCAAAATCACAACACATGGATCCTGCCCAAAAGAATTTGACCCAAGCCTTCTTTCAACCAAAGACAAGGTTTATTAGAACATCTGTCATACTGGGCAGACTCTTAAGGAGTAAGGAATTAGTAACCTATTGGCTAGATTATAAGAATCAGAGCATCTTAATGGAGACAAGGTGGACCTTATATACTCAAAGACTGTGGGAGGGACCTAGGAATGGCCAGTAAACTGGGGTGAACAGAACTCCTGGGACCTGGACCTCCTGGTCAAGGCAGAATGGAGCCTAGCTAGGATTAAGGGTGGGAAATGGCCTGGGGCCATACATAGGTAAAACAAAGGAAGGCCAGGCTAGGTTAAAGGTGTTGGGTGTAAGCACAAAGACAGGCCAGTTGATGGGATCATAACCTCAGGCAAATGCCAGAGATTTGGCCAAATGGGAAAGTCCTGGGTTTTTCCTTTCTGGAGTCTAGATCCCAACCCCATCATGTCCATAAAAATTCCTTGTTGGGGCAGCTAGGTGGCAAAGTGGATAGAGCACTGGCCCTGAAGTCAGGAGGACCTGAGTTCAAATCCGGCCTCAGACCAGACACTTGACAGTTACTCCTGTGTGATCCTGGGCAAGTCACTTAACCCCAATTGCCTAAAAGTTAAAAAAAAAAAATTCCTTGTTGAGCACAGATAGATTCTATGCTAAACAGAAGCTTCTGCTAAAATGATTTGATCCATGCTGTAATTGGCTAACAGATCACTCAGCATAACATCTCAACTAAACAAACCTCTTTCAAGCTGTTCCTCTGCTTGGTTGGACTTATTTCTTTTCTTTTCTTTTTTTTCTTTTTGATGAGGCAATCAGGGTGAAGTTACTTGCCCAAGGTCGTACAGCTAATGATGAGAATGGGATCTAGACCCCAAAAAGGAAAAACCCTGGACTTTCCCATGGGGCCAAATCTCTGGCTTTAACCTGAGCCTACAATCCCATCAACTGACCTGTCTTTGAGGCTACACCCAATGTCCCAATTCTCTTTTACCCTTAACCTAGCCTAGACCTCCCTAGGGCCCCAGGCCACTTCCCACCCTTAATCCTATCTAGGCTCCATTCTCCCTTGGTCACCCCTGGAGTTCTATTACCTCATAGACTACTTGGCCACTCCTAGATCCCTCCCATAGTCTTTCTGTATATAAGGTCCATCTTGTGTCCATTAAGAGGCTGGGATTCTTATAATCTAGCCAATAGCTCATAAGACTCTCAGATTCCTTAAGAGTCTAGGTAATATGGCGAATCTTCAATAAACCTTGTTTTTGGCTGCAAGAAAGTTTGGGTCGAATTCTTTTGGGCAGGACCCACGTGTCAGTGATTTTGGGATTCCAGAACCCCTGACGTCTAGACCTCATCACTAGTAAGTATCAAGTGTCTGAGGTTGGATTTGAACTGAGGTCCTTCTGACTCCAAGGCCTTAGCTCTATCTACTGAGGGACTTCTTTCTTTCTTTTTTAAATTTAATTTTTTTTTTAGGCAATTGGGGTTAAGTGACTTGCCCAGGGTCACACAGCTAGTGTCTGAGGTCACATTTGAACTCAGGTCCCCCTGCCTCCAGGGCTGGTGCTTTATCCACTGCACCACCTAGCTGCCCCATGAGACTTCTTTCTTAATAGCAATGGTCATATCTATTTCTTGCAGATTCAAACTTAGCTTTGCTAAGGGGCCAAGATTGGAGAGGGAGGAAAGTGAGATTGGAACCTGAGAAAACACTGAAGGATGGAGAGAAATAAGAGGTCACCATGCAGGAGAATAGATTTAGGATGGATGAGGCATACAGAAGAAAAGATAGGAAGTTAGGGTCAGATGTAGGAATGTCTGAATTTTTTATTAAGGAAATTGAATACCTGTGGGTAACAATTAGGTCTAGGGTAAGATCATCCCTGTATGTGGCTGAGGGTGGAGTAAAAGACTAGGTCATGGTGTTGTAGTCTAGGGGTGCTAGGAACCATGAAATTCATGGGTCCTGCCTCAAAAGAATTTGATTCAAGTCTTCCTTCAGTCTGAGACAAGGTTTATTGTTTCAACAATAAAAGTTGGGACTTTTAAGAACCAGAGCATTTGGTAAATGAAACTAACCTCTTTTATAAGGCAAAAAGATTTTGTGGAAAGATTTCAATGGGGTCTAGGAGTGGCCAATAGGCTGTGGTGAGGTGACCAGAGGTAACAGAGAATGGGTCTGGGTGGGATTAAGGGTGGGAAGTAGCCTGGGGTGATCCTGAGGTAACTGACAGTGATGGGCTGGGCTGGGTTGGAGGTAACAGAATTGAAGATTGGGGCTGGGTCACAATGAAAGGACAGTTGAAAGGATTATAGTACGATAAGCCTCAGGTGAACTGCCAGGGCCATGTGGGAAAGTTCAGGGGAAGTTCAAAGGAGGGGGTCCAGGGCCCATACACCCATCATTGGGCTTTAAGGAGACTGAGAAATTGAAGGGTTAGAGATTTTGAGGGTGAAATGTTCTACAAAAAAGTAGGAGTTGGGGAGGAGAGGGAGAGAATGAACCAGGTGCTGATCTCCTTGAGAAAAGTAGAGAATAACCTGAGAACTGACATACAACAGCCATCGTGGTTTGGATTGGAGAGAAAGCTGTAACGAAGTGAACTTCAAAGGAGGAGAACTTGCCAAGGAAGTCAAGGAAGTGGCTGTAGCAGTGGGAAACAAGGGATATTCCGACTACCCCTCTAGGCCTAGGAGTGTAGTAGTGACAAGGGAAGCTGAGGGCTGGTATATGGAGGGAATGTAAGATAAAGAAGTACAGAATGAAGGGAAATGTGTTCAGAAACTATGTACATATGCCCATTTGGAGTGTAGGGGTGTTCAGGGAGGACTAGCACCCCTGGTGTGAGGGCTGCTCTTCCATCTTTGATGTGCACCTGCCACCCAACTCCAAGAAGCTGTAGCATGCACAGCAGCCATACCCTGGTGTGAGAAATAATACATTTGTACCCCTTCTCTATTCCAATCAGTATTAATAGGTTTGATATTCTACATAAAACATAGGGATGGATAGGTTCTTAGACTGGGCCTCAAACTTTAATGTAATATTAAATAACTTGTTTACCAAGTTATGGGGCTCACTTGTGCAACCAACCACAAGAATGTTGACAAAGATATCTTCATCGTGTTTTATTCAAACTCCATGTCTAAACCCAGCATGGGTGCAAGCCTTGATGCTTTAGAAAATCCTCTAATTTATTTTTGTACTTCCTGACCATTCTCTTTTGTCCAACACAAGCAGGTGACCATCTTATGACCACTTAGTCAGTGGAGATGTCCAATGGTTCACCCATCCTGTGTACCACCCCACCCCTGCTAACAGGTCATTTTTGGCCCTCAAGAGCAAATTCTATCAGCCAAAGAGATTCTGTATTTGGCCATGCCTCTTTTGCATATTGGAGTATCAAAGCCCATAAAAACAAGGTCCTGGAAGAAGGGAGCACCTCAGATCATGAGGAAGATCAGAGGTTGACTTCATTAGAGGGGACCATGGACCCTTTAATAAAGTATCATTGGCTCAGAGCTTTACCTCAGTCTCTTTTATTGTAGGATGGACAATTTTAATCCCCACACTCGTAATACTGTCTTGGCAGATGAGCTAAACCAAGGTGAGGGTAAACAACAGGCCACAAACCTGCAGGTGAGTTAGGGGGATGTCTACCCCAAGCATGTGAAGCCTTCCCCTGGCATAATGGGTGGATGAGAACAATTTGTTCCAACTGCCATAAAGGCAGCTGAAGCAGGCACTGTGGAGCACTTAGAGCTTTGGCAGACTTTGAAGATGCCAAGGTCATCTATTATATCCTGGGCCATGGCCAGGCTCCTGACTTTTGTCTTGCCACTAGATTTTGATGACTCTGGAAGGCTGATGACTGTGCAACTCTCTCATTTAAATCCAATTCACATGTAAGTCAAGATACCACCTCATACTGTCGTTGATTCTTTCTGAAATGAATGACAAATGATGATATGCGTACGTACATATGTGCACATATACATCCATATATGTATATGTATACATTCACACATACATATATCTATATATGTAACCAGTTCATGGATTTTTTTTAACATTACTAAAATTTCTCTCAGTAACCCTCCATTTCCCTATGCCCAGAGAGCCATCATATATAGTAAATACTATTTTAAAAGAAAAAAGTAGAAGACAGGAGAAATAAGCTAACAGATCAGCATATTAAGAGTCTAAAAATGTATACAATGTTCCATACCCATGGACCTCCTGCCTCTTCAAAGAATAGGTGGGGTGTCTTCTCATATCTCATCATTTGGGCCATGCTTTTTTGTAATTTTGCAACATTTACTTTTCATTATTTTGTGGCTGTTTAAATTATTGTAGTCTCATTTATTGTTACCTTGGTTCTGTTTATTTTACTCTGCAACAACAGTTCATGTAATTCTTTCCATGCTTCGGAATTTAACATATTTGTCATTTCTTCCAGCAGAATAATATTCCATTACATTCATGTGCTATGGTGCATTTGTTTAGCCATTTTATATTTAGCCGTTCCCGAATCAATGAGTATCCATGTTGTTTCCAATTCTTTGCTACCACAAAAAGTGCTTCTACACATATTTTTATGTGTATGGGAACTTTCTTCTTATTGATGACCTCTGGGGGGATATAAACCAAGTAGTATGGACATTTTATTCCCTTTATTCACATAAATACAACTTGCTTTATAAAACAATTGTACTGATTCATAGCTACACCAATAACGCACTAGTGTGTCTATCTTCCTACAATTCCTACAACATCGATTATTCCTATCTGTTGTCATCTTTGGCCAATCGAGGAATGTGAGGTGATATTTCAGGATGGTTTTGATTTATGACCCCATTAACACTTAATCAGAAAACATTTGCTAATAATAAGCAAAAGCAACAATAATCATAACAGTAGAAGGCAAGAGCAAGAATAATAACATTTATTCAATATGGTGTTTGTGTTATTCTATTATGTTATATGTGTGTTTATTCAATAGAAATCCAAAGCAGGAACAATCATAATATAAGTTCATCCAAAAACTTGGATTGTATTCCCACTAATAGCACTAATGCACATAGTGTCTGCATGTACTTACCAGGAGGCACATGAATAGGGAAACTCATGTGCCTATAGCAATTCAGAACCCTGGACTACCTTGATGTCCTTAGTCCCTTCAGACACCCTCTGCATCACACAGAGCCATTTCTCTGCTAGTTGCATCCCTTCTGGTCCTCATCCTTTAAGTTGATGAAGCAGAAACAAACTTTTTCACTCCCAGACACTCTCAACAGACTATAGAGAAAAAGTGTCAAGTCCTTTCAATGATAAGCATTTCCCTTGAGGCAGATAACTGCTGAGCTCCTCATGTCTGCAAATAGCAGGAGATATTTTGGCCAACCAGCCCCAAGCAGCTTCTGACAGCAGAGCACACATCACAGCAAAACAAATGCTGTTTCTCCCTCTCAAACCAGAGGAGGCAGTAGAGAACAACCGGAGAACCTCTGAAAAGTTTCCCTTCTTTGTAATAGGTACTAGAGAGTGGTAAAGCCCTAGCCTATACAGTTATCCCTTCCACATTGGGACTTTCCCCACTGGGTTTCGATATATCGCTGGTCATAAGAAATTAAATGGGAATTTTTTGGGAGTTTTGTGGAAGCTGCAGACAGCAGGCAGAGGCCAGTAGACAGCACAGAAAGTTTAGAAACTCAGAAATGCATAACATATATTGTGAGGGACTGTCTGATGTTGGCAGCTACCAGGTTGGGCACTATGGCAAGGGTAGGGTAAGATCTGGGTATTTTGGAAGTCGAAGCAGGGGCTGTGGTAGGCAG
>NW_020954928.1:68670-83965 GCF_900497805.2 Vombatus ursinus | reverse complement strand
CTTATAAGAGAAGTGGGTACCGGCGTACGGCTGGCAGAAGGTCGGCGTGCGGCCAGTATAATATATGTATAACATTGTATTACAGCAGGAGAGGGGCATACTTCATCTTTATTTTTTTGGTCTCCTGACAGAAAGTGGTGATGAACTTAAAATGCAAAAAGACATTTTTCAGCATGGTTAATGTGGAATTTCTTTTACTAGACTATATAGATATGTTACGAGGGATTTCCTTTTTGTTTTTGTTTTTAATTGGCTCATTTGGGGGAAGGAAAGGGAGAAGATCTAGATTAATTAGAAATGCATGTTATTTGAAAATAAAAAAAATAAAACTCAAGAAATCTATCTTTCTGTCTGGTACGAACACAATGATTCTTCTCATAGTCCTCTAAGAGTTACATATAATTTTCTCAGTTATAAATTTCAAAACTCGAAAAACAATCACATACAAATGAGCTACCCGATGAACCACAATGCCCTATTGGCATCATCACCTTAGTAATTGCTCTGCTTTTAAGCAGGTCTTCTTAGTACCTTCATCTGAGGGGCAGTTAGTTATATAGCTGGTTCTTAGAACATTTTTCATCTCTCCTCAAAATTTCATTTTTTTAAACTTTTATTTTTTAGATTGAACTCAAGACACATAAAAAGAGTATTTCCATATACACAGCAGAGCACAGAAAGAGGACTGTATGTGAAAGAGTGAAACTTTCAGACTACTTTTTAAAAAGTATATAAAAAGGCCACACATTACTTTCAAAACTGTCCTATATGTCTATACTTCCTTCTGAACTTCCTTTTGTTTTCTTCTGTGCATTTTAAAAAATGTTTTTATGGTCTTTTTTTTTTTTGGTTTTGTTTTGTTTTTGCCTCAGTATTGCTAAGGCCCTTATTACCCTTCCACTTATTCTCCCCCTCCCCCGATTAACCCAGAGGAACAAAAAACAACAATCTTGTAACAAATAAACATAAAATGAATCCACCCAGTAGCCATGACCAACAAACTATGTTCCAAGATCTTGAGTCCACATTTCTTTGTCAGGAAATGGGTAGCATAGGTCCTCTGAAGACCTATCTCTAGGTCAATTTCTCTAGATGGTCTAAAGATATTGTTGATTATTATATTGATTAGAGTTCTTCAATCCTTCAAAGTCGTTTTTCTTTACCATATTTCTGTCTTTGTATAAATTTTTCTCTTTATTCTGTTCCCTGCATTCTGTGTTAGTTTTTTTATTCAGGATTCTCTGAAATTATTCCATTACATTCCTGGTACAATTTGTTCAACCATTCCCCAGTTGTCTAAGAGGCTATCAGCAGTACACCCTTAATTTCTTGTTCTTTTCCTTTCTCTCTTCAAGGAAAAAGTCTCCTTTTCAAGAACAGGAAGTTTGTTTTGCTCGGGAATACTCCTTCCCCAGTATTATCCTCCCTCTTGACCTTCCCCCATCCCTGTTTGTTTCCTTGCTGAGTCTGATGTATTTTTGGCCCAAACTCTGTGTGTAGGTGCGTTTTCAACCCATCAGATGAGTGAGGTTCATCTGATGCCCCCTCCTCCCACCTCTTTCTACGTGTTTGTATACTGTTCTCACTTACCCTAATTACAGGAAATAGCAAGTTCCATCCACTTCTTCCTTCTTTCTACTTTAGTATATTCTTCCTTTCAATCTCCCTCTCTTTCTCCTCACCAAGGTCTCAGAATAGAACAAATTACCCCCAGAAAGGACCTCTATGTTTTTCACTTAACTTTCTCATTACTCTCTGAAGACATTAAAGTTTCTAGAAATATATTCTAATAAGAATGTTAGCACTACATCATTATACAGCTCCTTCCACTTGCTCAAATAAATTGACCTTTCTAGGTTTCTCATGACTCTTATGTTTACATTACAAAGTTCCTACTCAGCTCTGGTCTTTTTATTGGAAATTTTTGAAAGTCTTTATCACATTAATGATTCATTTTTTTTCCTTTTTAGTAGTATACTAAGCTTTGCAGTGGATGATTTTGTTGTTGTTGTTATAAGCCTATAGCTTTTACTTTTTGGTATATTTTATTCCAAGATCTCCTCTCACTTTTTTTTATTTAAAAAAAATTTTTTTTTCAGGCAATTGGAGTTAAGTGACTTGCCCCAGGTCACACAGCTAATAAATGTCAAGTGTTTGGTCTGAGGGAAGATTTGAACTCAGGTCCTCCTGACTTCAGGGCCAGTGCTCTATCCACTGCTGCCACCTAGCTGCCCCTTCCTCTCACTTTTAATAGAAGTGTCCAGGTCTTGTGTGATCCTGACTGCACTTCATTGGTACTTGAACTGTGTCTTTCTAGATGCCCTTTTCTTTGATATGGGAGCTCTGGATTTTGGCTATGGCAATTCTGGGACTTTTCCTTTTGGTAATTTCTTTCAGAAAGTTATAAGTAGATTCTTTCCATCTTCACTTTGCCCTCTGATTCTAGTACAGAGAGACAGTTCTAATTATGATTTCTTAAAAATATAACATCAATACAGAGGCACAGAGCATATACATATACATTTATTTGTACATATAAATGAATTATGTGTCTATCTATCTATCTATCTATCTATCTGCATCTATCTATCTATCTATATTTGGTAGCAGTTCTTTTTGTAGTAGCCAGGAAGAAGAAACATCAAATGGGGAATAGCTAAACAAATTATGGTATGTGAATGTAATGGAACTCCATTGTGCCATAAAAATGACAAAAGGAAATTTCAGAGAAACCGGGAAAAGCTTGTATGAACTGATGTGGAGTAAAAGTGAGAAGAACCAGGAGAACAATTTATACAATAATAACAATATTGTAAATACCATTTTGAGAGATTTAAGAACTCTGATCAACTTGGTAATCAACCATAATTCCAGAAGACTTATAATAATTATGTGCTTACTATGTGCCAGGCACTGTGCTAAGTGTTGGAGATACAAAGAAAAAAAGTCTCTGCTCACAAGGAGATGACATTCTAATGGAGGAGACAACATGGAAACAGCTAGGTACAAATAAGATATCTACAGGGTGAAGTGGAAGCAATGTCAGAGAGAAGACACTAGCATTGAGGGGGACCAGGTAAAGCCTCTTATAGAAGGTAGGATTTGAGCTGAGGTTTGAAGGAAGCTGAGGAAGCCAGGAGGCAGAAGCAGGAAGGGAGAGCATTCCAAGCATGGGGAACAACCAGAGAAAAGGCACTGAATTGGGAGACAGAGTGTTTTGTGGAATAGCAAGAAAGCTAATGTCACTGTATCTTCGAGTACATAGAGGGGAATAAAGTGGAAGAAACCTGGAAAGGTAGGAAAGTGTGAAAAGTTTTAAATGCCAAATTGATCATTTATATGAGATGCTGGAGGTAATAGGGAATCACTGGAATTTTTTGCAGAAATTTATCTCCAATGTCAAGGAGAGATATGGTAAGACTTGTACTGTTCTACCTTTTGACAGAGGGATGATAGACCTGATATTTAGAATGAGACATATTTTTTTTGGACATGGCCAATGTAGGGATTTGTTTTGCTTGACTCTGTATATTATTAAAAGGCTTTGTTATTCCTTTTTCAGTTGGGGAAGGGAGATGGGAAGAAGAGAAAATAAACGCTTTTTAATTGAAAAACAATTTAATTAGGGGAAGCTAGGTGGTGCAGTGAATAGGACACTGGAGTCAGGAGGACCTGGGTTCCAATCCAGTCACAGACAGGTACTAGCTGCGTGACCCTGGGTAAGTCATTTAACCCCAAGAACCTAAAAAAAAAATTTAAATTTAAATTTAAAAAATTAAATTAAAAAAAAGAATCTGTTCAGAAATTTATTTTTTATCATGGTTTTCAGGGAGTCTGCTGATTCTTAAATTATGTCTCCTTGACCTGTTTTCCAGGCCAGTTGTTTCTGAAATCAGATATCTTACACCTTTTTTTTTCCACTCCTGATTTTATTTGGGCAAAGTTTACTACTTTATCTTCTAAGCTACTTAATCTCCTCTCACGTTTTTCTTCCACACATTTTATTTCATTTTTAAGCCTTTGTTTCATTTCTTGTAGCTATTCATATAATCCCTGTGGATGACCCATTTTTTCCTTTTGAGGATTTAATACAGAGCTGATCCAGAGTTATTTTCTTTTTTGGGAGGGTGTGTGTGAAATCTATAGATTTATAATAAGTTTAATACTGATCATTGACTTCTTTGGTTTCTCTCCACCTTGAGTTCATAAATTGAGACTTTATGTCAGGAATATACTCTACCCCTTGCTACACATTTGGGTCAGTGGTTTTCCTTACTTTTGCCTTGGGTCACCTGCATTCTTGCCCTGACCTCCTCCTCAGTGCAAGGTACTAAATGTACCCTCCTCCAGAGGGTGGGATCCTTCTGGATCTTGGAAGTTCAGAGGGCAGGATGGTCAGGACTCTCTCTGGCATTTCAGGATAGGGTGCTAGGGACCTCAGAGCCCTAGGCTGTCCTAGTTCAAGCTGCACCCACACTAGTCACTGTTATTTTGCTACTAGGGCCTTACAAGCACCCAAGGGATTTTCTCCAGGGAGACCTTGGCTTTTTCTTCCTCCCAACAGAAAGCCTTCCAGGCTATATGTACCTCTGACCCTTTTCTGTAGGGGTTAGAAGGCTACTGTCTCATTAGCCTTGGCGGGAGTTTGCTGGCAGCCAATAGGCTGCTGACTGAGTTTTTGTGCAGTTTGGAGAAAGTCGCTTACTATAGTTCCTTATTGCATGACTTTATCTTCTGCAAATTTCATGTTTTCCTGGAGTAAATGTTGGGGAGCTGGGCGCTGTTCACGAAGCCATTTTAGGCATGTCAATGTGTTTTCCAGAGACTTTCTTCACAATTTGATTTTTATCAGTTTTCCTTTCACGAATTTTTCTTTTCTGCCCATTTTCAGTAACCAATTATATGAAAGAGACAGTACCTTACATACACATCATCATTTTTCAGGGGAGATACATGGCACTTGAGCTGACTTTTGTAAGAGACAGGGTGGGGACGGAAAGCTTTCCAGACCCGTGAGACAGCTTAGGCAAAGGTGCAGGGAGGGAAGATGGGAGTGTTCAGCAAGAAGGACACTTTAGACAGAACCATAGGGTGTGTAAAGGGCAATAATGTATGCTAGGACTGGGTATAACACACAGACACATAATTATTATATGAAATTATAACAAGTGGGGCAGTCGCAAGGATAGAGGATAGAGATCTCCTGGGCCAGCTCAATACAGGGCGAGACAGGAAGCAGAAGAGTTAAGCTGAAGAGGCTGCTAAGCTACGCCCCCGACCACAGCTCCACCTTCACCCCAGTTTTTAGCCAATCATAACCTCTTGACCAGCCCCACCCCCGGCCACGCTAATACAGCCGAAGCTATTCGAGTAGTACCACCTTCCCTCCTGGAGAGAGACTTCTGATTGGATACACTATCTTTTCTCTCCTCCCTCCCTCCCTGCCCAGATTGGACCCCCGCGTCATCTTTGGACCTCAGAATCCACTCGGGGACAAGTGTGTTAATAGTCGTCGAGATGGAGCGAAGCTTCGCCGGCCGCCGGGCGCTGGTCACCGGAGCGGGCAAAGGTTGGGCCAGGGCTGGGCTTGGGCTGAAGATGGGGCTGGGGCAGGGGGTCGGGGGCAGTGGGGGCCAAGCGGTCTAGACGGTTGAAACCCGGACCCATCCCTAAGTGTCTCGGGACGTTGCAGGCATCGGGAGGGACACTGCCAAGGCGCTGTTTGCTAGCGGAGCCCAAGTGGTAGCAGTGAGCCGGACCCAGGAGGACCTGGTCAGCCTGGCCCAGGAGGTAAGTGGGGATCTCCGAGCCCAGCAGTCCTTTCCAGCCCCAGCCCCGCCCCGCCCCTCCCCGCCCACTAGAACTTTGCCCCAGCCATCTAGGCGCGTGAGTCTGGAGAAGCCAGGCTGCTCGACGCCAGCTGACCCGCGGGTCAGCCTCTTCAGTCACCTTCCTCCTGCCCCGCCCTCCCCACCAAAAACAGCAGCAAAAGCCAGGGATCCAGAGGTAACAGAGTTGGACTTAGGTGCGAAGACCTAGTTTCACATTCGAACTCTGTGCCTTACTTCCTGTGTGACTACGGGTATCTTTACACTTTTCGGACCCTCTGTTTCTTTATCTATAAAACGGAGATATGATACTGACACACAGTAATAATAGCCGACATTTACACAATGCATTTGAAGATTTGCAAAGCCCTTTATACACCTGTGTCTTTTGATCCTCACAACCATCCAGGGAGGTAGGGTATTATTTTTTTTTTAACTTCTCTGTGGTTTCATTCATAAAGAGAATTACTGATGAGAAAATTCCTTCTACCAGGGAGACTGCTGTGGTACTTATGGCCCTAAAGAGTTGCTTGGGGGATAGGGGTGGGGATGGGAGAATCAAGCAGTTAAATGATTCGTTCTGGGTTACACAGCCAGGAGGGCTCAGCAGCTGGGACCTGAACCCAGGACTTCCTGACCCAGGCTGGCTCCCATCTAAGCCCTGATGCCTCTCAGTTACTATTATTATTCTTATTTTACATATGAAGAAACAAGCTTAAAGGAGTTAAGTGACTTGCTCAGAATTAGTAAATGTCAGATGTGGGGTTCAAACCCAGGTCTTCCCGACTCCAGTAATAACATTCTCTTAAGATGTCTGCTGTACAATAAGTGGCATATACAGAGTGATTTTTAAACTTTGCACGTAGGCTATTATATTTCTTTCTTTTTCGATCTCTCTTCCACTCTACCAAATTGATGCTGCAGGTCTTGAGGGCCATACTGTGAGAATCACCACCCACTCTTAGCCCCCTACACCTGTTCTCTACACATTCATGTCCACTCATCTGATGACCTCCCAGGTCACACTTGGGTACAGCCTTGGGACTCCACAACACTGGACTGTTTCCAGAGGCTGAGGCCACTGCTGCTCCCTGCTCCTTAAGAAAGTACTTGAAGTTATTTGGGGGCACAGTAGTAGCTCTTGTGGTGACATGCACAGAGGTATGAGGGGGCAGCTAGGTTAGCTAGGTGCTGCAATGGATAGAGCACTGGCCCTGGAGTCAGGAAGACCTGAGTTCAAATTTGCCCTCAGCCACATACTAGCTGTGTGACCCTGGGCAAATCACTCAACCCCAATTGCCCGCCCCCCCCCCCCAAAAAGTGTATAGGGTGGCAGGACAAAGAGCCTTCAGTTTCCTTGAGATATCCAATTCTGCTTCAGTATTTAGAACTAAGACATTCTGTTTTCTGAGGGGCCTCAAAGTGCCCAAAGACCATTGCCAGGAGCTACAGGATCTGCTGGAGAGGCAAGGAGCACCTCCACCTGTCACTCATTTTGCAAGCCTTCTTAAGGTACTGCCACTCCATCATTTTAACCATTAGTGGAAACACTCCTAGAATATGGGAGCCTATGGCCTATTCATTATCATCTGACCATCTCACTTTCCCACTGTCATTCCCCAATTTGGTGCCTCCTTCCTGAACTCCTGGCTGGTATCAGGAACTCTCTACCATGGGAAGCTTTTCTCTTATTGTTGCCTAATAACCCTTTCCAATCCCCCTGAAGTGCCCAGGAATAGAGACTTTATGTGTGGATCTGGGAGACTGGGAGGCCACAGAGCGGGCTCTGAGTACCATCGGCCCTGTGGACCTGTTGGTGAACAATGCAGGTGTAGCCTTGCTACAGCCTTTCCTGGAAGTCACTAAGGAGGCTTGTGATAGGTAAGCCCTAGGGGTTAAAAAAAGAAAAAAAGCAGGGCCCCAGGATAGTGGGGAAAACCAACCCAGAAAAGGCAGACCCTTGGAATCCAGTCTGGAATTTTTATAATTCTCTCTTGAGTGAGAATCCACCTTATCTGCTCAGCTGAAGAAAGTAGGCTGGGCCCTGGGGCTCTGAGTAGAGAGCTATTTTCCCTTTTAGCTATGACTGTGTTTGGTGTCTATCCCCAGGTCTTTTGATGTGAATTTTCGGTCAGTGGTCCAAGTGTCCCAGGTGAGTTGTGACACAAAGTTTGGGAATTAAAACAAGATGGGAAATTATAGCATACTTGAAGTCCCTTGTTCAAACTCCTTCTCTTTCACCCTTCTGTTTCATTCCCCTGCTTTTCTCCTGAGTTCTAGATGGTCGCCCAGGGGTTGATAGCCCGAGGCGCCCCAGGAGCTATTGTCAATGTCTCCAGCCAGGCCTCCCAACGTGCTGTAAAGGACCATGCCATCTACTGTGAGTGCCCACCCCTTTAGCCCTCCCTCATCGTCCTTTTTCCAGCTGCTCAATTCAACAATTTAAACCATTAGGCCAAGTTTCCTGTCTTAATTTAGAATAGAAGAGCTAAAAGGAACCTGAGAGATCATATAATCTAATCTCTTCACTTTACAGGTGAAAAAACTGAGGCCCACAGAAGTATCCATAGGGAATTGGTGAAAGGGAGGACTGGAAACCAAGTTTTCTTATGCTCAGGCCAGGGCTTAATCTTCCAGTTACCCCAGGCTCCTTCCAACCCTTGAGTTCTCTAACTCTGACCATCTTGGTCAATCAACAAGCATTTATTAAGTGCCTACTATGTGCCAGGCACTGTGTTAAACACTGGAGATACAAAGCAAGGCAAAAACACAGTTCCTGACCTTTGGGTTCCTCTCCTTCTCTATACACTTGCCAACTACCTCTTTTAATTCTCCTAAATAACTGACTTAACTCTTTTACTCTCTCCCTCTCCACCCCATTATCCCTCATCAGGCTCCACAAAAGGTGCCATGGATATGCTAACCAAGGTGATGGCTCTGGAGCTGGGACCCCACAAGGTAAGATCTGAGACATCTAAGTCTACTTGTTATAAGTCCAAAAAGGGCCTCTCCCCAGCAAGAAATAAAAGTCCTCCCCTCCTCTGCCGTGGTCAGCCCACAGCTAGAATAGTCTCTAAAGTTGTGGGTGCCACATTTTAGGAAGTACATTGTTAAGATAGTGTTTGGAGGAGAGGCTGGATAGAAATGGGTCTCAAGTTCATGTCCTATCACTTGAAGGAACTGGGAATGTTTAGGTGCCAAAGTGGATACAGCACCAGGCTTGGAGTCAGGAAGACCTGAGTTCAAATCTGGCCTCAGATACTTACTAGCTGTTTGACCCTGGACAAGTCACTTTACCCCAGTTGCCTAAAAAGAAAACAACCCCAAGAAGCCCATAGAAGAAAATACTGAGGGTGATATTTTGTCATAGCTGTGTTCCCATAATTGAATGGGTGTTTTTTGGAAGAGGTATTAGATTTGTTTGCTATGGTCCCTGTGCATGGCACATAGTAGGCACTTAATAAATTCCTACTGACTGATTGGCAGAGTCAGAAGGAATGGGTAAAAGTTACAAAGAAGCAAATGTAGGCTTACTATCAGAAAAAAAAAAGCTTTCTGAAAGTAGAACAAGGAAGTGGGGGTAGGGGTCTTCAGACAAAAGCTGGAGAACCACTTGACAGGTACATTGTAGAGAGGTCCCTTTCAGCTCAGATCCTGAGATTCCCCAGGCTTGCCCCAGGTGTGGCCATGCCCCTGAAGGGCCAACCTGAACCCCTCTAACCCAGATCCGAGTGAACACAGTGAATCCTACCGTGGTGATGACTGCCATGGGCAGGGCCAACTGGAGTGACGCCCAGAAAGCAGAGTCCATGCTAAGCCGAATCCCACTGGGCAAGTTTGCAGGTGAATTGAGGGTGAGCAGTGGGTCCTCAAGGCCAAATGCCATCCACTCCTTCCCTTCTCCCTCTAATTGTTTATGTTTTGGTGCCTTCCAAGAGGCCTGGGACAGAACCTTAGTCCCCAGCACTTGCCATGGGTACAAGAATGCACAATCCTCTTTAAAAGGGGCAGGGGCCCTACCATGGCTGTGAAGACACAGCAGTCTCCCAGCCTCTAGATATCGCCCTATTCCCCCTGCAGAGGTGGAGGACGTGGTGAACGCCATCCTTTTCCTGCTGAGTGACCAGAGTGCCATGACTACTGGCTCAGCTCTGCCGGTAGATGGAGGGTATCTGGTGGGTTAGGAGATCTGCATCCTGAACCAGGGGAAGGCATCTGCTTTCTGTGCCTTATTAAATGTGTATCATCTGATCCTTGAATGCTTATTCTTTGGCCTGAGGAGGGAGGGGGAAGGGGATGATGATGGTATTGCAGAGGGCAAGTGGAGGAGAGGCATTGGAACACCAGTGCCCGGGCTCTTGGGGAGTCCAGTCTGGTCCAGGCTGTCAAGCACCCAAAGTCACCCTACAGACTAAGCTAGATCTTTGGGCTCAGGACAAGCTGGGTCAGAGCCAATTCGGGGCTTTTGAGGGAAAACTATCTGAGGCTGGCAGTAGTTTAAGTGGGACTCCTGTGCATACAAAGTAACCATCCAAAGTAACCAAAGTAACAGAGACCCCAATAGGGAATTAGGGAGGTGGGGGCAGAAAAGCAAGCTCTCTGGTTAGTAGATGGTCAGCTCCCAAGAAAGGCAAGGCCTGTGTTCATGGAGAATGTTTACTGTATAAAATAAGGGATGATGGCCCCGTCCTAGAACCCACAGTCACATACTTCCCTCCCTGCCCTCCCCCCACCCTCCCCAACCTGGGAAGCCCAGCCCAGGGCTGCCCTGGTCATGCCCCTTCTCCTCTCTGAGAGAGACCCTGCTCCCTCCTGTGCTAGCTGGAGGCCTGGGCTCCTGGGTCCCTGGGTGCAGAGCAGAGTGGGAGGAGGCTTCAGGCTGTGCTTCCCAGGCCTGGGTAGGAGGGAGCAGGGGCTTCCTCTCTTCCTTATCAGCCCTCCCTCCAGCCCCTCCAGGACAGTATGCCCTGTTCTTTGTGCTGATCTTCCCTCCCCAGAGCCCACACCTCCCCTCCCCACCCCCCTCCCTCTATCTTCCCACTCCCTGTACCCACATCACATCAGACTGAAGGGAAATCAAACATTTCAACAATGACACCATACTTGGAGGTCTGGGACACTGTCCCAACCCCCTGGCCCTTGGGCTCTTAGCCCTCCTCACCACTCAGGCCACCTGGGGTAGGAGACTTTGGGCAGGGTTTAGAACACAGTACACTTCTTTCCAGGTTTCTTGATGGGTGGGGGACACAGCACTGCCCGAATAGCTTCATCAAATACTGTCTTGAGTCCCCGCTGAGTCAACGCTGAGCATTCCAGGTACTTGACAGAGCCTGGGGGCAAGTGGAAAGGGTCTCAGGGTGAAAATGAGGGTGACAGCATCCCTACCTTGTCACTCGGCTGACTTTTCTCTTATTGTTCCTTGCTACTGCCCACTGCCCTTACTTACCAATCTCTCGGGCCATGGCCAGGCCCTGGGGGTAAGTGATGGGGGCCAGCTTCTTGTCCCGAAGCCGTTCAATGGTGTCCTTGTCATCTCGAAGGTCCAGCTTGGTGCCCACGAGGATTATTGGTGTGTTGGGGCAGTGATGTCGTACCTCAGGGTACCACTATGGGAAGTACAAGATGCTAAGATAGGCTGTCCCATTTTTGTGGCCCCTGTTCTCTAGCCATGGGCCTCTCCCCCTCCCTGGGCCTCATGCTTCTGAAAAGGAAGAAAAGAGTAGTGTTCCTAGCATAGCTTTCCTTCCTGCCCTTGCCCACATAGTACCTTGGCACGGACATTCTCGAAGGAGGCTGGACTCACCAGGGAGAAACATATCAGGAAGACATCCTATGTAGGAAAGGGTGGTCAGTGGCTTGCTGGTGAAAGAAGTCCTCCCCACCCTCTATTTTACCCACCTTGCCCCACTGTAAGATCCCAACCCTGACCTCTAAGTCTGGATATTAAAATCCCAATTCTCCTCAGAACCTCAGACCCCTGAGTACTGGCCCTACTCAGCCTGGGAGGGAGAGAAGGTAGGGAACTGCAGGGACTACATACAGTCTGGGGATAAGAGAGGGGTCGAAGCCGGTCATAGTCTTCCTGCCCAGCTGTGTCCCATAGCCCCAGGTTCACTGGCTTTCCATCTACCATCACATTGGCTGAGTAATTGTCGAAACTGGAGGGATAAGAGATGGAAGTCAGAATTGAGGGATTTGGATCCTGGATCCCCCCAGAGTTCTGTATAGGGATCTTCAGAAGTCATAGCCTCACCACCATTGCCCTGCTCCTCCCCGCCCCTTCAGAATCAGGAACATTGTGTCCTCAGGAAATGTAGACTGTAGCAAACTCTCATTTGCCCTCCTGTCTCCAAGGTCTTCCTATCTCTTGCACAGGCAGGGGCCAAACCCACACATGTATCCCTTTGGTCTAGTTGGATGTCTTCAATTGCCCTGTTCCAAAACCAGAAGATTCCCCAGGTTCTAGATGCTCACACAGTAGGGATGTACTCTCCAGGGAAGGCATTGGTGGTGTAGCTGATTAGCAGGCATGTCTTCCCCACGGCTCTTTAGGGAGAAATGGCATAAATCTGAGGTTGATTCCCCAAGTCTTGCCCATACCTTTCCCCAATGAACCCACCCACTTGATGAAGGTTCTCCCCTTTCTCTTGGGGATATTGCACCCTCAAGGTCTGGAATGAGGAGACAAAAGTCTAGATAAAGGTTGAAATTGTGCGGTCTCCCATGCTTCCACATTCCTCCCCAGGTCCAGCTTTTCTGGGGAGACCCAAGAGGTGGAGAATAGAGAAACAGAAGTTGTTGGGTGGGGTAGGTTAAGGTAGGAAGGGAGTGGTGATGGGTATAACAACTCAAGTGAATTTAGAAGGGAAGAGGAGAGGGGCACCTAAGACAGTGCTAGGCTGATTCTAATAGGCCTGGCTCACTAGTAACCTCAGGTCTCAGTTAGAGAGGGTAGGTAGGAGGAAATAAGTGAGAACTGGATCTCCTCAAAGTCCAAGACTGTAGGTAGAAGTGGTAGGGAGATGAACTAGTTATTCTTTCACTGTCCTCTACCTCCTGGGCCAATACTGATGCTCAAAACTAGAAACAGAGGGGAAAGGGCTGAGGCATGCAGGGAGGAAATTCATACTCAATTCAATACTCTGGTCAAGATGCTAGGAATACAAAGGCAAAAATCAAACAGTTGACATCCTCAAAGAGTCCACTTAAATGAAAATGCGTGTGGGAGGTCTGGAGATGGGTAGGAAAAGAGGAAATGGAAGAATTTCAGAGTTGGAAGGGACCTCAAGGGGTCCTCCAGTTCATTCCTACCTGATGTAAAAATACTCTCCATAGCATCCGTCCCTGACCAATAAATAGTGATGCAGGGGGACCTTCCCAAGGCTATCACTCCATTTCTTCAGCCCCTCAGGTTATTGCCCTCCTTTTCTGGGACCTGGGTCCCCCTCCCTATCCCCTTCGTGCTGACCGAGGGGCCGGCCAAGGGTCTGACCAGTCCCAAAGAGACAACGCTGCCAGGGCGTGGCACGTGTGTGCCCTTAGATGGGGGCGGCGGGGAAAGGGTGGTGGGCAGACCCACCGCCCAGCCCCGGCTGCACCCCCCGAGCAGGTGTCAGCCCCATCACCTGGCCTCGTGGGTTCTCAGCATCCAGAGAGGGTGCCTTTTCATCCCCCCTGGACCCTGCCCCCACCCACCCCGAGATGCAGACCCACCCTTAGTATCCCTGCACCGGCCCCAGCCCCTGCCTCTCTGGCCAGGGTGGCGCCCCAGACCCCGCTCACTGGTGCCCCAGAACCGGACCCCGCCCCCCGGCACCCCCAGAGCCAGATCCGCCCCCCGCGTCCCCAGAGCCGGTTCCCCCGCTCGCCCAGGGCTCACCCGTCGCCGACCACCACGCATTTGATCGCCTGCATGTGCCCGGGGCCAGGAACCGGCTGCGCGGGAGCCGGGGTCTGCGAGCCGAACCGCAGGGAAATGCCCCAGCGCCGCAGCCACGGCGGGGACTGGAGAGTCTAGGGGGCCGAGCCGAGCAAGCGAGCGGCTGTGGCCGGAGACAGCCGAGCGCCGCCGAGCGCCGCGGCCGGAGACAGCCGAAGACCCGAGGCTGGCGAGCGGGAGGGCGCCGCGAAGGTGGGAGGTGGAACCCTAGACCTTTCCCCGCCCACTCGGGCGGAGGTGACTCCGTGGCCCAGGGCCACTGGGGTGACAGGGGCTTGGCTCCTCCCAAATAGGCTCCCTAAGACCTCTGGGATGGGGAACTCAGTCCTGCCTGGTTTTCTGGCGATGCGGGAATGGCCCCTTCCACACCCACAGCGGGTGCCCGGTGGCAGGGGCCGCGGGAGGACACGTCCGCAGGCAAGGACGGAGGGAGTGAAGTGACCACTGCAGAGGGCAGGGATCCGGCCAGGGCAGGCCTTTTGTAAAACCTTGCTGTTATCCACCCCTGCCCCTCCCCAGTTGCTAGGGATTTCTCTCCAGCAATTATCTTGCATTCTAATTATCTGTGCATCGAATGTATCCTGCCAGTAGACTCTTAAGTTCTTCGAGGGGACTATTTTGGTTTTCTTTTTGTAACCCCAGCACCTAGCTTTGTGCCTTGTCCATCAAGCAGGTCTTTTGTTTTTTGAGTTTAATTTGAGGCACTTTAAGAATGGGGCAGAGCCCCTTAGTAAAGGAGGGAAGAAAAGTTGGATCTACAGGTCACATAAAAGAGGAGCAACCGCACTACACAATCCACCACTCATGGCCAAGCTCTGCTTGCTTCAACATTATGAAGCTCTCAGTGTTGGCTACTTAGGCTTCAGTCAAATCTCCAGCTCCCTTTGCTCGCTCTTATCTACACCAAAGCAGTAGCTGGGATGTGCCTTAGAAAGATACCCTCTGGAGCTGCAGGCAGGGGCCAGCCCAAGGATCAGTACCTTTTACACAGCAGGCACTCAAACATCAACCGCTTAATGATTTTGACTGAGTAGCATAAAACTTCGACGATGGTGGGGGACTTTTGGGAAGCTTAAACGTCCCTGCAGAAAATAACTTTAACAGGGTGGTGGATTTTGGTATCCATATACAAAGATACTCAGATGGTCTGTAACCAAGCCTTTGTTATACAAGAAAGAGGGAATTCTAAGGCCCCTTTCTTTGAAGCTGCCAAAGATTGCCACATGGTCACCACTGCTAGACTTCGGGGAAAAGACTTACTAAGGAAGAGGCAAGTCTTAACGATAGGCAGCCCAGGACAATAGAAATAGGGTCTTGTGTTCACGGAACCGGATGCTCTGGTCCTAGGGAGATGCACTGGCACCAGAAGCTCTGGGTGTATCATGAAATGAACAAGCTCTATATTTCAGAAACATGCCGAACAATAAAAAAAAAATCACCACGCTAGGTACAGGGCTGGGCCCCGAGAGTGTGCCAAAGAATGTCCACTGAGTGAGTCCCAAGGTTAAATTTTAAAAGTATCATAACA
>NW_020954928.1:54628-68633 GCF_900497805.2 Vombatus ursinus | reverse complement strand
CACACACACACACACACACACACACACACACACACCCAGCTATCTTGGGGAGAGATCTGCAGAGTTCAAATTTAGTTCTCCAGGTTTTCTGTCATCTTTCAGCACTCTCAAGGCACATGATTCTCAAAATAGGTTGCAGGGGCAAAGATTGGTGGCTGTCCTTTTGTGCTCGAAGAGGACCAAAATGGTATCACTATGTCAGGGTCAAGGTGCAGTGTGTTGATTGTGCCTGATCAGATCAATATGAGCCCAGAAGGCTCTACCATAGGTTAGGCACATAGTCCATGTGAACATTTAGAGTGGCAATGTTTCTAAATTTGTGCATCTCATGTTTCTTTTGAGCTACAGCAAAGAAGGGGCAGAGAAGGGAACTGTTAAGTTCATGAGTACCTAGGAGCAGTTGGCCAGCTGATCTGCCATATAAAAAAAGGCACTGCCCATGGATTTGCTTCTGACACAGTGGGCACTGACCAGCCAAGGCCCCTAGCTGGAGACTTAAACAATTCACTTGGGTCTAGTCTGGGTGATTCCTTTTGGACAATGAAATTCAAATCACATAACTAAATTGCATTTTTCAAAAAACACAGCATGGTAGCCTCCATTCTTCTTGGTCATCAGTGTTGCTTTAAGTTGGAGATGGGACAGGAAAGCCATTTTGCCTGGTGTAAAAGAGGTGAAGGAAGGGAAGAAAGTTGGGAGAAACCCAGATCTCCCACCTCCCTTGACAGCAGTTCTCTGTCATCAACTGTACATCCACCAGGAATCCTCAGAAGCTCTGGAAGGTCTCATCCTGCACTTTCATCTTAGGTCTCAAGAATGATGCAGGAGATGGAGGTTGTCTCATAGGCAAACAGATCCAAGTTCCCTTTGTGCTGCTGTCAGCATTCCCCATGCTTTATACCCAGTCTCAGAATCTCCCCTAACTCTTATTAGTTGTCAGGTTTGGAGTCCCCAGGGGAGAACCCTGTACATAAGCCAAGATGGCATTCTGCAGGAAGCTGGCTCGCTGGGCCTCTTCCTCCCGAAGCCTGTTGATCTCCATATTCTTAAGCCTCAACTTTTCCCTGATAGAAGCGTTCTCACTCTCTCTGTCTAGCAGGGCCTCTCGGTGGCTGCTTGACATCACTGTGGGGAGAGGAGAAATTCAGTGAGGGAGAAGCAGTGGTCTCTTTGTCTGAGCCACATGTCTTGTGGAGCCAGTAGGCCAGGGGTAAGAGGGACTGCTACATGAGCCTGTCTCCTATCACTCAGGAATGAGGGCCCAAGGCCTTACCTTTGATTTGCCTTTCCAGAGTTGCAATCTTCTCCTTTAACCCTTCCTGGGCCGTTCGCTCTGCCTCCAAGTGGCCGATCTGCTCCTGCAACTCTACTCGAACCTTGTTCACTTCGGCCACCTTCTCCTGTTCCTTGTTTCTCAGTTCCTATTGAGGGAAATACTGTGAGGAGAGAAAGTGGGACCCCAGCTGTGGCCTCTCTGCAGGGTCTAGAGGGCCCTACAGACACACCTGCTGCAGCTCCTCTAGCTGCCGCCTTAGCATTTCCATCTGGAGGCTCATCTGGTTGTTCTTGGCCTGGCTTTCCGTCACGGTTTGTTTCTGCTGGAGGCAATATTCCTGAGCTTCATCTCGGGCCTGGGACATCAGCCTTATTTTCTCTTCCAGATGAGTCATTTGCTGTTGCTACAAGGTCCAAAGAACAATGACTGGGTCCATGTTGGAAGGATGGATCACCACCATATACCGTCACCTTGAGAGACCTTCTCTAGAAGGCTCCTGCTTTCCCCTTCGACACTTGGAATTGCCTTATTCATCCTTTCAGGGCTTCTTAAAATCCATCCAATGAACCCCAACCCAACTCTGTAATGCCTCTTTTACTCCACAACTCCACAATTCTTACACAGTAAGTAACAGGCCAAGATCTTTACAACCAACCCCTAAGAGCAAAGAACTGTTCAAATTCTTTTGTTGCGTGCAATACTGCTTGAAATCAGTAGCTGTGGATTAAAAATCTTTTAATTAGAGAAACTAATTATTGCAATGGTGTCTGTTGCAATAGAATTTGATCCGTAAATTAAGCTGGTACTTGTTTAAATGTTGTTTTCTCATATACTTTTCATGTGTATGTCCTACCTCCCCCATTAGACTTGGAACCTCTTGAGAGTGGGGACTCAACTTCTGTTTTTCGGATATCTTATTTTTGCCTTCTCTCCTGCAATAACAGTAAAGGGCTTGGCTTCTACAGTGCTGATCAACTCACCATTTCCAGGCGGACTTGGGTCTTGGCCTTCATCATCTCCTCCTCTGCCTGACCTCGCTCGGCCAGTACAGCTTTCTTCACTTGGCTCACCTCCTACTTGGGTACAGACATGAAACCTCTAGGCTGCCCATACCCATCCTCAGGGATTGACCCTGCTCTGGCCACTTAGCAGGTCTTTGGCCAAAGTCAGCCCCAAAAGGATTTTATGGGGAAGGAATTCCCCATAAAGAAGCAACCTCTACCAATGCAGATGAACAATGGTTCTTCACCTTAAGAATCAGAGAGTTGCCTGGGGGCACTGAGAGGTTAAGGAACTTGCCTAGGGTCCCCAACCAGTATGTGTCAAGGGTGGGACTTGAACCTGATGCTATCCACTTTGCCAGGCTATTTTTCAACTTTAGCCTGGAGCTCTCAATTATTGAACTGAATTCAGCTATTTTCTTAAAAAGGCCTTTTACCAGGGGATCTCTCCCACCCACCCCCCAAACACATTATGAGAAATAAGTGGCCTCAAAACAAGGCAAGATTCTTTCACCCTTTGCCCTAAGCCAGAGGTAGTGAACCTGTGGCTTTGAGGCCACATGTGGCCTTCTAGGTCCTCAAGTGTGGCCCTTTGACTGAATCCAAACTTTTCTGTGAAGTTTGGATTCAAAGGGCCACACTTGAGGGCCTAGAGGGCCACATGTGGCCTTGAGAGCCTTCACACCCCTGCCCTAAGCGCCTTCTGAGAAGAGCCAAGTTCAAGGCCAAAAGGCCTCCAACTCTGCCACTTCCAATCCAGTTGCAGCCTAGCTTTGCCACTCCTGCTTCCTAGATCACCTTCTGGGTTTCTAGGCATTTCTCTTAAGAAGATCACACAAAGGGCAGATGCTGGCAGAGAGTAAGGGGGTAACTCAGGAGCCTAGAAGCCAGATATCCTTGAATCTGTGTCCACCAGACTCCTGCTGTGACACTGAAGTACAAGGAGGGTATGGGGAGGGGTGATATCTACACAGGTCAGAGGGTATTTCCAATCTCTTACCCTAAGATATGTTAATTGGGGGTCAGTGTCCCACTGCCCCCCTCCATTATGAATGCTCACCTCCTCCAGGGAGCTTCGAATCATCTCCAGCTTTTGTATCCTTTCCCGTAAGCACCGTTCACTTTCCTCCATGTGACGATTCTTTTGTTCTACCTATTCAGTAACAAAGATGCAGTGCTTGAAGCCTTGAGAAGCCCTGCTTCCTAATTCTTTTCCCAACAGCCTCTGGAAACAGTTGCTTTTCTGAGCCCTATTCACTTCCTTCTCAGAAGAGCCAAGTTCAAGGCCAAAAGGCCTCCAACTCTGCCACTGGAGAAAAACTGAGGTGGGAAAGGATTGTTCACCCATTTGAAAGTGAATTCATTTTCAGGAAGAAATTAACTTCCTAATATTATGATGTGCTGAGCTGCTCTCCTTCCTTTTAGGCAGGTTTTAAGTCAGACAGGTAGCCTGGGAAAGTAGATACTAAGAGACTGGGAATTAGGAAGCCTCAGTTCAAATCCCTACACTAACTACTTAACCAGTTGACCATGGGCAAATCACCTAACCTCTGTGATCTTCAGTTTACTAATCTGTAGAATGGGGGCTAATAGTATTTGAATGACCTATTTTCTAAGGCTGTTGTGAGGATTAAGTAAGAATATATGATAAGTTATTTTGTAAATGATAAAGCACAATTCAGCTATTTTTTTTTTTTACCAGAGTGAAAAATAAGTGGAGAGAGAGATTTTCCAGTGAGCAACTTCCTCTACCAATGCAAATCTGCACCTTCAGGACTGAAAGGCTATAAGTGACTTGTCCAGGGTAACATAGCCAGTGTATGTCAGAAGCTGAACTCAGGTCTGGATGACTCCTAGTCCAACTCTCTCTTCACTCTGCCACACTCTTTTGTTCAACAAACTCTCTATAAAAAAGATGAGTGTTCTATGATTAACCTGGCATCAGGAGGCCTGCGTTTGGTTCTAGCTCTGCCACTACTTCTTGGGTGACTTCTGGCAGGTTGCTTTACTTCTCTGGCCTTGCTTCCTCCTCTGTAAAATGAAGAGTTTGGGCTAGACAGTCTGGAAGGTTTCTTCTTGCTTTTTTGCTATTTTAGGATACTATGACTGCCCTAGTTGGCTGGGGAAAACTACAGCTTCCCAGAAGCCACCCCCTCCCCCGAAATCCCACTAGACGGATGTGTTGAAGGTCAGCTCAGTGATGCCCCTGGTGGGTTTGGGAACAGCAATAAGCCCTACAAAAAGTTGAGAGGCTAAGGAGGCTCCAAAGTTCTGCTTCCCCACAAGAAGGGCTGTGGGTCCTTCTTCACCTCTTTTAGTCGAAGGCTCTCGGAATCTTCTAAGCTTTGTTTGAATCTCCTCTTCTCCATTTCCAGGCGCTCTGGAAGCTCAAAGTAGGGAGATGTGGGTCACACCCTTCCAGAGGAGCAGCCTAGTGCCCCTACGTGACCCTGCTGTCCCTTGGTGCCTCCCCCCCAGTACTCACCTTCAGCCTGAGTTAATCGTAGCTTCAGCTCCGCTGTCACAGTGGTCAGTTCTTGCTTTGTTAGGAATAGCCGCTCCTGCTGCATCTTGCTCTTTCGCTCTAGTTCATCCACCTGAAAGACCGACATTATTTAGAGCAGAGGTGTCAAACATGTGGTTCCCCAGTATAGCACGAACCAAATTAAAATGTGATTGGGAAGTATTTTAATAAAAATACAAGAAAACCTAGCTAATGTTAATATGTGATTTTCTAAGTCACTATGTGGCCTATAGGGATCCTTATGTATATTTTAGTGGTTCCTATTTCTGTGTGAGTTTGACATCAGTGAGGTCAGGTCCGCTCAGCTCTACCTCCTGGACAGCTTTGCCAGGACAGAGCTGCTGCTCCTTAGCTGGAGCATTCAAACATGCTCCCCTTCAGCCTGTTAGCCCTGGCCTGGCCCCCTACTGTACCTGGTTACGTAGAAGCATATTTCTTTCATTGGATGCAGCTAATTCTTTCAGTAGTTTAGATTCCCGATCTGCAGCTTCCTAGGGGTACAATTAGGTGAGAAGTAACTGTTCTTCCACACCTCTGAGACAACACCCCTCCCAATTTGTCCACCTGTTGCCCAATCTTCCCCCCTGATCAATGAGTCCACTGTACCTGTTGCTCTAGCTTCAGTTCCTTGGATTGTCGCTGTGACAGGTTTATTTGCTCCTGCTGAGCAGTGGTCAACAGTTCGCTCAGGTCTTGGACCTTCTGCTCAGCCAGGGCCAAGGCAGCCTCAGTCATTTGCAGCCTATATGACAGGAGAGGAGGTCTATTGGATCAGTGCCTATCCAGTGCCTCCTGGGTACAGCACACTGGGTTAGGCACTGGGGGAGGTCAGGAGGATAAGAAAAAATACAGGGAGCTATAAAAGCAATATTACATCACATAACAAAGGCACCAGAGAGTTGCAAAACAAAGTGCTATGTGAGGTCCATGTGGGAAGCCTATGCTTAGGAGGGATGCTTTTTAAGACTCTGTAGAAGTTTCTTTTGACTGCTGCTTTACACCCATACTCTTCAGCCTGAGACCCCATCACCAACTGTCCCTCCCCCTGCCTCCTTCCCTATCACCTTAATTTCTCTATTCCAGTTAATCTAATCCATCTAAAAAAACCAAACCAAACTTACTCATTCCATCAAGTACACCTGTAGTCCTTTCCTCCTCTCTGTCAGTCCACATCCCACCCCACCTCCTTCAAAACCCAGCACCAAATTCTTTCTCCAAGAAGCCACTGGGGATTAACCCAATCCTACTTTAACTCTTCCTTTATTATGCATCATTTTTTTAAGCACACTTGTTGCCAATGGTTCATTATTTTCCTCTGGTGTTCTGAAATGCCTATGCCTCTGTGTTCTCATACCCTGACTACTCTGTGAAGGTCAGAGACAGAAAAGGTTTTTAATATCTCTTGATGTATTCAGGGAGCCTACAGGGTACCTTAAACTGTCAACCTGCCTACTCCAACCTAGCCCACTATATACTTGGCCTTGAGGGAGTTGATGATGGAGTGACGCTCATTCAGGGCCTCTTGAAGCTGACCCACTCGGACTGCCGATGTCCTAAGGAATGGCAAGAAAGCTGATCATTGAAAAAAATCCATATATCCCATAAAGCAGCTGCCTCTCACCTCCTTATGAACCACTCACCTGCAATTCCTGGAAATCTCTTCTCTCTGTTTATCAATTGTATCCATCAGGTTCAGGAACTGGGGATAGAATAGACATAAGCCATATAAAAGTGGCGAATCCTAATACTTTAGTTGAGATCTGGGACAAAGGGCATGATTCTAGATCAGCAGAAGACTAAGCAGTCCTCAGGTCATGACAAGGAAATAAGAGCATCTACCCTTCTAACTTCACACCTCATCTATCCCCTTTGGATATCCCCTGTGGCATTGGGGGGTTTCTGGGGTATAACAGCAGAAAATGGAGTCAGGAAAATAGGAGAATCAGATGAAGGGACTTGAGAGAAAACTCTAGGGAGACATTGGAAAGGTAGCACTAGTCCTCCCTCCTTCACCCCAAAAAGGAAAGGTGGATGGCATAGCTCATGATGACCAAGAAAAGGATGAACTACCAAAGGTCCCTGATTTAACAACTCTTTTCCGAAGGAGGAGAGAAATCTTAAGGAATAGGAAGGGGAAAAGACACTTGGCTTCTCTTCACCTACATAAAGTCTATAATGAGCAGGGCAAAGGAAATCATCTCACTGAGGGGAAGCAATAAAAACACAAGCACAAACTGCAGATACATGGCCAGTGGCCAGCTTCTTGTGGGAGGAGTCTGTGCTCTGGGCTGCTTCCTCCTGAAGACACAGGTGAGAAGGAAGACTGCTTACCTGTTTGGACTTCTCTTCTTTGAGGTTTTGGACTTCTTTGCTTAGCACATAGGTCCGGATGTGATTCTCCTGGAGTGACATCTGCCTGTCTAGGTTGTGATCCATGGCTTGTTCTGTCAGAAGACAGCAGTGTCACCCCCACACCCCTCTTCTCTCTGAGATAGCTTTCTCATCACTTGGCAAACAGCTGGATAACCCACTGGTAGCCAGACTGCTCTTTTGGCCTGTCCAGAGACTGCAGCTGAGGACAGGTCTCAGGAATCCTGAGGACCACCAACCAGATGTTCTATCTGTTCTGGTCACTTTTACAGATTACTGCTATTATAATAGATGAGACACATAAATAATCCTATATGATAAATAAGCAGGAACTGCATGCAATATTGCTTCAGCAGTCTTACCTTCTTCTGGAATTTTCATTTAGGGTAATTTAAAAATGAATTAGCATTTCCTAAGAATACTCCAACTGAGAAGATGTAGGAGGGAACTTAGGATTATGCTAAGGGGGAAGGCGAAACTGGACTATAACTTTTCATTTTCTTTGGATGACTGACAAACTGGAATCTTGTCCCCAAGTGAATGGCTGAAAGTTTAGTGCACCATTATTTTTCAGTAGTATGGCACAGTGGAAAGTGTCAAACTAGAGGCAAGAGACCTGAGTTCAAATCCTGCCTCAGACACTTACTAGCTAGCCAGGTGACCCTGGGCAAGGCATCCTCTCAGAACTTCAGTTTCCCCATCTGTAAAATGGGGACAATAACAATTGCATGACAAATCCCCCATAGGATTATTGTAATGAAAGCACTTTTGTAAGTCTTAAAACATTATATAAATATGAGAAGTTACTATTATAGTGGCCCTTAAAACCTCCAGGGAGTCTTGCTTGTATAGATATGGTCTCAGGGTCCCGTGGAAGCAATGACTTCCCCAGCACCAGCCCAGGGAAGAGAGATCAGGACAGAATCCTCACACTATGTTGACTTCATCAATAATAATTGCTAGAAATTACCAAAGCACTTTACATATGTTAACCAGGGATGGGGAACCTTCAGCCTCGAGGCCACATGTGGCCCTCTAAGTCCTCAAGTGTGGCCCTTTGACTGAATCCAAACTTCATAGAACAAATCCTTTTACTAAGGGGATTCCCCACNGAGGCCACATGTGGCCCTCTAAGTCCTCAAGTGTGGCCCTTTGACTGAATCCAAACCTCACAGAACAAATCCTTTTACTAAGGGGATTCCCCAACCCCTGGTTAACATATGTGAAGTGCTTTGCAAACCTTAAAGTCACATTAAGCCATAGGACCTCTATTTCTGAGCTACCTCATTAGAAATTTGGAGATGTTGGAATAAAACCTACTACTTCCTGTGCTTTCACAAAATACTTTCTCTTAGGGAGAAGGCCTTATTCTATCAATAGACAGGTATGGAAAAGAAACTTCTCTACTACATACTAGTCCTATGCAATTAGATTCTTCCCTACCCAGCTGATGGTTCTGCAAAATATTTAGCTTCCTCAATAGAAAGGGTTCAATTGAAGGGAGCTGTCAGGTCTGAGAGTTGGTTTATGGCCCATTTCAAGACACAGTTCTGAGAATCCAGTTTTCTCCAGTCCTGCCACTTACCAATAGCTTTCAAGACATCCCCTGGGATGTTGTTCCCAGCTAGCTCCAGCTTCCTTAGGGTCCTGTTGTTGGAAAGACAATTTACAATTGCCCGGCCTCCCAGGAGTCCAATGTTATTCCAACGAAGATCTGAAGGGGAAACATGACAACATCACGGGGACAGAGAAAACCACCAGAGGACAGAAGAATAGAAAAGAAGTCTTGCCATCAGTTGCGAATTGTCCCATTCCAACTAGAGGGGCTATGGAATCACAGAGAAGGCAGTTATGGAGCCCGAGGCAGAGCAAGGAGGCAGTGCAGGAAGAAAGGGACAGAGCTAGAGCTTTGGTTCAAGAAGGTGAAAGGAAAAGCTCTATTTCAAGTTACCATTTCCTCCCCAGTTAGAAGTGCACATATGCTTACCTGTCACTTTTTGAAAAACATGAGAAGTACAACAGCAGGAGAAGAAGGAAAGATGGCAAAATGCTTAGAGTGGTCTGGGTACAGAGAGGGTTGCTAACATGTACAAGTAAAACAACAGTGTAGGGAACATATGCTGATTCCTGGTTTACCTGGTTCAGTGAACAGAGAGCCAGGCCTGGAGTCAGAAAGATGTGAGTTTAAATCTGACCTCAGATACTTACTAGGGTGTGACCCAGGGAGAGCCTGCTGGCCTCGGTTTCCTCATCTGTCACAAGGGGATAATAATAGCCTCCCAGAATTGTTGGGGGATCAAATGAGATGGGATTTGTAAAGTGCTTTGGCAAATCTTAAAAAGTGCTGTAAGAAATGTTAGCTATTATTCTTGTCATTGTTCATTTTCCAGAGAGCATCCCAAGTTTCCTTTGTACTCTAGAGCACAGACCAGCTCCATGGCCAGGGGAAATAAAGAGAGACAACGCTCCCCTGCTGCTGGGTCAGCAGGGCCAGGCCTGGATGGAACTTGCTTACCTAGGTCTAGGAGAGTGGAATTGTTCTTCAAGGCCATGGCCAGCTCTTCTGCCCCCTTGTGGTTGATTTGGTTGTTTCGAAGGTCTAGTTGCTGCAGCGTAGTATTGGCCCCAAGGCCCTCACAGAAGAGAGAAAAACTTTCTTCCCACATCCCCAGGTTGTTCCACTCTAGAATAAGGCTGCAGAAAAAAGCCATCATCAGGGCTGAAGAAGCCTGGCATAGAAAAACAACCTGTACCCATGAAGACTCATGGAAATGAACGGGAGAATGGTTTGAGAGCTTTTCTCTCTAGGAACATCCCTGAACCATATTGATGAGGTATGGGCAGTGGGTCACCCTCTTACCTTTGGATAGCCTTGTTTTGTCGGAGGAGTTTGCCCAGAGCCTCAGCCCCTTCAGCTCGAAGGTTGTTACCCTAGAACAGATGAATGGTCAGTCATTCACCCTCCTGAAGGCTGGACTCTCAATGTGACAGCCTTACCTTCAGAGTGAGCCTATCTGTGTGCTCTACCCTGCTACAAGGTGAAACTGGAGCTAAGCGAACCTTTAGGGGCGGTCCCTAAGACACTGCTGAAGGGAATTAAGGACTGCCTTTTTAAAAAAGAAGGTATGTTTTCCTCAAAGTTGGCATCACGTCATTCCCTCATGGGACTAGTGCCACTCAATCATTCATTGATTCATTCAACACTATGTAATAAGCACTGTAGGAGATATATGATCTCTACCTTTGAGCTTAAACATTTTTGTGAATTCAAGATATATGTCTATAATACAATTAGACAAACAATTCTGAGGCCACATATAAGCTAGGCCATTCAAACAATATCACTGTAACTGTCCAAACTGTCCAAAACAAGGCTAATCTGAAATGGACACCATACCCCACAATAAATATTTGCCAATCTCCATTTCCCCCTCTATCCTCCCTCATGGCTCTTCAGGTCTAGTGTTACTGTGAAGAATGTTTCTATCTGCTCACCTTTAAATCCAGATATCTGACTACTGTGTTTGAACAAAGTCCTTGTATGAGCAGTTTGGATCCTGTAAGAGACAAGGAGTTGTTTTTTTCCTTGGAATACAAGGGCTTCCCTGGGTCATCTCTTATATTCTTCTTTTCCTATCTGTAGCCAACTACTTAGACCCAGGAAAGAGATTTTTTATTTTCAGTTTGGTCATGACCATAGCAACAAGATGCTATTCCAATTCACTACAATCAGTTACCCAAACTGACTACCAGGTTAGGAAATCCTAAGGCTAAGACTTGTAGGGATTCTCCCATTGATAATAAGAAATTACATTTATACAACATCTTAAAGTCTAAAAAGCATTTTCTCAAGCTAAAATCATATATTACTCAGGAAAGGTTGCCAGGTTTCAGGCAAGGAAACTGATGTTCATGGAGGTGAATTGTTATTAGACAATAAGCTTATTATTTCTAAGCCAATGCACAGAGTTTGGTATAAACCTAGAGGAAGCAAGAGGATGGGGTAGTGGTCTGGTTGTTGTGGAAGTCTAGGGGCTATAGAGAAATATCTGGCCTCAAGTCCCTTGCAGAAGAAGGAAAAACTTTCTTCCCATCTCCCTAAGTTGTTCCACTCCAGAGTGAGGCTGGGAGAAGAGACACCATGAGAGCTGAAGGAGCCTTAGGGCATTTGGCTTCTGAGTGGGAACTTTAGTAGTTATGGTCAGTAAATGAAATGTTGATAGAAATATCAGAAAATCTATGTAACTGAACCTGGGACTGGGACAAGGAGTTCAGAACTGCCCAAGCCCAGACAGCAGCTGGAGGTTTCAGAATCTAACCTGGCCTCTGACCAAGTACCCAGAACCATCATTCACCTTCTTCACTCATCATGCAGTCACTTAGGATGACTGCTGAAAATAGAACGTCATTTTGCAGGAGCTTGCCCAGAGCTCCACAGGTGTCAACCGACAAGCTCTGGGTGGCCAGGTCCAGCTTCCTCTTGAGATGGCCCTCCTGCAGATCACGCAGCTGCTTGAGGACTACTTCCTGAGGTTCAGCACCACTGTCCTTACATAGTCGGCTATAGGAACGGCGGAACTCCTCCATTGTCCCAGGAAAACTATCTGGGCTGCCTCACTATGTTCTTTATAGTCCAGCTTTTCTGTGGAGAAATTCCAGAATGAGAGAACTAGCAATTCCAAAGCCTCACAAGTTATGAGGTGATCAACTCCATCCTTGGGAGAGCTGAATGATGTTCCTACGCCAAGCTGCCTTTATCATTGCTAACTTAAGATATACACAGATAAATAAAACACAAATTAGAATATGATAAATGCATAACAGGACTATAAAGTGCTACAAGATTGGATGATGGATAACATTACAGTTTCTAACAAATCACTTTAAGATTAGATATGGGAGATACGGTCTCACCAGATGAGGAATACAGGAGGAAATTAGAAAAAGCAGGACAAGTGTTGGGAAGTCATTAGGTCCTTCTTTCTCTTTCCTACTCTCCTCCCCCCTCCCCCAAAAAAAATTCCAGTTCAGTTATTGTGGTAGATAAGGGTAGGTATTGATAACAGCAGGATGGGCTAAGGGATTAGGGAGGGGACCCACAGAGGAGATCTACATAAAATGAAGTTCCTAGGTATGTGGGCATTGTCATGCTGGAGGTCCTCTTGTTTAGTGGGATGGTTCCCAGGGTAAATGGAGAGGCCCTAAGGAAGTTTAAGAGTGCAGTGCAGTCCTAAGTATATTAAAAAGTCAAGAGGGGCAGCGAGGTGGTGCAGTGGATAGAACCGAGGACATGAGTTCAAATCAGACCTCAGACACATGACACTTACTAGCTGTGTGACCCTTGGCAAGTCCCTTAACTCTGATTGCCTCACCAAAAAGCCCCCCCCCCAAAAAGGCAAACCATCACCAGCAACTTTGACTACCATCTTCCCTTAACCCCCAGCAGAGACAAACTAGAACCCTGAACCCAAGAGCCTTGGCCATAGCAGTGCCTCCCAAACCACCAGACCTGCAACCCCACCCCCCTGCAGCTATCACTAAGGGGAGAAATCATTGTGGAGAGGGGGACCACCTTCCTTGTCACTACCTGCAATAATTGCAAACTACCACCAACAGGCAGATAAGTACAAGGGCCCTGGGAGTAGCAACATGCCCCAAGCCCATCAGTCCAGCTTCTAGCTCAGCTCCATCTCACAGCAATTGTATGGAGAAGCAACTTCTGTGGAGAAGGGACCAGCCATCCTTATCGACTATCAACCAGCTGCCACACACATGGGCAGGCAGGCCAGCCAAGCTGGAGTAATAAGGCATCCTGAGAAAGAGACAGGAGGCAGGCATGGGCCAGGCAGGTCAAATTCCATCACCATCTCCCCTTGAACCCCAATGCAGACAGCCCAGGACTCTGAACCCAAGAGCTTTGGGAGTAGCAATGCTTCCAGCCCTCAGTCATCATCCTGGGAAGCATCCCCTGTGGAGATGCAGCCTGGCAACTGTTCCTGCGGGTGCTCCAGCCCCAGCTACTGAAGACCCAGAAAACAAAGTTCTGCCCCAGAGTCCTTGGCACTGTCAAAGAGTACAATATCAGAAACTGCTGTGATTTTGTCAGTGGCAACAACATTAAAGAAGGGGTATTACCATCTGCTTTGTCTCATACCCTAAGGACCATCGGACCTTTTCCATGTGACTTGCAGCTGAAACCTTCCACATGTGTGGTCACCTCCATTAGAATGTGATCTCCTTGAGAGCAGGGCTTGTCTTGCTTTTCTATCTCCACTGCTTAGCACATAGTAAGTGCTTTAATAAAATACCGATTGCATTCTTTCTTCGTGAGAGAGTAGTATATTGGGGAAGACTATATGTAAGTATGGGGAGAGTAGTACTCTGTGTAAAGGGGGATATATAGGACAGAATGTTAGTAACAGGGATGGTGAGGCAGGATGGTCTGTAGATGAGGGGTTATATGGGGGGTCGTATAGAAGAGGGAGCAGTATATGAACAAGGGTAGTGTTTGGTGGGGTCAGTATACAGGAAACGATGGTGTAGAGAGGGGCAGTGTAGTAGGGAGATGGAGGAGATGGAGACAGAGACACAGATGGAGAGACAGAAAGGCAGAGAGAGAGAAGTGAATGGGGGAGGAGATAACATGAAGGAGGCAGTGTATGCGGGAAGCAAGTACTGGGGGGGGGGTTTGGAGAAGCCACTGAATGGGGGAGGGGGTAGTGGGTCCAGGGTACTGCAAGGGGAGGGGGCAGCGGAGAGGAGGGCTGATGACGTGGTGGCCCCCACCCCTCCTCCGCAGGGGGTTGGAGCTGTTTCTGACTCCTGGTTACAGGG
>NW_020954928.1:53527-54580 GCF_900497805.2 Vombatus ursinus | reverse complement strand
GGGGGGGGGGGGACCGCCACCTCACTCACCGGCCGCCGCCAGCAGCGCCTCGGTAACCAGGAAGTGCGGGATGCGCTGGGAAAGGTAGTTCAGCCTGAGGCCTGGAGGCGGTAGGAACTACAAGTCCCAGGAACCCTCACGGGGCCTTCGCTTAGGAGGAGTCCCGGGGCTGGAAGATGAAGGAGGAGAGCGCACACGTGCGTCCGTGTCGGTAGTGGTTGGGGCAGGAGCTGGAGCCGCCGGCCGCGGCGCCGCTGCCTCTTCCCGCGGCCATTTCTCATTGGCTAGTACAAGACCTCCGGGGCGGGGTCTCCGAGCTCTGCGCGGGCCTCGGCGGCTGAAATGGAGGAAGACGGTCCTAACTTTAGGAAGGTAGGGGCTTGTCTGCGCTCTGGGGAGCTGAGCGCTCCCGGAGGCTGCGGAGCCAGAATGGGACGGGGACCGCTTGGGGCTGGGAAAGGGCGCAGGAGAGGGGACTTATTTGGAAAACAGAGTCCGGGGGCTTTCTTCTGGGGAAAAAAATAATGATCTTCCTAAAGGTCGGGTCTGACCTTGGCTCCTCCCACGCCTCCATAAACTGCGGTGGTTCCCTATTACCTTCAGATCAAATACAGAATCCTCCTTGCCTTTGAAAACTCCCTCCTCAGTCTCCCTAGACCTGACTCCGCTCCACAAACGCTGACCCTCCTTGCTGCTGCGCGCACTGGACACTCCATCTCCCTCCTCCTTGGCTACCTTCACGTCCCAGCTAAATCTCACCTTCTACGGAAAGCCTTTCCTTGTCCTGCGTAGTATTAGTGCCCTCCTTCTGTGGATTGTCGCAATTGAGGAAAATTATTTTGTCAGCTATGTGAACTAGAGACTGATTAGGGACTACTAAAATAGTCTAGTTGGTGAGGGCATGAATTGAGGTTGTTATAGTCACAGGAGATGTTCAAGCAGAATCAACTGGATTTGGCAACTGATTGTAAGTGGGAGGGAGGGAGGGAGTTTGTGGTTTCTTCAGCAGAATTAGGGAAGATTAGAGAGGAGCAGCTAGGTGACTCAGTGGAG
>NW_020954928.1:47099-53447 GCF_900497805.2 Vombatus ursinus | reverse complement strand
ACCACTCCAGTATCTTTGCCAAGAAAACCCCAAATGGGGTCATCAAGAGTCAGACATGACTGAAAAACGACTGAACAACAACAAAGGGAGGGGTAGTTTGGTAGTTGGAAGGGAGAAAATGAATTCGTTTTTGGACTTCTGATTTTGAGGTGCTAATGGGATGTATATGTAGAGAGATGTCTGGCAGGCAGCTGAAAATGCAAAACTGGATGTATAGAGTTGAGTCATTACAAGTCCTACTGTGATACCTCTCTATGTTGTGAAGGTGACTGTAGGTTCTCAGAACCTATGCCAGAAGAGTGTAAGATCTACCCTGCATTCTGGAAAGACTTCAAGTTCAGGCCCAGCATGGAATGGAATGTCTGGTTTTTGATGAACAGCTTGAATAGTGTAGCCACTCGATGAATATGTTGACTGCCACAACTGATGAATGAAAAGAATGAAAGAAAAACACACAATGGCCCTTGAGACTTGGAAGTCCCCTTCTGCTGTGACAGGGCAGAATTACCTAGTTTTTAAAGACAGACTATGAAGATTAACTCAACTGTTGATACTTTGAAAATAATATCATTGAAATCATATCAATCTTGACATTTTTTGCTGTGGATGAAACCAGAAGAAAATTGGTTTAATTGTACATACGAAGACAAGAAGAAACATCATTTCATGGAACATTTGATTTTCTGGTACCTCACTGCAAAAGGAGTCTACTGTGAACATAGCAATTAGGCAACATCGGTTGCAGAAGAGGGAGAGATAAAGTCTATGAAGAATTCCATTAGGGCCTCCAAAGTAAAACAACATATAATTTGATACTTGATAACTTTGGTGTTAAAGTGGGCTAAACGAGAATGGCCAAAAAAAAAAAAAGTTGGAAAATATGGTGCAGGAGTAAGAAATGAAAGAAACCAAAGCCAGAGTCACAGAATTTTAAAGTTGGAATGGATCTCAGCCATTCTGTGGTCCAACACATAGCTGGAAAGGAATTTCTACTTATAATGTACTGTATAAATGGTCTTCTAGTGTATGCCTGATGATTATCTCCAATGAGGGGAAACCTACTGTCTACAAACATGTTCAGACCTACCCTGTCCTTAGAAAACCCCACCTTGACTGTGCTTTCCCTTAAACTATTATCTTATATCTCTCCCATCTTTTATTGCCAAGTTCTTAGAAAGAATCATCTAGACTAGGGCTTCTTAAACTTTTTCCATTCGGGGCACCTTCAATGCTTTTTAAACTGTGGGTCATGACCCCACAGTGGAACACCAGTGTTATCAAACTCAAAGAAATAGGGGCCACTAAACAATAAATAAGGATCCCTGTGGGCCATATATTGACTTAGAAAACCCAACATTTTATTTATTTTGTTAAGTATTTCCCAATTACATTTTAATGCCACTCTGGAGTGTTGGGGGCCAATACTGCCTCTTCCATCTACTCACTTCTCAATCCCTTATAGTCCTATTTCAGATTGCACCACTCAGCTGAAACTACTTAGGTAATTATCAGTTATCTCCAAACTGCCAAATCCAAAAGACTTTTCTTAGACCTCATACTCTTAGATCATTCCTTCCTTCTGGAATTATTTCCAGAAGGCTATCATGACAGTGTTCTCTCCTAATTCTCTTCCTACCTATCACCCCTCCTCAATCCCTTCTACCTGGAACATCATCTATCCTCTTTCTCAGGCCTCCTTTGTGCATCCTGTTTTTTCATCTTCACTCTTGCAGCTCTCAACAGGTTCTATGAACTAAGCTAATATCTCTTAGCATATGCCCCCCAAATCTATTCTGTCCAGCCCTAACCTTGGGCCTACACTGCAATCTAGCATCATCAACTGCCTATCGTGTAAAATGCCTTATAGGCATATCAAACTAACTCAACAGAATTCCATATCTTCCTCTTACCCTTCCCCACTTTTGTTGATCATCCTTATAGTCTTTCAGATTTACAACCTCAGAGTGATCATAGACCCTTCCCTTTTCCATCTTCCCTACCACTAACCAATTAGGTAGCAAGTCTTATTAATGTTATCACTTCAACATCTACTTGACCTTTCCTTGGATATGTATGTCTTCCTTAGACATAAATAACATGGTTTTCTCTCAATTTTCTTTCTTTCTCCGACTAATCATTATTTTCCTCTGTTGGATCATCTTCCATTTCCTGCCACCCTAAGCATGAGGGTATTTCTCCCCCTGTCCCAGGCTACCTTGGGCCTCTTTTCTTCTCTCTCAACATTGTCTCTCTTGATGATTTCATTTGATGATTCATTCCTGTGGCTGATGACTCCTAAAATTTCTCTTTATATGTATCCATCTCTAATATCTCTCTCAAACTTGAGACCTGCATATGACACGTACAAACTGATGTACCATAGGCATCTCAAACTCAACATGTCCAAAATGGAACTCATTCTTTTTTCCTTCTAGAACAATTCCTTGTCTAAATTTCCCTATTTCTTGGGGCATGGGAATGGGTGGGTGAGTTGGAGAGGCCACATCAGTGTGACACAGTGAAAAGACCACTGGCTCTAGAGTCAGAAGATCTGGGTTCAGATCCTACTTCTGACACTACCAGTGTAACTGGACACATCATTTAACCTGCCTGGCCCTCACTTTCCTCATCTGTAAAGCGAGTGATTTGTTGAAAGACATGGCTTTTTAAGTGCTTCCCAGCTCCAGATTGATTATCTTATATTTCTAGTTAGCTGGGTTGGCAACTTTAGAGCCCTCAAAGTCTGTTTCCCCTTCCTCCCTCCCAAATTGAATCACAACACCTCTTGCAGCTGTCTCCTCTTCATTCACATAGCCACTATACTGAGCCTTTATTACCTTATTTTGGCTTATTGCATTAGTTCTTAATGGGTCTCCCTCCTTCCACTCTCTCCCTTCTACATAGTGCCAAAATCATCTTCTCAAGAATGTGTTTGACCATAACACATCTGTGTTCTTACTTTTTGCTTCTAGGATAAAATCCAGACTTCTCTGGTGGTAGTTTTTTTTTTTTTTAAGTGAAAAAAGCATGCTTCAATCTGCACTCAGAGTTTTGTTAAGTATTTCCCAATTACATTTTAATGCCACTCAGGAGTGTTGCTCTGGAGGTAGATAGCAGTATTCATCTGGGGTCCTTTGGAATTATCATGGCTTATTGTCTGGATCAGAGTAGCTACTTCTTTTGTGGTTGATCATTGTTATAGTATTGCTGTCACTGTGTATGATGTTCTCTTGGTTCTGCTCACTTCACTTTGCATCAGTTCATATAAGACTTCCCAAGTTTTTATGAAACCATCCTGCTCGTTATTTCTTATAGCACAATAGTATTCCATCACAATCATTACCACAGTTTATTCAGCCATTCCCCAAATGATAGGCATCCCCTCAATTTTCAGTTCTTTGCCACCACACAAAGAAAGCTGGTATAAATATTTTTGTACATCTAGGTCCTTTCCCCTTTTCTTTGATCTTTTTGGATTGCAAACCTAGTAGTAGTATTATTGTGTCAAAGGGTATGCACAAAGGGTATAGTCTTGTGGGTATAGCCTTGTGCGTATAGTTCCAAGTTGTTCTCCAGAATAGTTGGACCAGTTCATAATTCTACCAGCAGTGCATTAGTATCCCTATTTTCCCCGTATTCCCTTCCGCATTTGTTATTTTCCTTTTCTGTCATGTTAGCCTATCTGATAAGTGTGAGGTGGTACCTCGAGTTGTTTTAATTTGCATTTCTCTAATTAATCGTGATTTAGAGCATATTTTCATATGACTATTGATAGCTTTGAGTTCTTCTCCAAGACTATAATTTAAATGTAGCTCGCCACAATCTGGCTTCTGTCTTCTTTTCCATAGTTATTTCATTTTACTCTTCTTCATGTTATCTGCATTCCATTCAAATGAATCTACTAGATTTTGCTAGAACTCAATATGTCATTCTCTTTCCCATATGTTTTTTCTCTTGCATTTAGAATATACTCCTTGGAATCCTCTTTCTTCAAGGCTTAGCTCAGGAACCACTTCTCTTTGAAGCCTTTCATTATCTTTCCCAACAACCCTCCCCCTCCCCAAAAGATCAAATCTATTTTCTGAGGACTACCAATGATTAATTAATCATGGAAAGTTACATCACTAGTAGGCTGGCCACTTGGTGATGAAACTTTTTTTTGGCTATTACCACCCATGAAATAGGGAAAAATGAAAATGGGCCTTTACTCCTATGTGGCCCCCTTCTATTTTTGGAGTGGCAGTGGTTCAGAAAGGGAACAGAGAAGGTTAAGAATCACAGCTTTTAAAACATCAGCAAACTTTAGAGTACCAACAGTCAAATTAAATATGAGATCCTTGTTCAGTGACCGTGAGTGGACATAATGCTGGAGAAGCTAAATCATATTAAACTTGACATTCTTGCTGCAAATGAAATCAGAAGAAAGAAGTCGCAGCACAAGGGAAGGATGGCACATGGGTAACCCTGTAAACAATGGAAACGGTAATCACATACCCCAGAGCTGTAAGAAATATGATTTCATGGGACACTTAGTCATTATTGTTGTTACTCAGTCATGTCCAACTCTATGTGACCCTTTTCTTGACAAAGATACTGGAGTGGTCTGCCATTTCTTTTTCCAGTTTGTCCCTATTTTACACATGAGGAATTAAGGCAAATAAGGATTAAGTGATATGCCCAGGGTCACACAGCTAGTAAGTGTCTGAGGCAGAATTTGAACTCAGGTCTTCCTGACTCCAGGCCTAGTGCTCTATCCACTGCACCATCTAGCTGCCCCCATTGTTTGTTACATATTGCAATACCAATCATAAGTATTTGCAAAAAGACCACCATGAAAATAATTGCAGTTTATGTACCAACATTAGTTCCTGAAGATGAACAGGTAGATAAATTCTATATCCTCCAGATCAAATCAATGTATACTTTGGTACTTGGTGACTTCCTTACAAAGGTGGAAAAAGATAAGAATGGGGAGAATTACATGAGAAAGTATAGATCAGGAGAAAGAAATAAGAGAAGCCAAAGACTTGTATATTATACAGAAGTCACAGGCTTCTATGTCATTAAGACTTGCTTAAAAAAAAAAAAGAATTGGTAAGTCTTTGACATGGTGAGCATCAAACAGTATCACAAAGAATGAGATGTTCTTTTTAACAGACATCAAAAGACTTCCTTTAGACATAAGCATTATTTGAGTCAGATGTCTGTACACAGTCAGTTTATGCTCCCCTCAACCCATCCACCATGTTTGTATATTCTTTTTAAACACTCCAGTTATTTGAAATAAAAGTTCCTTCCCCTTCTTCCTCATTTCTTCATTAATGTATTCTTTTTCCTTGTTTACCCAGACCTTATGTTCATCTTAATTCCCCCTTCCTTTGAAGACAGTGAGATTCTGAAGAGACTCTTCTTTTTCATTCTATTTCAGTGTAAGCACTTTATCATTGTTTAGTCCATTCACATTGCGCAGATGTGTTTAACTTTCCAGGCATTTCAAAATTTCTACTCAGCTCTGGTCTTTTCTAGGAAAAGTTCATTTCTTCTATAGTTTTTCATGGTATATTATTCCTGATTGTAAGTTTTTCCCTTTTAGAATATCATATTCCCAGCATAATCTTGTGTGACCCTAAATGTGGTTCCATCATATTTGAATTCTTTCTGACTGCTTAAAGTATTTTTTCTTTGACTTGGAAGATCTTGATTTTGGCTAAGATGTTCCTGGGAGTTTTCATTTTGGGGTTCATTTCAGGGTAACTGGTGGATTCTTTTTATTTTTACTTTTCTTTATGGTTCTAAATTTGGGCAGTTTTCTTTTATAAATTCTTAAACTAGGCTGTCCAGGTTTTTTGTTTGGTAATGGTTTTCAGGTACTCTAATGATTTATAAATTACCTGTCCATGATCTATTTTATAGGTCAAGTGTTATATTAATAGTAAATAGCTTATATTTTTCAATTATTTTTCAATCATTTGACTCTGTTCAAATATTTCTTGTTGTCTCATGGAGTCATTGAGTTCACTTTGGTCCATTCTATTGTTTTAAATTTTATTTTTATTTTAATTTTTTTGTCCATCGTATTTTTAATGAAGTCCTAATTTTGGTTAAATTTCCCACCAACTGTAGTAAGCTATTTATACTCCTAACATCTTTTCCCTCTAAAATTTTAATTTTGTTGTATTTTGTTTATCTCTTGCTTCATTTCATGCAGTCATTTTTATAGTCTCTGTGACCAAGCCATTTTTTTCCTCTGAGGCTCTGTACTTGTTGTGGAATTATTCTTTTCTTCTGGGTTTACCATTTACCTCTTGGGTTTTTCTTTTTTCTTTTTTTATTAGTTTATTTTGATTT
>NW_020954928.1:46933-46999 GCF_900497805.2 Vombatus ursinus | reverse complement strand
GAAGAAAAAAAATAGCAAATAGTATGCTTCAATCTGCATTCAAACTCCATGGAGTTCTTTCTTTGA
>NW_020954928.1:46499-46882 GCF_900497805.2 Vombatus ursinus | reverse complement strand
TGTAGATAGCATTTTCCATCATGAGACCTTTGGAGATGTCTTAGGTCCTTGCATTGCTGAGGAGGCTAAGTCTATCAACATCAGTCATCGCACAATGTGGCTGTTACTGTGTACAACGTTTTCTCCTGGTTCTGCTCACTTCACTCAGCATCAGTTCATACAAGTCTTTCCAGGTTTTTCTGAAGTCTGCCTGCTCATCATTTCTTATAGCACAGTAGTATTCCATTACATTCATATACCACAACTTATTCAGCCATTCCCCAATTGACAGGCATCCCCTCAATTTCTAATTCTTTGCCACCACAAAAAGAGCTGCTATAAATATTTTTATACATATGGGTCCTTTTCCCATTTGTATTATCTCTTTGGGATACAGCCCTATT
>NW_020954928.1:43881-46456 GCF_900497805.2 Vombatus ursinus | reverse complement strand
GTATTGCTGGGTCAAAGGGTATGCACGTTTTTATAGCCCTTTGGGCATAGTTCCAAATTGCCCTCCAGAATGGTTGGATCATTTCACCCCACCAACAATGCATTAATGTTCCAATTTTCCCACTCCTTTTCCAACATTTATCATTTACCTGTTTTGTCACGTTGGCCAGTCTGATAGGTGTGATAATGGTACCTCAGAGTTGTTTTGATTTGCATTTCTGTAATTAAAAGTGATTTAGAACATTTTTTCATATGAATTTAGAGCATTTTTTCATATGATGGGTTTTTTTAACATATGTTATTTCTTCATTATCTTTGGTATTTTCTTCTGTTTGTTTATATTTTGGCCTGTCTCCCAGTGTTTGCAAACTTCAGGTCTATTTATTGGGGTTTACATTGATTTCCCAGGTACATTGCCTCTCTAAGCCTCTGTTGGTCTCTGGCAACCTTTTTTGTAGTTCTAGATTGTAGAGGAATTTACCTCACTTTTGTTTGTTTTTATTTATCATTGTTTCATCTGAGATCCTATTCATGTGTTTGCTGGGGATGGGTGGTAAAGGGAAGGATCCGGGCCCCTCTACAACCTTTCATGTTGCCATCTTTACTGGAAATCTGAAATGAATTACATTGTGAACAGTCTCCACAGCGTGGGTTTGTGAGGCGAGGCCAGGGGGCACTGGGTCTTGGTCACTCAATTGCTCTTCCCAGCTGAGTGAGAGAAGGGTCACTGATGTGGGATCAGCAACTCTCTGCCAGGTACTCCAGGCTCAGACATCTCTATTTCTCTCAAAGATGCCATGATCCTTTCAGGTACCCAGGTTTGCAACCTTGGTGTCATCCTAGACTCTTTTCTCACTCCAAATATCCAGTTAGTTGCCAGACCTTGTCATTTCTACCTCCACCGTAGTTCCTGCATCTCTCTACTCATACAGCAACCACTTTAGTTCAAGGACCTCATTGCCTATCACTTGAACTACTGCACTAACCTCTCGATTGGTCTCCTTGCTTCGAGTTTCTTCCCACTCTGTTCTATCTTCCATGTGGCTGGCAAGATTATTTTCTAAAATATGGGGTGTTCAAAGCTCTTCATAACCCAGCCCCCTCCTACCTCACCAGTCTTCTTACACCTTACTCCATCCTACCCTCCACCTCTTAGATTCAGGAATTTTCTCTGGCTGTTCTCCATGCCTGAAATGCTTTCCTTCCTTCTCTCCTCTTGGCTTTTCTGGCTTCCCATTTTCTACATGAAGCCTTTCCCTTCTCTCTTTTAATGATTTCCTTTTTATCTTGAACATAGCTTGTTTGAACATATTTGTTTGCTTAGATTTTGCATTCCTCAATGGTAGTGGCTGACTCCTGCTTTTCTTTGTATCCTTCCCATTACGTGGCACAGTGCATAGAACATAGTAAGTGCTTAATTAATGCTTGTTGAGTGACTGACCATGCCACTTCATTAATCAGTAAACTCTATTCTTTTATTTCAGGATTAAATATAAAGTCCTATACTTGGAATTTAAATTCATTCTAGATTAGCCCTAAGCTAGGCCAGTCCAGTGATTCAAGCTCAAAGTTTAAAATACAATAAGCACAACTGAATCTTAAAATCCATTTAAAAACCAGTTTTACTAGAAAAAGATGAAGAGGACAAAGCTTCTAAAGAGCATATAAAATGCTACTTCCTTTCTCCTGCAGAATCAACACAATAGACTTGTAGGGGAGCAACAACTAATGTGAAGCTTCTGATGCCATTAGTCCCTCTTAATATGTCTATAATAAAATATATATTGTTATATAATCTAATGTAATTATTAAAATAAATCTCTTATTTAAAGTGCAGAAAAACCTTCACCTTCTTAAAGGCTATCCTCAGTCACCTGCCACTAAAGCCCTTAGAAAAACCAGGAGAATGAAAGGGTCTGAGGTGAAAGGGAAAGTAGGAAGGAGCTGTTAGTTCTTATGGTACTTTTATGACAGATATATGACAGAGATATATGTTAACACCCCACTAGCATAATCTTGGGAAAATCGAGATCACTTTATACACAGATGAAGTTTGGATAGGGCTTTCACGAAAGGACATGGTATTGCTAAGTTGACATGCAGGCCTTATGGATGAACATAGGGAGAAGAGACTTGATTTTTAAAATCTGTTTTATTGTATTATTGGTTTATAGGCAAGCTCTCGAGTTATGCTCTGTGGTGGTCCAAAGGGCCAGAGGCATTGCTTGGGTAATGTTGGGAAGGAGTAGAAGAAGAAAGAGGCTTGAGAGAACATGAGTAGACACCTTCAGAAGCCTGTCTGTCAACAGTTTTATGAACCAGTAAGACAAAAACCAGGTTCCTCTTTTCTTTCATTTGCTGCTACTACCCCCTTGGCTTGATGCTTCTCCTAGGGCCTTCTGATAACTTTTCCTTTCTTCTTGTTATGTTTCTCTTGTTTTTTCTTTTCTTTTTTAATTAACAAGTGTTTCTTTCCCTTCCCTCATTGTGAAAAACAAAACAAAACTCTCTTAAGAAAAGAACAAAACAAATTATGCATGTTGTTAGGTTCTTCTTATTAAAGCCTCCTTTTAGCC
>NW_020954928.1:43724-43849 GCF_900497805.2 Vombatus ursinus | reverse complement strand
CTTAAATGAGCATTTCTTTTTTTAAATTAATTTATTTTGATTTATCAACAATCACTTCCATGAGCTTTTGCTCATTTAAAATTTTTCTCCTCCTCCCTCCCCACCACCCTCCCCAAGACAGCGCA
>NW_020954928.1:18877-43714 GCF_900497805.2 Vombatus ursinus | reverse complement strand
AGCACAGTAGTATTCCATTACATTCATATACCACAACTTGTTCAGCCTAAATGAGCATTTCTTAATCTGTAGGTCCATGAACTTGTTTTAAAAAATATTTCAATAGCTATTTTAATATAATCAGTTATGTTTGGTATTTTGTTTCATACACTTAAAAACATGTTGAGAAGGGGTCCATAGGCTTGTTACTGCTCATCTCTACCTCCTGGCTTCCTGAAAGTTCCAGCTGAAATCCCAGTGTCTAAAAGAAACCTTTCCCATGCCTTCTTAATGCTAGTGCCTTCCCTCAGTTATTTATTTCCAATTTATCCTGTGTATCTCGTTTGCACAGTTATTTTGCATGTTGTCTTCTTTAGAGTGTAAGCTCCTTGAGAGCAAGAAGCTATCTTTTTCCTTTCTTTGTATCCCCAGGTTTTAGCACAGTGCCTGACACAGAGTAGGCTAAAAATCCTGGCATGAACATTGCTGTTCACTCAGTCCTTTCTTTATTTTAACTTTTGTTGCCAAGGTATTCCAAAATTAAAAAGTGACATCTTTTTCCTCCTAAAGTACATTTCCCCATAAATAGTTGAGCAAAACCAACAAATAGAATGGTTGTGATTGATAATACATGAGGCAGCTAGGGTGCCACATGGATAGAGCTTTGAGCTTGATTAAGGATGACCTGAGTTCATATACTTCCTACTGTGTGACCCTGGGCAAGTCTCTTAACCTCTGTCTTAGCTTCCTCAACTATAAAGTGGAGATAATAGCTTCCCAGGATTTTTGTGAGTATCAAATGAGATAATATTTGTGAAATGTTTTGCAAACCTTAAAAAACACTATATGAATTGAAGCACTATTATAATCAAGCACATGGGGAACATCTCATTTCCAGAAATAACCAGCAGGTGGTGCTAAGAACACTTTTTAAAAAAAAATTTTAATTTAATTTTTCTTGGCAATGCATCCCACTGGTTTCTGCTTTTAGTAACCACTCCACTGTTACCATTGGGGGGATAAAACTTAGCTACCTCCGCCCCACTTGATAGCTTTTTATTTGATGGAATTCCACATTTGATGGAATTTATTTGATGGAATTCCACAAGAGTGCTTCTGACCTGAGATGCTAAAATTTACAACTATTCTTCAATTCAGACATTTATTTGAATGTATAAGGTGTACTACAAGAGGAATGCATGGCAGACCCTACTCTCGAGGACCATATAGTCTAATGGGAGGAGGGATATACATAAATAATAGGAGAAAAGATATGACTAGAACAAGGCTTGTTTGACTAGAATGTAGAGTAGGTAAGAGTGAGTAGTGTGAGATAAAGCTTATTAGGTAGGCAATGAGGAGCCATATGGTTAGAGAAATATGATCAGAGCAATGTATTTATCAGACTACTTTGTCTCACACATCTTGTGTGAAAAATGTGTGCCAGCTCTTTCAGTTAATTTAGAAATATTTATTCTCTTGTTAGCATTTCATTTTACTCTCCATTTGGGTTTTCCCATATACCCTCTTCAGCAGGAGATTCAGCAGTTTCCTATTGTGATATTGCTGGATCAAAGGTTTAATGACTTTTTTGAGTACAGTTCCAAATCGCTTTCCAGGATAGCCGGACCAACTCAGAGCTCCATCAGCAGTTTATTAGTATACCTACACTTTTACAGTCCTTTGTTATTCTTTTTTTTTTTATCACCTTTGCCAATCTGGTGGATAGGAGGACAAAGCTGTTTTAATTTGTGTTTCACTATTAGAAATTTGCAGCATTTTTTCATATGCTTTTTGATAGCTTAGATTTCTTGGAAAATTGCCTGTTCACATCCTTTAATCATTTATCTAATGGGAAATATCCCTTGTTCTTGTAGATTTGAATCAGGTCCTTGTATATAAGATGTGCCAAAATTGTAAGCTTTAGTAGCTTAAAATTGCACTAAGACTTTTGGGATATACCACGTTTTGTGTGACAGAGAAACTTGCTTCAAAATTGTTTTCTTCTATTACATTTTCCTTTTAACAGTTTCGGTTTTGCTTGTGCAAAAAATGTCTTGATTTTATGTAATAAAAATATCCATTTTTATCTTTGGTGATCCTCTCTTATCTCTCTGATCTTTTTTCCCTAGATCTCAAGGGTCACAGTTGCTTATTTGATCCTCTTGTTTATATCATCCTTTATATCTAAATGGATATAATTTGGATGCATTTGGACCTTATCTTAGTTGGGCCTTATCTTAGTTGGGCCAGATTACATTCCACTTTTTGTCAAATTAATTTTTTTTCAAAAATTAATTTTTCCCTCTGCATCTGAGGTCTTTGATCTTAGCAAACATTATGCTACTACTATGTGTTTGCTTCTATGTGTTGTATCCCTAAACTTTTTCACTGATTGATCTATTTTTTAACTAGCACCAAATCACTTTGATAATGACTGCTTTGTAGAATAGTTTGAAGGATTCTGACTTTTTTTTTCATTATTTCCCTTAATATTTTTGCCCTTTCATTTCTCCAAATATAGTCACCCTCTTTCAACTTACTGTCTTCAATCAGCTGTAGTCCCCTATGTCTGGCAGATCTGCAGCCCACAACTTCTAAAGAGTACCAAATTCTAGTCCCTGTTCCCATTTTAAGCTCCTCATCCTGCTGCCATTATTCCCGTGGCACACCTCGCTGACAGTAGGGTACTTGGAACTCAAGTCGGGAGTCCACCACCACTGCCAAGCTTAGCAAAGGACTTAGAGGCTTGCAGGGTAGATGATAATATTTAAGTGGAATGTATTTTTGTGTATTTAAGTGTATAATTGCCTATTTAAGCTTCTCGTGTAATATTTGGGATTGTAGATGGGTCCCTCCCTATCAGTGGTGGGGGAAGCAGGAGATCAGCAGAATCATTTTTGACTTTTGTGGCTGCTGGTAGTCCCCAAATGTTACCAGCTCTTATTCCCTTCTTCCCATAGGAGCTGGTAAACAAGTTGCTGTTCTTACACTTCAAGGATGACAGATGCAAAGGTAATTTCTGTCCTTTTTTAAACAAGTTTTTTTTTTTAATCAAAGCTTTGTTTTTTCTTTAAATCACTAGAGACCCCCCCCATCTCCCCCAACAGAAACTTCCCTTGTAACTCAGTAGCATAAGTAGGCTTAAACAAGCTAACATATAAGCCATGTCTGACACTGCAGACTTCATTTTTATACTTGAAGATCTGCTGAGAGGAGAGAGGCATGTTTCACTGTCTGAAATTAGGATGGACCACTGCATTGATCAGAACTTCAACATCAGGTGTCTTTTAGTGATGTTTTTTTTTGTGGCATATTGGTCATTATGGAGACTTTTCTTTTGGTTTTGTTCACAGAATTTTGTCTGCATTAGTTCATAAAAGTCAAAGGTGGTTTTCCACTCATAAGTCAAGTTTTAGCATCAGGATCTTGTGAAGTCAGTCAGTGACACTTACTGAGTATCCAACCAACTGCTGCCTTGTAGATTGAGAAGTTTAAAAAATAAGCGTGGCACCTGATCCTTTCCCCAGGTAGTGTTGAGCAGGCACAAAGACACATGGACATATGCTCCACTCCAACAAGATAAAGAGAGATTAAAAGGATTACATATTTGATGAAGAAGAGATGGTAGGGCTCACTGCACTGATTATCCCAGCATGAGGCCAGACAAGGCTTAAAGCTGCTGCTGCTAGCTAATCCATGGAAGAGACGAAGGCAGACAGACACTAAATCAGTCTAGAGCAGGTTGGACTGTGGGCATATAGGGATGGCAGCATGCGAGTAATTCTATTCTGTCTCCTTTCCAGTCAGTGCAGATGCTCTGCAGCTCATGGTGGAGATGCTGAAGATCTTTGTCCGAGGTGATTTGATAGTTATGGCTCTCCCTTTTTAAAATTCCCATCGATAGCTTCACATGGGGACTAAGACTCAATCCTAAAATCTCTGATTTATTTGTGTTAGAGCCACATTGTATTTCTCCCAGTTCCTTGGAGGCACCCAATCTCTCTCTTCACTGGAATATGCCTTCCTGCATTTTAATTGACTTTTAAAATCCTGAAGCTGAAAAGCTGGGTTAATGACAGTTTTAAGTCAATCCAACAAGCATTTATTGAGTGAGTATCTAATAAATGCAAGACATGCCTAGTTGCTGGGAATACAAAGACAAAATGAAAAAAGTCTCTTCCCTGCCCTCAAGGAGCTTATACTGTACTCAGAAGAAGCACCTGGCCAACTTCAAGACAATTTATGAGGAGGAATACTGGAGAGTAGATTAGCCATGAGTTCACAGCTCAGAGCAACAAAGTAATCCTGGGCAAAATGAGCAGGGAGCTCAGTCATTTCTCATGTTGGGGTTTTTATAAACCACATCTGAAGCCAGCCATGATCCTGTATTTGATCCTGCCCAAATTAAACTTTTACTTTTCTCCTGTGTTCGTGGAACAGAAGCTGCAGCGCGAGCGATAAGGCAGGCCCAGGCTGAAGACCAGGATAAAGTGGACATTGAACAGTTCGAGAAGGTGTTGCCCCAGCTGGTATGGAAGCGTCAGCCTCATTTCTCAGTGGGGGTGGGCAGTTGGTACACTGAATGATAGCGTCGAGAGATTATCTAGTCTGACCTTTTTTTTTTTTGGTAGGTGAGCACACTGACCCTGGCTGACACAATGGGGTCAGGATTTGAACATGGGTCTTATAATTATAAATCTAATCCTAGCTAGGAAGAGCACAGTCATTGTTGATAACTGGTTTAGTAATCTGTATGCTGATGACTTGAAGATACTGAGCTTCCTTTTCTCTCCATCTAGCTTCTTGATTTTTAGAAGCAGCAGCGATGGAGAAGATGAAGGTTATTAGATCAAGCTGAGCTACCTGAACCTTTTCAAGTCGTCTACCTGCCTCTGACTATTCCAGGACAGGGCATCAACCTCATACCAACATTTTGGGTGGTGTCTTATTTCAATAATAAATCCAAAGAGGCCAGATTATGTTTACTTCCTGACATGACTGAACCAAACTAAACAGAAGGTCTGTAGCTGCTGTCTCCCCGAGAATTTCTACGACAGTCACTTAGCATCAGGATGAGGGTCCCTTTCTTTCCCCTCTGCCTGGGTTAGAGAATAAGGAAGCCTGTGTGGTGTCTTCCTGGAAGTAGCACAAGGTGGGAGGTGAGGGAGGAGGAAAGGGGTAGTGGATGAGATTCGGGGATCAAGGTAAGAACTAAGAGGGGGCAAGCCAGGTCACGCTGGAACAAAGTGAAGTGCTCTAGTTCCAGCACACTTGGATTTCCTACCCCAGGGGCTACTCAGTTAAAGATTAAGGTGCTGGGCTGCCATCCATTCTTAGCTCCCTGGAAAACCAAGGCTGTTTGTACATGGGGCTCAGGAGTCACCAACCCCCTGCCTTATCTCCTGGCAGCCTCTGGCCTCAGCAGAATCCCCCCAGCTATGGCCCCAAGAGGAGCTCCCCAAGCCCTCTATAGAGCACTGAGCTAAGCATCAGGTACCTGATCTCTAGTTTATACACAGAGCCTGGTGCTTGCCTTCTCCCAACATTCTTGCTGCCGTCTGACATCAAAGCTAGTTTGTAACCTTTTAACCATTTGATATTCTCCTCAGAAGCTGCTTCCCTGAGCTATAAATTTGTTCTCACAAAGCAACATCAATAAATCAAAACTGTCTCCCTCCCTGGCTCAGCCTTCTCACTGCCATTAATCACCCAAAGTCAAGTTGCTTCAAAGCCTTATTCAGCTCCCCATCCCCCTGCCCCCCCCCCACTTTTTTCTCCATCTTTTTAGGACGAAAGCAAAACTCTTAAAAAGGACAGAATAACAAACAGCATGTGTGTGAATGCCCCAGCCCTCACAAGCCAGCTCCCCGCCGGCAGCTGAGAGAAGCTGTGAAATCGGAAACCTTACACATGTGGGCATGAGCTGCAGCCCAGAGCCTGGCTTGCCTGGAAAACGTTACTCTCACTGCAGCCACTGCCCCAGAAGCTGCAGCAGTTGGGCAGGATAAAGTAGTGTTTGTGTGGGCTGGCCCCAGGCCCTTTGGAACTGCCTGCAGGAGCAGTGGCCCTGAGTGTGAGTGGGGGTGGCATATTATAGGGGCCACACAGGACCGACAGGCAGAGGGGGTGGATACTACAGAGAGAATAGACACCCAGGTCCACTTACCCCATTAGTTTCCTCAGACATGCGTTGGGCCATACAGGCATGGGAAGAATGAAGAGATTCATAATGTGGGGGCTTCCCCACCTTGACTGAGATGAGAAGTAGCATCCCAAGGGTGTACACACAAGCAATACTGCATAGGCATCCTGGCACCTCCACTGTGGTACCCAAACTCCTAGGAGGAGGTTCTGACTGACTAAAAGGTTCCCTTACGAACCCTGGGTTCCAGGCAGTGCTGGCTCTCCAGTGCCACCTAGTGCCTAATAACAATGGATGCCTTACTCCACCTGTCTTTGCTTTTTCTTCTTGTAAGAGCCTTGGAAGAAGAGTCACTTTATTCTGGTACTACCAGAATGAAATAAGACCAAGGTTTAGTGCAGTGACCCAAGCGTTCACTAAGAGGCTTGACAGAGTCCTAACCCCCATGGTGCCTTAGCAGGTGTCTGGTGATCTTCAGTCTGGCTGGTTTTTGTACCCACTCTTTCCTCTGTGCCATAAAGAGAGGCCAGCAGCATAAATTGTAAAGGAGACTGGCCAAGGGGATGCTCCATTTTCTTGACATGCCTGCCGATTTCCACATTCCACTCCATAGAACCAAGTCCAAGAAAGGCCTTTCTTTGCTCTGGGCCTGAGTCTAAAGGAAGCAGTTGCCTCTCAAGTTCACATTTGTTTAGCATTTTAATATTTACAAAGCACTTTCCACACAAAGCAGCCTTGTGAGGTGGGCAGTGCAAATATTAATACTATTTTACAGATGAAGAAAATGAGGCCCAGAAACAGTACTGGAGCTGAACCCAGGTCTCCTGAATCCAGCGTGGGGCTCTTTCCAACTTGGCTGTTTGGCTGTCATTTTCCTGATTCCTTCAGTGGGAAAGAATGATAGGAGTCCTAATGGATGAGGACTCATTTTAGAAGCCTTCCCACCATTCCCAACTTTAGCTTTACAAGACCCAAACATTGCTGGAGAGCTATAGACAGCAGCAGAGTTAACCATACTCCACAGAAGCCAGGAGGCTGAACATGAGCCCAGAGACTACAGCATTGCTTGGACAGCCAACTGCCTGGAATCAGGTGTGAGGGAGCAGAGCCGCATTCCCACCCAGCTGGAACCAGCCATAATTTTAAACAAACAGAACCAACCTTTGACTCCAGTTATGTTGGTCTGAGCCTTTGGTAGGCATTGCTCATTAGCTTTTGTTTTCTAAGTGGCTTTTTTAGTTCCTTTTAATCTATACCATTGTTGTTCCAATGTGGGAGCTGCTGATGCACTAGGACTGGTATTGACTGTCCAGAGGTGGCAGGAGACACAAGGCTTGGCTTTGAATACCTTTCAAAAAGAATCTGACTCCAGTGGGAGCTTTTTACTCCCTCTTGTACCGTATTTTCTCCACCCCTTGACCCAATACACCCCTTCTCTCCACCTTTCTCTTATTCCTTTCCTTCTCTCACTAAAGTTTTGTGCTTCAAAGCACTTGGGAGCATGTGGAAGTAATTAGACCTGAAGGGAAATGCTGGCTGGTATGGGGAGACAATGATAAGTGCCAGGAACCCTGGGCGCCCCTTTTAGCCACTTTGAAGTTCATTCAGATGGTATAAAGCTCCACTGTGCTTTATTCCTTTGGGAAGAGGTATGGGTGTGTCCAGCCCAATAAGCAGAAATGGGAGTAGCTACTGGAAACCCCTGCTTGGCCTGGATACTACTTGCCCAAGTGGCACAGGGCACACCCACAGCTGGGTCTTAGACAAGATGGTTACAAAGTTCTTGGACAGGGACCCATTAGGGAGATCCTGAAGAGTGAAAAGGTGGCCACTGCTCCATTTCCCTCCTTCTCACAGACTCCCCAACCCTATCCTAGTCAGCCTTCTCTCTGCCAGACAATGAAGGGTAGCCAGACCCCTGGCTGCTCCAGCCTAGGCAGCAGAGGCAGATGATCACATGAAAGGTTCTTTTCACTGGAGTTTTGTTCTCTTTAGCAGGGGCGTAATTAATGACACCAATTACGTACAAAGGAAAAAAAATCCAGGAGCAGAGGCTGAACCCTGTATTGCCCATGGCATTAAGGATACCTGTGTTTCTTAAAGGAGAACAGAACTCCTGGGATAGGAAAGTGACTGCATTCCCTGTTAGAAGAGTTTAGTTGGTGAATTCATCTTTCTCATCTACCAGATCAGAGAACTAGTGACTGGAAAAGTGAAAGGGAATGGGCTGTCACAATCACAGATGTGGGGAGGGAAGGGACAGAGGCCCTCTAATCCAACCTCTCATTTTATAGTTGAAGACAAGGAAGTCCCAGGGAGACTGTGACTTGCCCAAGGTTTACAAAGCACCTTCCTTGCAACTAGACAATGAGAAGGGCCCGATCTGTGATTTCACTGGTAGAAAAGACTTTCAGGTGGATGAAGAAGTTTCCTCTACCACTGCAGGTCAGCACCTTTTCTGGAATTTAGAGTCTTGGAGAGTTTCCAAAAGCACTAAAGGAGAAGTAACTTGCCTGGGGTATTACATTCAGTATGTGTCAGGACTTGAGCCCAGGTATCCCTAGCTTCAAGGCTAGTTCTCTAGCCATATGACCTCCCCAATGAGACAGGTAGTATATTATTACCCCTATTTTACAGATGAGGAAACGGAGGCTCAGAAAGGCTTTACTGTATTTGAGCTGGATATGTGAATCCAGGTTCAAATTTCATTTTGCGTGGAACTGGAGTCCTTAGCTTCTGACCCCTCAGAATTAATTTCTGTTGGGCTAAGAAACCTTAATTGTAAGAGGCAAGATGTTGTTCACCAACTGTTAGAGTTTACACTTTCATCCCATCACCCTGACAATAAGAAAGGAAGACACTGATATTAATTAGGAGGAGCACACCAATTCTTTATTCCTGGCTCAGGTGGGGAGTGGATAGGAGTAGCAGGGGTAGAGGAGGAGTCCCCTCCTTTCATGATGGGCTCTCACCTCTTTCCAGCTGTAATACAAAGGGCAAAGAATTAGTGGTAACCGTTAGCCCCAAGTCATCCTCCCTCCTTGTGAGATCCAACTGCCACAAAGGGTACCTGGGAGTTTTAGCCACTTGGGCACTTTGCCTAGATTCCTCCTCACAGGCTGAGCAGTTCCTGCAACTGGTTCTGGGGGTTCTACTGCCACTTCGGCTGATTCCTCCGGTTCAGAAAGCTCAGGCTCAAGGGTTGGCAAAACAGTTGGTGTCGCTGAGCCCCTGGACATACACCTGAGCAGACAACCAAAAAAAAAGGGGGGGGGGTGGGTAGGCCTTAAGCTCAAGGGTCAGTGTTTCCCTCCCTCTCAAATAGGACCTGTTTGGTTCCTGAACCCTCAGCCCCCCTCTCCAATTCCCAAGACTCACCTGGCCACCAGCACATCAGCAGAAGACGGAGAGATGGTGTTCTCCAGCAGCTGGGGCTCCAAGTAGAAATCTGTGCAAAACCCCGAGTCCCACCCTCAGGTGGACTGAAGGAAGAGTGAGACCCAGAGCTGTCCCCAGCCTTTAGCTCTGGACAACTTTCTCCCATGGCTTCCCTGGCTATCCTTAAGGACAGTGTGACCAATGGTGATGTCCTATTCCCTGCACCATGGGGGATCACAACCCCAGAAAGGTGGGACATGCTGGAGCCTGTCTCCTATGACCTAAATGAAGGGTGCACAGCAGCTCTCAGGTCCTGCCAACATGTGCTGAAGCCCCCACTCCAGGCTCCTTCAAGAAATTTTGTCCCCCAACTCTCCTCAAGGATCTTTTAATAACTTTGAGGCAAGGCAGGAGTGGAGGGTTCAGGGTTGCTGGCATTCTTTTGTCTGTTCGCTCAGCACAGCCGAAGGCTTCTCACTCACCTGTTGGTTCTTCAGACCCAAAATGAACAAGGGCAGCAGGAAAGAGGTTAGCCTAGACAGAGGGGTAGAGGAGTCAGAAGGACCAAGTGAGAATGGGGGCAGGGAAGACAGGAAGCGACAGTTTTCCTATGGAATGCCATGGGGTTCACAACAGGAAAATGAATGGCCTTGAGTAAGATGGGAGGGAAGAAAAGTGCTCTCCTAACCGCCAGGATAACTTCGACAACCCCTTCTGCTCCAAATCTGTGGTATTCCCCAGTATTTGTCTTCTGTGCTGAGGCTGTATCTTTCCCATCTACCTCTGCTTACTATTTCAGCCCCAAGCATGACACTCTTAAAACCTGAAGGAAGGGGGTCCCTTCTGGAGGAGTGGGACAAAGGATTCCAGCCCTGTAAGGGGTAAGCATGGACCTCCCTAGTGCACATCCCCAGCACATGGCCTTCCAGGTTGTTCCTTTCATGCCAGATGTAATCTGGAAAATAAGGTTCTTATAGGGAGTAAGTGTTGGAATTTTTTAATAACCTCTTCCTCCTGCCCAATTACCGAGGTAAATAATTAATATTCTGAAGGAGATAACTAAGCATAGCATCTCCCAGCTCAAAGTCCTTTAGTTCAAAGCCCAGCCCTTAGCTCTTCATTTCCCCACTGCCGCCACGAAAACTTCCCCGTCAATCATGCTCTGGGCACACACTTCAAAGCTACATGTGGGAATGGCCCCAAGGGGTCAGAGAAAATTCATGGCAGGGTCTATGAGTGAGTCCAGGAGACAGAGACAGAGCTAGGAGCAAAGGGGGGAGGAGGGGAGGAGAAAGGGGGAGAACTTAGAAGGGAGGTAGGAGGAGGGCGACTGGGTAGGAAAAGGAAACCTCACCAAGTGTTGGGAGTGCTGAGATGATCTGCTACTGACAAGGAACAAACTGCAAGTGACAGATTCCCATGGATAGCCAGCAACCTTAAGAAGGGGCTACAGCTGAAAGAGGAGTCAGCCACTTCCTCAATCCCTCTCCCACTGCCTCATGTTCGCCCCAGGACCCAACTAACTCATCATTTCTTCCCCCTTACTCTTCCCCTCTCCCCGATGCACCCTCCCCCCAGCCCCAAACACCTTGGTGCCTGGGCCTCTGCCACTTCATTAGTAGGTACTAAGTTTTTTTGAATGATTTGTGCAAAGTACAGTATTAGGGTAGGAACTAAAAAAGACGAAAGTCCCTTCAGATCCTTCCATTCCAGTTACTAAGTTTCTAGGTCTCATCCAAGGTATCCCTGGGCAATGGGAAAGGATGGCTTCTGAGTGGAGTAGGGGAAGCCCTCATTTCCATGGCCTTTTGCTTTCTCCAGCCCCTGTGGGTACTTTGTTCTCCCTCTGGAACCTTGATCACACTCAAGTTTGGCAACTGGCTTCTGGGTTAATGCAAGAATGGCACCTAACACCTAACCACATGTAGCATTTTGTGTTCTGCAAGTGGATAGCTATGCTCTCAATCTTTTGGGATTCTTCCTATAGGCTAATGTTAGTGTTACGTCACTTAGAACCGAGGGAATAAGGGTATCAATTAGGGTCTGCTCTCCTCTTAACCTGCCCAAACAGGCCTGATGAAGATTGATCATCAGGCCTACAAAGAGGATGCAAGGGGCTAGGGGAAAGGATTACCATCTTTCATCTCTCAGGTTTCCCCTTTCCATCCTAAAGTCAGGCACCGAGCTTTGAAATAAACCTTCTCTGCTGAATGAAGACTTACGAGTTTCTACTCCCAGGCCCACTGAGGCACTACTACCACTACCCAAGGCCCAATATCGGCAGCCTCTAAAGAAATGCAGCCTCAGTCCTTGAAGCTGGAATCCTAGTCAGCTGTTAACTACTTGGTTGAGACTCAAAAGCCTCACAACCTGGTACCACCCTAATTTTTCAGCCTTAAATCATAGCAAGACTCTTCATTATTTGACATGCTGTACTCTTCTCATCTCCCTTCATCCCCTTGCTCACGCTGCTCCCTAAATGCCTGGAATGGCTCAAAGGCCACTTCTTCCAGAAAGCCTCCCCTTACAGAATAACCACCCTTTACATAGCTTTCACATTTTCACACAGCACTTGGTTTGAATCTCCTTCGTGCACTTAAAATACTGCACAGTGATTGATGTCTGTTATTTGTGTCTGTGCTGGAGCCCTCCACTAGATAGCTGGCATTTCTAATGCTAGCTTTCTATCCTCCCTAGTACCAACAAACATCAGGTACCTACTTGGTATTGTTTCAATGTAGCGTGAAACTTTCACTGGAACTCAGAAGCACTTGCCTGTATGGGTAAAGCCCCCTCCAGTTTGCAGCAGAGCTACTCTTAGGATCCCCAAAGTGAGAGGAGTTTTCCTCTCTGGTAAACAAAAGCCTCAATGGTTACAAAAGAGATATCAGATTCCCATCCCCAGGTGAGGGAAGCATTTCCTGCAATTAGCAAAAAAAAGGTCTGTCTTCTGAAATGCCATGTCTTAAGCCTCGTAGTGGCAAAGCTGGCTTCTCTTATCATGAGAGAGGTGAGGACATAACAGAATGCCCACAGAGGCTATGCTGCTATGGATCTGGTTTCTTAGACACTTTATGTCCATGACCAAGTAGACTGTAAAGCATCTTGAGGGCAACAACTATCTTCCCCTATTTCTATTTCCTAGCACAGGACTTTGCATGTCCTAATAACTAAGTCTTTATGAAGGACGAGCTAGCCTTGCCCAGAGTTGTCTAGACTTGTGACAGGGAGGGGTAGCATGTTTTTCTGGGGAGGGAAGGGAGTGTTGAATCTGTATAAGATAGTCTTCTAGGCCCTGTTTTGGACTTTAAATGACTCCTGTATGCATTCTCAGTGAAATCATCTAGTCTTCATCCTATTTCTGCCAACTCTACTAAACTAAGTTTGCAAAGGGAAGAGACTACATCTGATTACTGAAATACATATAATATCTGGTCACATGCTGAGTACACAAAAGGGTAAGCAAAGACAAGTCTGGCTTTCTTCTGTGCCTTTCCTAACACTGCCCTAGTAGAGAGACCTAAGACTTCGCTTGAAGGAAGAGCAAGGTTGAGATGATGGTCCTAAAGGCAAGCCTGTAGTGAAGAAACCCTTCTAGAGATCACTAACATTGCCACTCCACCCCCAACCCTTAGTCGTCTGAGCCGCAGACACCATAAACAACCTGCCCCAGCCTGCCCTGGCCCTCCTCCTAATTTCTGCTTCAATTCTACCTCCTTCACTGACTCTTCCGTACCCCCCACCTCTACATTATAATCACCCTCCCTCCTTCAAATTTCTCCTTCATAACCCCTGCCACCTAAGCTTGCGGAACTTTCACTGGGGGGGGGGGGGAGAGGAGGGGGAGAAAGAAACCAATCTATTAGGCCAAATGCTTGCCCCGGAGGTCTACCAGGCTGAAGCAAGAGTTGGAAGTTCTAAGATCAGTCAGAGGTGGCTTTTTAATCAGCTGTCCATGGGGGTAGTGTGCAGCTGCTGGGACAGAAAACATTCTTTCCATTAGAGGCTGTGAGCAGCTTTAAAGTGCCAACAGTCCACTGGAGAAAAGGGAGGAGGGAATATTAAAAGATTAATAAGAAAATGAGGGCTTCAAAGAGCTAGGCACATGAATGCTGAAATCTAAGCTACCACCCTGCTTACACAAAAAAGAGCAAGCCCTTTGAAAATCCAATTGCGATGATCCAGGATCGGAGAGCAGCCTGGGGTGCAGGATTCTAGGGCAGCTTGTCTGCTCAATTAGGAGGCCCAAAACATCTAAGACTTGTAAGCAAAAGGAGAAACCTGAGCTGGTGAGAGCAGAGAGTTTAGAAGCCTCAATGGCCCAAGCGTCACAGAGGCCATGCCTACGCCTTGCCTATGGTTTTGCTTTGGTCCTTTGAGCTGTGGAAAAGAGGCCTTCCCTCCTTCTTGACTTTCAATAGTGGCATGGGATAATGGGCATTAGTTTAGAACAGGAAGGAATGAGAAACTGAAGCCTAAAGAAGAGGTAACTTACCCAAGAAGCAAGATTCAAACCCAGTTCCTTGGACTCCAAATCCAGTGCTCCTACACTGCCAGCCAGCTGCCTACTGCAGCAACCTTTACAAGTCTCGAGTATCACTATCTCACTATTCAAAAGCCTTTTTCATCTGGTGACCCTGTGGACTATCAGGGACACACAGGGGGAAGGGGGAGGGAGTAATACTCAATTACCTGCTTCCCCTCCTCACAGTCAATTGCCTAGAGATGAGCCTGGAGAGCCCTGTCTGCTTACCCCTTGGAATTCAAAAAGATATTTTTCCTTATAAGTTGTTATCAGAGCTTGACAGTATTCCAAGTCCTAGGAACAGGCATGTTTTCTCCTGGCCTCGTGTATCCCCAGGATGTCACTAGCCTCGCCATAGAATCTGGTTATCATTAAGGCAGCACCAGGCCAGGGAAATGGAAGCCCAGTGCCCCAAATGGCAACTCAACTAGGGGAAAATGGAAAAAGGTCAAAGAACAGTGGTACAAGGTGAGGGAGCACCAATCAGCCAGCTTCTGCCTGGTACAGAGGGAGGGCAGAGGCTGGAAGTTAGAGAGGAAAAAATTCTGGACCTGGAATCCACAACTTAGCCTACCCCTGAAACTGGGACTATGATAAAGTTATTTAAGTCAGTTAAGTCTCAATTTTCTCATCTCTAAAATGTGAAAAATAGGGGGCAGCTAGGTGGTACAGTGGATAGAGCACCAGCCCTGCATTTAGGAGGACCTGAGTTCAAATCCAGCCTCAGACACATAACACTTACTAGCTGTGTGACCCTGGGCAAGTCACTTAGCCCCACTGCCTAGCCAAAAAAAAAAAAAAAAAAAAAAAAAAAAAAAAAAAAAAAAAGTGAAAAATACCTGGAATACCCACTTCAAGGTGTTTGTGAGAATCAAATGAGAATTTATNAAAAAAAAAAAAAAAAAAAAAAAAAAAAAAAAAAAGTGAAAAATACCTGGAATAACCACTTCAAGGTGTTTGTGAGAATCAAATGAGAATTTACGTACTCAAACAAACCTTAAAGCACTTCATAAAAGTCAGTTATTATTATTGTGGATATAGCAGCATAGCAGGTGACTAACTGTTCCCATTCAGTCTTTAAGTATGTAGCTGTGGCCATGGCCCTCTGGTCTTCTTTTTTTTTCCCCTTCAATTAGTGCTCTCCTTCTAGTCTAGGGGTTCTAGCTCTCAGGAGACATAGTCCCATTATTGGGCACAGCAAAAAAGGAAAGCAAAGGAGATTCTTGAGCAGTCTCCTCAGGGCCCAAGGGCTAAAGACTAGAAGCAAAGAGTGATGGCCTAACTGGTGAGCCCTGATGTCATCACTGGATTTCCTTAAGCTTCACCCCATCCTGTTGTGTGTGCATGCGCACAAAGACACACACAAACACACACCCCCTTTGCAGTGGATGCATTGTTGATGCCAGGGACTTCTAAGCCAGTCACACTTCTCTCTACTCCCCAACTCTTTTCAGAGGTGGTCTATCAATAAGCTTTTAGGTGAACATGTGAAGCAGGTAAATTTGTCTCTTCACTTCTGTATACCCCTCCCCAAGGCTAAGAATATGACCTCTTATGAGCTTTTCTCCCCAACTCATGCAAGGTAGCAGTAAAATAAAAGTTGAGTGGTAGATAAAGGTTACAATCTTCCCTGTCATCACCAGGCCCCAGTCACTCCTTTCCTCTCTCAAGGCCTCATTTTTTCCTATCTATAAAATGGGAGCGAATAAAGCCTACTCAACCCTTAATAACACACTAAAAAAAGATTGGTTATCTTTCTCTTCCTCTAAATTTCTCTATTTCTGTTGAGGTTACTACCATTCTTCCAACCTCTGTAGGTGAACAATCACTACTAAGTCAACCTCAACACTTATTCTCGCTCCCATCCCTCCTCCCCACCAATATTCAAAGCCAGTAAGTTGCCTAGTCTTAGCATTTCTACTTCTACAATCTCTTCTACAGCCATCCCCTTCTCTCCACTCATCTGGCTAACACCCTAATTCAAGACATCACTTATCAACTGTGGCTACAGCATTCTTGAGGTTTTCCTGCCTCAAGTCTCTCCCCACTCCCACCCACCTACCACACAGCTACAAAACCAATATCCCTAAAAGCATAGGTCTGAAAATGTCCCTTCCTTGTTCAAGAAGCTCCAGTGGCTCCCTATTGCCTCTAGATAAAACATAAACTCCCCTGTTTGTCATTTGAAGTCCTTCATAATTGGGCTCATGCCTATCTTTCCAGACATTTCATATTCTTAATCCTCATACACTTACCAGATTGTCCCATCTGCTTCTCCTCATTCGCATCATTCCATCTCCCACCCCTAGGCTTTTGTAGAGGCTGGACTCCCCAATCTCCCTTCCCAGGCCACTCCTCTTCCCCGCCCCCAATACTTGGAATGATCTCCTTGGGATCCTTAGCTTCCTTCAATGATCTGCTGGGATCCCCTGACTACATAAGTTCTTTCCTGATTCCCTCATTTGTTACAGCAATACAATCTTCTCCTGCTCTAATTAATAAGTAATTACTTATCTGCAAATCTGTTCTATGTTGTACTCCTCTTAAGAACATAAGCTGATTAAAGGTGAGTATGACTCTGGTTTTTTGTTTTTGTATCCCTATCACATAGTGTGCTTTGCATGCATGGACTCTTAAATAAATGCTTATTGATCTGAAATGACTAAAAAATCCAACTCAGAGAAACTGATCAATCAACAGGCATCATTGATTGAATCAGAAAAGGGCTTCATGTAGAGAAGGTGGAGCTTAAGCCAAATCTTGAGGAAAATAGATTCTCAGAGGCAGAAAAGAGGAAAGAGGGCATTCTAAACATTAGGGACAAGTGGTGCCAAGGCTAAGAAATGGAAGATGGACCATCATGTGTGAGGTTCAGCAAAAAAGGCCAGTTTGGTTGAACTGTAGAGTGTTGGAAGAGGATGGGAAAGAATAGAACACTGAGGCCTCAATGATGTTACAAAACATTAGGATGATATCCTGGTCTAAAGTACTTGGAAGACCTAAAGAGTTGATCAGTTTTGGGAAGGGATCTTAATTCCCTAGGCTAGATCATTAGAGTATCTTGTTTACTGTAAACAATCAACTATTGGGAATGTGAGAAAGTCTTTTTGTTTATACAATTAAGAGCGATATCCCTTTATTCTGCAGAAGACTGAAAGAGAAATAAGTGCATAATTTGGTTTGGGAAAGCTGTTTTCTTCAAAGGTGCATCAGCATAAACATTTCTATTGTTTATTTAGTAAATCAAAAACCCTAAACTTAAACTATGTATCTTTGTTTTACTTTGATGTGAAAAATGACTTATATAGTATTTTTAGGTTTCCAAAGCATCTTACTCACTTATTTTATTTGATCCTTGTAACTATGAGATAGGTGCTATTATTCCCATTTTACACATAAGGAAATTGAGGTTGAGAGAGTTTAAGTGCTTGAATTCACCACTCTACCTAGGTACCTATAAAGCCTGAACTGGAAGCTTTGTTGTTCAGAGAGGGTATTCTAATTAGTAGAGGGAAACTCTGCCTGTCTGAACCTCTCTCCAAGCAGAAATGTTTGTGTATTAATAAATTCTCTGACAGATTCTGGCATAAAACTCAGAGTATAGATTGTTTTGTTCCACAGGGAATAATGTATGATAGGGCTGGAAAGGCAGGTTGAGGCCAAGTTTGAAAGGCTTTACAAGTCCAACACAGGAAAAATGAACATAACAGAAGAGCCATCACAAAAAGCTCTGAAACTCACTCATCAAATGGGTCTGCAGCTCTTAGGCAACCCTCTCCTTATCACCACCCACCCCAAAAGCAGGACAAAATTTCTCTGCCACTTAGCAACCATCCTGCCATTTTACCAACCTCTCCCTTCCTCACCAGCCCTCACCTGGGATTCCTGCTTCTGCTGAAAAACTTTAGCTGTCTTACCTCCCTGGCTGCCCTGGCCTCACTCTGGAGACTCAGAACCACAGGTTGCAGTTGACAGATGAATTTTTAAAAATGTGATATTTTGGGGCAGCTAGATGGTGCAGTGGATAGAGCTCCGACCTTGGAGTCAGAAGGACCTGAGTTCAAATCTGGCCTCAGACACTTAATACTTACTAGCTGTGTGACCCTGGGCAAGTCACTTAACCCTGATTACCTCACCAAAAAAAAAAAAAATTTAAAAAAATGTGATATTTTGTTTTGACAAAGCTCTCCACACAAAACCCAAACAACCTCCACGTGTTATATCCTCTTTACCAGATCACAATGAATTTTCAAGGAGTTCCTTTCTTTTAGGTCCAGGATAATAATTCACATTTACATAAGGTTTACAAAACACTTTCCTTGCAACTGGACAGGTAATGCAAGTATCCCAATTTTACAGATGAGGAAAGTGAGGCTCAGAAAAGTATAACAGTATCACAGAATCTCAGAATTGAAAAGTTAAATGACTTCCTAGAGTCCTACAACTCATTAAGAAAGAATTCATACCATAGTGATGGAGTTGGGACTGGAACCTAGGGATCACGACTTTTAATGCAGTATAAACTGGGATTGGGAGTAGGGGAGAAAGAGAGAAGGGATAAGACTATTCTTAAAGTCCATTCTCACACATGGAAAGAAGAGTCAGAAAGGACCTCTATGAAATATAGGTGGCAAAATGAGATTATGTAAGGACAGAAGGCTAGATGAAGGAGGAAAGGTTACATGCCCCCAGGGTCCTTCACAAAACTTTTGCTCAAGGGGCTCAGAATTGAAGCTTAAACCACATACAAGAGCCAACAAAACCCAACTATTTGCAGGAGATGAAAAAACCCAGATACTGAAACACCAGACTACTAAGCATAAAGGAGTAAGAAAATTAATACACTCTGGCGGAAGTAGATGGCCTAACAAATGGTTCCCATGTATGGAATGGAGAATTTAATTTCTCTCAACTAGGACTTTGACTCAGTAGCTCTCCTGAATTCTTCTGAAGTATTTCTGATACCCAGGAATTATTTTATTCTTTCTCTCAGGGCACTGGAGAATCAATCAACAAGCTCTCATTATGTGTCAGGCATTGTTCTGAGAGCTAGGGATACAAAATAAGAGCAAAAACCGTCCCTGACCTGACAGGCCTTTTCATTTCGACAGGAGGATAACATGTACATAAACAGGGCCATATAAGATAGATACAGAGTAGATGAAAGGTAACTTTAGAGCAGGAGTTCTTAGCTGGGGGAAAGAGGGGGGGAAGGGGTACATGAACTGTTCTTGTTTTGTTTCAAATTTTGATAACTATTTCATTATAGCTCGTTTCCTTTGTAATTCTATGTATTTTATTTTACGTATTTAAAAACATTATTATGAGAAGAAGTCCACAGGCTTCCCCAGACCGTCAGAGGGAGTCACAACATGACAAAGGTTAATAACCCCTGCTTTAGAAAGAATGGCACTAGCAGAGGGACGAGAGCAGAAAAGGTATCCCACAGATACCCACAGGTGAAAGTGAAGAAGGAGAGCATTCCAAGCATAAGGGTCAGACAGTTTGGAGGCACCAAGATGGGAAATGTCGTGTTCAAGGAACAGCAAGTAGGTAACTATTGCTGGATCATGGAGGGCAGTCATGTGTGCTACAATTTAGGAAAACCACTTTGGCATCAGCGTGGAGGATGAATTGGAGAGGGGAAGAGACTTAAGAGGCAAAGAGATCAATTAGAAAGCTATTATGATCATCCAGGTGAGAGGAGATGAGGATGTGTGAGTAGAGAAAGGGATATATACAAGAGATGTTGTGGAAGCAGAAATAAGATTATAACTAGATATATGGGATAAGTGAGAATGAGGATTTAAGGATGACAATGAGGCTGTGAACTTGGGGCACTAGGAGGATGGTGGTGCCCTGGAAAGCAACAGAGAAACTTGGAATTGGAGTGAGTGTAGGAGAAAAGATCACGAGTTCTATTTTGGACATATTAAGTTTGAGATACCTAGGCAACTTCTAATTTGAAATGGCCAACAGACTGTAGATGATATGGAACTGAAGGTCAGAGGAGAGGCTACAGCTGGATATTTAGATCTGGGAATCATCAGCCTAGAGATGGTAATTGTACCCATACATCTCCCAGGTATCCTTCACCAAGGATCTACCTAACCTGCTAGAATCATTCTTTTTCTAGGTCTTCTTACATTTCATGTTTCATGGTATAAGTGAGATCACCAAGAGAGACTGTGTAGAGAGAAGGGCCCAGAATAAGAAACAGGAGACACCCACAGTTAGTGTTGAGACATAGATGAAGATCGAGCAAACATGCCTGAGAAGGAGCAATCATCCAACCATCCCCAATCTTCCTTTCAAGGAAAATCATTCTCTACCTCCTTTCCCCTTTGCCACTCCCAGCCAAGTCCAAAGATTTAAATCACATACTCCCAAGGCCTTTCCAAACCACCCTAAAGAATCAGGGAAAGATGAAGATCTAAGGAAAGAAAGGACAATCCTATGGATGATATTAAGGGTCTCCTAGAACAAGGAATTCTCTACACACTATCAGGTAGAAGTATAGTTATCTCTCGGTTGTACATGCCTGGATGCGCTAAAGCTAATTTTTAACACTCAGGATGATGTTTCTCTCATTTAGATTACCAACATCTACCAATATCTGTTCAGGGAATTCAAATTAATTTTGGAGATTTCATTCAGTTCAATCATCTGTAAAAAATTCTGTAATCTATATCAAATTCCATTTGTTTAACTAAAAGTGTATCAGCTACCATTTTGTTTCAAGATAGCTGAATGAACCACAAATCAGATATAAACCTAGTGCCAAATTTTGCAAGAATCAATTTCCTTTAAAGTCACTGTGGGAAAGATAAATTTGAACTCCATAGTGGTTCAGCTGAAACAGAGCCCTTGCTTCATCCAGCACTTTACCTAAGCCAAAGATAACTAGAAAAGTACATGTGAAGAGAAATAATTTCATATAACAATTTGTTAAGTACAATAAAAATGATTTTTTAGGTTACCCATAGACCAAACTATTCTATTAGCAAGGATAATAAAAGAATTTAGAATCATTCAAGAAAGAACAGAAGCCTCTGCTGACAGATTTGTCTTGAACAGGCCTGGCTGATGTGGTTGGCAGCTACACTAGGAACTCCAAGCTCAGGGAATGACAGTGACACTAAGGAAAACTGGCAACTGTTTTTCTGAAGGATTTTCCCTTCCCCTCATTCCTGGGTTGACTGTTAAATTCACTCCTTCCTTTGGAGCTGGACCAGCTGGGTCTGGGGAGGCAACCACTGCTGTGCCAGATGTCAGATACCGCCCCTCCACCCCCACCCCCGCTAGGCCTGGGTGGCTGCTCCCAGCTCCCCAAGGGCTCCAGGTTTGTCCAAGGGTTTCCAAGTGTGCTCAGCCCCTAGTCCAAGCTGGGAACACAACTTCTTTCTTTGGCTCTTTGTAGACAGCAAATGTCTGAGGAAAGCAGCAAGGCAGACAGTAGGGAAGCTACTGGCACAGAAAAATGAATAGGCCAAATAAGTGTCTGGTCTCTCAGATGACAGTCCACTTTTTATTCACTAGATCCTGGGCCAACATCTCTTACAGCTCTTTTGTTGGCTCCCAACCACCTCCCTTTGCTTTTTTAATTGTAAAAGGAGCCAGAGGAATCATACATACACTGTGGAAACAGGAAACTCCCTCAAGGCATGTGAGAGGGGAGGCACAATTAATTAGTGTTAGGAGAGTGCTTTGAGATCCATGGATGAAAGACTCCTGAGCTACACACAGTGTTATTATCATTACATTGGACATCAAAGCCCAGGTCCTTTGGGGTTTCATGAATTCCACCTGACCTTAAAAGATGTGAAAAAAGGAGGAAAAAAAAAAGAAAACACAGAGACACACACAGACACACAGACACACACACACACGGATTTCAAATTGACACCCTGGTCTACTGCAGTGGATTACACACATATGCCATTCAAAATCTAACTGTTTCCAAGTGTATGGGTTTCCTTTCGAGCCCTCCAGAAAGTGATGCCCGGCCCAAGACACCAGGAAGAAACCACCACAAAAGCTTTGGAGATCAGGACCAGGCCTCTGTGTCCTATCTCCCTCCTTTCCCACAGATCTTGCCCAGGTCCTTAGTTCTGGGGAGGGAAGGAGAGGGAGAGACAGAGTGAGTGAGAGACAGAGAGAAAGTGAGAGAGACAGAAAGTAAAGGACTGAGATTCCACAGAGGAGTTAACTTCCATAGAAAACTGGAAAGATGGTATCTTCCGTTTAAAGAGTTAACCCACAGAAAGGCTTTGGAGGGCTGGGAAGAAGAATGCTAAGCAGGGATGTGGAAGAATAAGCAGCCCAATTACAAGCAAGAAAAGAAAGCCTTGGACCCTATTCAAAAGCATATTGGTAAGCCTGATGTCATCATTGGATTATGCTGCAGCTGAGGGCAGGGGAGCAGCTAGTCAGTCTCTGATCTAGGCTTTAAACAGGGGTAGTATGGGGACCTTTATTTTCCCCCTTGTGCCCAAACTATTGCTTCCCACAATCAGAATAGTAGAGGAATACCCCTAGGATAGTGCAGTCTTCTGTGTCATCCCTCCTGCCACCTTCCTTAATTCGGCAGGCCAGCCCTTCTCTCCTCTTTGGCTGCCAACTCAGCACTATTTAGCTATTGTGGGCACCTCTGGCTACTTTGCCTCCCCACCACTGCTAAAGCTTTGCTTCCTTGCCTGTGCTTACTTACTATGGAGGTTTTTGGTTTCTTCCTACTCTTGAAATCTGTTTTGAGCTCCTGATAAGCCTTTTCCCCTTCATCCTTTGTACTGCCCCTAGCAGCACTATTAAGGGTCATAGAGACTCTACAAATGAACAGACTTCTCAGGCTGCTCTAGCATTCCATGTCTGTGACTTAGGTAGCTTTCCTGAGGAGAACGTATTTCAGAGAATGTGGAGTGACAGAAAGACTTCAGGGTCACTCACCTGGAAGCCAGGATCTAGGACTTCTTTCTACACACTAGCAAAAAGAGTATATACTTTGCTGACTCTCAAGCCAAGAAGAATTCTATTTCCAGCTCCAGTCTCCATAGAAGCCTAGTACAGTGCTGGGCATATTATAGGCAGTCAGTAAATATTTTATGCCATGAAACAAAAAGGAATAGGCCTAAACTGGAACGAGAGGAATTTAAGTTAGCCTCAAAGACAACTTCCTGGCCTGCTTTAGAATGGCTACATAGAAGTATTTCTGAGATATCTTTCCCTTGGTGATCTTTAGGCATTCTTATAGCCCACAGTTTACTCTTTTCAAGCGAGCCTAAGACACATAAAGTACAGAATAGCGTGCAAAGAGCTGGATTAGGTAGTATTTGAAGATGATAAAGAAATCTGGAATTTTGGGCTAAAAAAATAGGCATGGGGGGTTGCAGCTAGGTGCCGCAGTGGATAGAGCACTCAGACACTTGACACTTCTAGCAGTGTGACCTTGGGCAAATCACTTAATCCCAATTGCCTCACCAAAAAAAAAAAAAAAAAGAAGAAAAAAAAGAATAGGTGTGGGGAGAGGGAAGCTGAAGATGTTTCCTGAGTTGGGGCTGTGGCTGAGATCCAGAACATTGGGAGGGAAACTTTCCCCCATTCCAGGCCTCAGTTTCCCTTCCTAGAGGAAAGGCATTCTCAGGACAAAGAATGAATTGAAAGAAAATGCTGAACTCCCTGGAGAAAGGCATCAAAGACCCATCAGGGATAACAACCATTTTGGATGTCAGGTGCCACAGGAGAGGCTGTATGGGTAGAGAATGCCATGAGATGAGGGAGAGCCGAGAGAGACTGTGCCTGCACTTTAGGTGTCTCAGGTTCCAGGGAAAAGGCTAAAAGACAAAGAATATGTATATGTGTGCATGTGTGCAGTTGGGGGATGAGGACTGCTACAAACCTCCCTGTCATCCACTCGCCTTCCCCATTCCCCCTGAGGACAGCCCGTCCCTCCTCACAGCAAACTCTAACACTCCAAATCTTACAACCCAAGCCCCTACAAGTTCTGGCTTCCTCCAAGGTGACTGTCACTTTCCTGAAGCATTCAGCAGCTGCCTCTCAATCAGGACCAGCCACCAAGGGGGGAGACCAGCCAACAACAACAGACTTGCCAGAGACATGAAAGCCCCCTCAGCTTCCTCGCCTGCCGCTCGCCAGGAGGAGAAAGGCCTCCCTTCAGTCACTGCCAGCACTCTGATCTCTGGCAGGAAGGAACACCACTCCCGGTAGAAGTGGTGCCGGGTCTGGCTGGCCCCCTTTGTTGACTGGGGGCAAAGCTGACAGATGAAAGGAGATGGCTGCCGTTAGCAGGGAGCAAAGTGTCACCTGAAATCAGGCTTCTCCAGGTGGGATGGGGTGATGGAAGAGTAAGTCAGTGCTCCATGGACTCCACCAGTCTAGGGCCTCCTAATTGGAAGCATATGGGTCATGGGGCCCAGAGCTCTAGCCCACACTCTACAATGATGCGTCTTCCAAATTAAATGTTTATCAACAAGCTAGCTGCCAAGTGGAGGGGTTAGGGGGAGAAGGAGGAGGTACCTCCTCATGAAGCCCAGTGGAAAAGGGAAAATTGAGAAAGTTAAGGGACAGATAAAGTTTCCTGGATCTATATAGGGAGGCTCAACTTATGAACACATAAGGAAGGAAGAAAATATGGAAATAAAACAAGTTTCAAAAGAGAAACAGAGCTGGTGTGGGCCCTTCCCCACTATAGATCTTGGGACCCTTTTCTTAAGTTGTTTTTCAGTTATGTCTGACTCTTCGTCACCCCATTTGGGGTTTTCTTGGCAAGGATACTGGAATGGTTTTCCATTTT
>NW_020954928.1:5004-18828 GCF_900497805.2 Vombatus ursinus | reverse complement strand
AGTCTTCCTGACTCCAGACCCAGAGCTTTATCCATTGTGCCACCTAGATGTCCTAGCCTAACCCCCTTCAATATTTACCCATCCCTTGCCCCTTCATTTCAAGGTCATTTCCATTCATCCCCTTTCCATGAAATATACTGGTTTTGTTTCTTATCCCTCAGCTTTATCATTTTCCCCTTTCCTTCCCACTCAGGGCAACACCCTTTTCCCCATAATGGCAGTGCTTCAAAAGACAAAGGAAAAAAGGCAGAAACCTTCCCATTCATAAGCCACCCCCACTTCAAAAATTTGGGTACCTCCCGTTTCAAAGGCCATGGAGCTATTGTCTGTTATTTGAAAGGGGCTAATAGCTGTTATTAATTAAAATATCTGAAGTGGCTTTGAAGAGGAAACCATTAAGGCAGCTATGCTGGGGGACTACACGAGGAAACTCTTGGGGGGGTATGGAGCAAGGGGGGGAAGCAAATGAGTTAGAAACATTCCATTCCTCTCTAGTTCAGGGTGCTAGTTACCAGTAGGATCAGGATCCAACTGCTTCTTACTCTCAGTGGTCTGTAAGGGGCCATAGTTAAGGGAAGAAAGGAATGGAAATGATAGCATTAGTTAGGATTAACTACTAAACATTCCTGACAAGAGTGAGTTTGGGTACCCTGCACAGCCCTAATCTCCCTGGGAGAAGGGCTGAAGGCAACACCTTCATTCAAGTGGACCCTGGAGGAAGGCACAAGGAGGGACAATAGATGGGGCAGTGTCTTTTGAGTCAGGCAAACTGTAGCCAAGCAAGAGAACCCCAATGCCAGGTATTCAATGTTCAGAGTAAGCTGAGTCCCATGAGGTAAGAGGGACAGAAGGTAAATATCAACCCAAGTAAAAACCTAGGATCAGTTTTTCTGACTTTATCCAGTGATTCCAGGCACATCAGTCTGCCCTAGGTCCTGGGACTGGACAACAACTACAAGCTCATCCCCTTTAGTGGGGCCCAGGCAGGAAGTGAAGAATTTTACAAAGCTCCATTCTAAACAACTTCAGAGTGGGCCTAATCCCTTCCTAATGCAATCGGCCTCTAAAAGGCTTTATTATATGCTTGGCAAACAAGCTCCCATTAACTTCTTTCCAAGTACTTGGGGCCTCACCCTGCAGCAGACCTCCCTAACCCAGCAGAGAGACTGAAGCCTAATGGCCAGGCTTCTATGAGAAACCAGAGGCTAACTGGCACCATTACCGCAGTGGAAAGCCAATCCAACTGGTCGTGACATCAACTGCTGCATCTGATACCCTCCCCAAAGCACACATGGGACATTCCCATATCATTCTTTTGATTGAGCTAGGATTCTATTTGGCACACCATGGAACAGAACCCACTATCAACCAATACCCAGGTTGGGGAACAGCCATAGTACCTGGAAGAGAGTCAGTGTGTTGTCACTCAGGATGGTTTTTGGAGGAGCAAGGACTGTGGAGAGAAAAAGTTGATTAGGTTAAGAATAATCTCTCCCCTCACTTTTTCTACCTCCCAAAACAAAGAAGCCAAGATATAGAGGCAAAGTGGAATGGAAGAATTACTGATATCACCCAAACTGACCCAAACCATTGGGTGGCAGCATCGTATCTTGTGTATGGAGGAGGGAAGGCAGGTTCAGAATAAGTCACTGACTTAGACATGACTCAGTCATACAAACTGTAGTCTCTGCCCTCCCTTAGTGAGTGACTCTTCTAAGCAGCAGAAAATTTGGGAAAGGAAAATTACTACTTGGGGTAGCTTCCCCACCATTATCTCAGGAACTGAAAGGGCTCTAAGAAAAGGGAGGAAGGAGAAATCAAGAAAGAACTTACACAGGTAAAAGGACAATTCAGGATTTCCCAGGTGACTTCTCACAAAGTCTCGCAAATCTCCTACTGTTAGACAAGATGAAAGAAGGATTAAAAGGGGAAGATACATCAGTACTTTAGCAGGACAGAACCTAGCTTCTATGACTTAGCTACAAAGAACCATAAAAATATTTTAAGATGTGGGGTCCCTGACTCTCTCCCATTTCCCTTTAGGATGGGATCTAGGAAGTGGGAAGGGGCCAGTGACTCTGGCTTAAAAGACATTTTTTCCCAGACCCTCCATCAGCCTTTCAATCTTAGCCTGCAGAATTTAGAAATTAACTCTGAGATGTCTATCAGTAGCACACTGTGTTGCAAAAGGTGGCAATGACATTTTCATTCTCTGCATTTAATCCAAGCATCAGTAAAAAGAAATGGAACCCTATTCATCTCACACGGTCTGAATGCACTCATCCTTGGGAGTGCAGGGAAGTGGTGCAGGAAGGCAGCTGTTAACCAGCAGGGACTCCCTTACTACCAAAATATCAGGGACTCTATATGTAGAGGTGCTAACACTGGGAGCTATGAGGGAATGCCAAATTGTGTCTTCAGCATAAACATAAACGGTCTTTCTTTCTCTACACTGTTTACAATCTATAACCTTAATTCTGAGCTCTCTTCATCTGCTCTCTGTTCTATTTCCCCTCTCCTCCTGCTACCTTGAAGCAACCCCACTCCCTCTAGTCTAACTACATACTAAATTTGCAAATATTTGGTGTGGTCCTTGATTAAAATAAGAGTCTGGTATAGGTCTAATGCTTAGTCCAGGAGTACATAGCTAGGTGATAAGGAGACAAAACTAGAGAGGGATGCTGAAAAAAGCATTAATGTACCCTAACTATCTGTATAGTACCTTGACAATCCTTGACAACATCTCCTACTCTCCTCCTTTCATTCAATCCTTGACAATGAGCTGACTCTCTCCTTGTCAACACAAACCCTTGATCTCCCAATCTTCTTCAGAATATATTCTCAATAAATTCTTTTTCACCTCCTCCTCCTCCATCTGTCTGTCTCTCTCTGTATCTTTCCTGCCTTTCAAATATACTTGTCTCCTGCATCATTAAAAAACCTTCATTAGACTCTACTATCATCTTAAACTATTATACGCTTTCCTCCCCCTTTCAGTCAAAAGTCTAGAAAAATCTGTCTACACTCTATGTATCCACTCCTTCCACTCTCACTAACTTCTCAACCCTTTGCAATCTGGCTTCGGACTGCATCATAACTGAAGCTGCTCTTGCCAAAGTTCCCAAATAATCTCTTAGTTGCTAAATCTAAGTTTCTTCTCTCAGTTCTCACTTTTTTCCAACCCATCTGCTGCACCATCTTCTCCCTCCTCAATATACTCTCTTCTCTGGGTTTTCCACCTATCTAGCTACTCCTTCTCAGTATGCCTTTGGTGGTTTATCCACATCATACTACTTAACTGCAGAATCTATCCTGGATCCTCTTCTCTCAATATTGCCTTGATTACTTCATCAACTCTCATGTGTTTGATTATTATCTCTATGCAGACAACTTACAGATCTACAGAGCCAGCCCCAGTATCTCCCTTGGGTTTGGGTCCTCATCATTGTCTATTACACAGACATTTCAAAAAGGATGTCCCAGAGAAATTTCAAAATAAAACTCGTCTTTTCCTCCAAATATACCTCTCTTCTTCCAGGCTCCCAAGTTTATAATTTCAGTGTTACACTCCTCCACTATTCTGTACCCCACACATTCAGTCAGTTGCCAGATCTTGCTATTTCTACCTCTACAATAGCTCCTACATGCAACAACTGTTACCTACTCACACACCACCACTCTAGTTCAGGCCCTCATCACTTCTCAGCTAGATTATTCTAATGACCTCCTAACTAGGCTAGCTCCAATTTGTCTTTCCAACCTCACTATTCATTACTTCCCCTCCTTCACACTGAAAATCAGCCAAAGTGACTTTTCTTCTATTTCTCACACATAGTATGACATCACCTGAATCTGTACTTTTCTCATGCCTGGAATTCATTCCCTGCTCAGCTCTGCCTCAAAAGAAGTCCTCTCTTCCTTCAAGACATAGCTCAAGTGTCACTTTTTACATGAAGGTTGATCTTCACCCTTCCAACTCTCAGTGCCCTCCCTCCTAAACTACCTTATATTGTCCCCCCCCAACTTCTGTAGAGCTGATCTGACCAGTTTTAATGCCATTATTCTGAGGATTTAATCAAAGAATTTTGCTTGTTGTTACCTTCTGTCTTTAATATTTAAGGGTTCTGCCTGCCCCTGACACAATTGCAGCCATAGATGCTGGGTCAAGAGGGTAGGTAGCCTGGGGTTTCAACCCTCTTCTGAATCAGCCCATTCTCACCCTAACCTCCTGCCCTGGGTCCAAACACTCAGGCAATGCAGAAGATACCTAGAGTACAGAGAAGTAATTGAAATTAAGAGTAGAAAGGAAAAAGATACTTGAGATTGTTCAAGCTTTATTACTGCCCACTCAGACAAGGTCAAAGCAGTTATGGGTTGAGTCAATCCATCTTCCCTCAAATAAGAAGGCACCTGGCCTATCCATGGTCTCCAATCTTACTCTTTTCAATAAGGCTGGATCCTTCTGTACCTATTCCATTAGCTCTACTGTCTAGGTAGTCCTTTTCTTATCAGGGCCCACTGGACAAACCAATATATTTTGAGGAAATCAAAGGATGGGAGAGAGAAGTCCCACAATCCCTAATAGCACAACTAAAAGATTCAGTAGCCTAAGGCACAGTCCTACCTGTTTCATTTGGGCGAAAGAAGCCTTGTAGGATGTATCGGTCAGGGAACAGAATTCTCAGTGCAATCTAGGCCAACAGAGACAGCCCACCCCCCAAAATAGCAAGTTCAGATTATCATGAGGAATAGTACCCAGCCAACCCCAAAAACCCTGACCCCAGTTACTTAGAAGAAAAATCCATCAGCTCAGTCTCCTAACACTCCTAAACTCTGTTCCTGAGTTGGCAGAGAACAGGGCAATGCAGACAGTAGAAATCATCATTCCTACCAACAGCTGCCTCATCCCTCTATGATTTTTGCCACATAGTACTGCAGAATCACTCAATTAGGTCCTTACAGGATCCCCATCCCATTCAAAGTTTAGAACTAAAGAGGGCTGGCTGAATTCCCCTAGGGACCAACTTCATATACCTTTGGATATCGTTCCAGTTTTTCTTTCATCTGAGCTTCTCGCAAAGATCTGGTCACCAATGGTGCTTCTTCTAGGCGCTTCCTAAGATAGAAGTAAAACAGAGTAATACAGGAGGTAAAAAGCAGAAGAGGTTTCAAGTTTCTCTCTTCCTACAAAGGGTTCTCAAGTTAGAGCTATTCCTGAAGTTCATTATTTGCCCTGACCCCAGAAGTCTTATTCCTACCCGTAAGTTCTTATTGCCCATGAAAAATGCCAGCATGCTCTGTGAAGCATATTCAGGCAAGACCTAGGTTCTGTGTGTCATGTCCTTATCCCCAGCCAGACCCTGGACATACTAATAGGTGTCACTAAGAGCACACCTCAGGTTTTTGTATCAAAAAGAATAAGCATTAGATCCTGTAGCTCAATGTCCTTTTTTTTTTTTTAAAGTACAGTTAGAAGAAAGGAGACCCTTTCCGGAAGGGAGAGAGGCTTCACCTGGAAAAACATTCTTGGACATATACTTCTTCCTCATCTCCTTATATAGCCTTTGGGAAGTAGGGCCTGAAGACCTTCTGGAAACACAGGACAGATGCAGCAGGATATAAAAATTGAAAGGTAAGGGAAAAGAAGAGAGATGGTAGATGGAAAACCAAAGACCCACCGTTCACTTTTCAACTGAGCCAAGCGTCTCCTCACGTCATCCACAGTGATCTCAAAGAATTCATCAGGAAGCTCTGCTGGCCAGGCCTGGAACAGATCCTCTAGATCTGGGTGGCATACCACCGTCTCTCGCTCCATGGGCTGTGTATTAAGAAGAGAAGTATATAGTTTAGCCACGGTTTTGGAGAACCTATAGGCAAGAATCTTCAACTGTTCATCTCAACTCAGTATCTTAGGGAACACTGTTAGAAAAGCTGCATCCAAGTAAGCTAGGGAGGGCAGGAAAAATGGCATTTGGTACTACTATAATCTACCCTTTTGCTGACCTATGACTATGGGCAATGACTACATACAGGAGACTACATAGTGACTATACATATAGAAGACTATATAGTGACTATATATATAGGAGATTCTATAGCCTAAAACTATTGGCAGCATTAAATCACTATGTGGTTTACACCCTCATGGGATGAAAACAGGCAAGGTTCTCAGAGAGAAGATGTTGAAAGGCTTTCTCCAGAGACAGATGAAGCTCCAATCTTCTTTCTCAGACTAAGGCAGTGGGTATACTCTTTCACCCCCTGGTTTAGAAGGCACACCAAAGCCGTCCTAAGCATTCAGGAAGAGGCCTATGGTCTCCTGGGGATCAGATCGAGATGTCGTTATTGTCACATCTCTTTCTGGAGGTCTTGACCTCTCCTAATGACTAGAACAAGAAAGAATTTGCAAAATTTCTGTTCATGGAGCAGATGGCCCTTTAAGTCTTTACTCGAGCTTGTCCCTGGCTCTTGGCATTTGTGGCTGGGATGAACTGTCATCACTGCTTCCTTCATAGTAAAGTGCTATGAGGAGGCGGGATAAGTAATACCTAAATTACATTCTGTGCACAAATACTCAACAACTATCTACTTTGGCAGGGTACCACACAGGGTCCCAGAGACTACCTGTCACCACCTTTCAGAGATCTATGCCTCTAAAATAGAGGTATCAGGTTGAATAATCCCAGGAAATATGCCACCCCAGACCCATCCATGTCAGGGTCTCCATTCAGTGCAGGGAGGAGCAAGAGCCAAATTAGAGCTTTGGCAAAAACCAGGGCACTGCTGAACTGGCTGCTCCCTCAGACATCCACCACCCTGGCCCACCCTTCCCTCCCCTTCATGAGGCCCCCTCCCTTTGCCCACCCTGGGGACACAGGAAGGGAGAGAGTCACTCCTGACTGTCAGCAAAGACAACACAAATTACAAGGCACAGCCAGCTCCATTTGTGGTCCAACTGAGTAATTTCAGAAAGTTAAACCAGTGAGGTCGTGTGGGTGGGACACCTCGGTGGCTTTGAGAAAGCCCAGTGGAGCCGGGCCTAACTAAAGGGTGAAGGAGCTGATTGTAGCTTTCCTCAGACCCAGAGGAGGCGTATCATCTGCCAATCTTTCCTCTAACAAAACAGCCAGACTCCTTTCTATTTGCCTGCTTTGGCTGCCAGAGGAGACACAGGTGACCTGAGATGGAAAGCAAGTGAGGAGAACAAAGAAGAAGGATAAAGGGAAGAAGCTCATTTTTCTCAGGAGAGGTTTGCTTCACGACGGATTTTGGTACTGGCCCATAGTGGGGCTGTGGCACTCCAGACTCTGTACGTATAGAGAAAATGAACTTCTTCCTTGCTTTGTTCTCTTCAGTTCCCAGTACCTCCTCCTCACCCCCAACTAGGCCTTTGTTTTTGATTTCAACTTCTTTGGAATGACAATCACACATGTCTTGTTTGCTTTCCTGACAATTCTAAAGCAAAAGGATTATTTGGGGACCATATTTTCCATACCCCCCATAACACTATTTTACCATATAAACCCATATCCTGGAACATCTCCCAGCCCTTCTGCTCTTTGAGAGGTGATGCTCTCCATCCTATAGGTACCTAGTCCCCTTTAGTCTGTCTTTCTCTGTCATCCACTGATAGAAATGGATTTCCAGGCTCAGTTTATCTGTTCTCTCTCTGATGCTAGCTGGTCTTAGGCAAGAAAAAGTAAAGGACAATTTCTACTTCCCTGGAAATAAAAGCCTAACATTTGGGGCTTTGGAGAAGGGGAGGGTCTTAGGTAGATAGATCCTTTCATCCAATGTTCAAGTTCATTTCCAGACTACACTGTCTCTCATTCTCACAGTACAATTAATTCAAGGCCAACAGTCCAGAAAAACAGTTGGTAAAAAAGAAAACTCAGAGCCTCCATTGCTCAACTTAAAGCCTCTTCCTGACACAGAGTTAGTTTTTGTTTGTGAAACAAAATAGGCTATGTGTGCATAAATTCCTTACCCCAACATACACTCCCCCCAAATTCTGGACCCTTCTTCTTTATCGCTAGGTGTTTCTCCCCTGGCCAGATCCTCTGCAAATAGCCAACCAATAAGTATTTCTAAAGTACCTACTACGAACCCAGCCATGATCAGTTACGTCTCAACCAGCCTCTTTCTAGGGCAACTAGGTGATGCAGTCCATAGATCACTGGGCCTAGAGTCAGAAAGACCTAAGTTCAAATCTGGCCTTGGGCCACACAGGCTTGTGTCACTGTGTGACCCTAAGTAAGTTACTTAATCCTGTTTGCCTCAGTTTCCTCACCTGTAAAATGAGCTAGAGAAGGAAATGGCGAACCACTCCAGTACCTTTGCCAAGAAAATCCCAAATAGGGTCACAAAGAGTTGGACACGACTGAAACAACTGAACAACAACAGCCCCTGTCACCTTAGCAGATCTGGCCAACCAGATCTGGCAAAGGCCCATACAAAGATGACTCTTAGGCTGCTAACCAAGGCCCCTGGGGTCTCTAAGACTAACCTTTCCAAAGCCACAGCTGACTTCCCAGCCATTGTGGGCAACCAGTGTAAGACTTTTTCATAACAGAATGCTAGGCGCCAGGCTGCCCCCCATGGCCACAGAGCCCACATTCCTAAAAGGCCAGAGAGCCAGCTTCTGTTCCTGGGAGAGAATAGGAGAAGAGAGACATTGCTCCCCAACCCTGAGGCCTGCCTCTCTACCCACAGAGTCAGCCCATGTGGAAAAGGCCGGAGAGGCTGGGCCTAGTTCAGGAACTGCAAGGGCCAAACTGGTACGTGGCAGGTTGGCATTTTGAACTCTTTTCAGGTCCTTTCCCTACAGGAAGTCAAATGGCCTGACTCAGGATCTGTAAAGTGCTTTGGATTTAAAGAGAAGACAAGATCATTACACGGACCTACTAAACATCTCTAGTTTGGGCCATATATTTGAGTAAAAGCATTAAAGAGTGCTTGTCTCACAATCAGGAAGTGCTAGGTTCAAGCCTCACTTCGGTCACATGTTCTCTGGGGGACTCCGAACCACTCTCCCATAGGGCCCCAGGGCAACTTTTGAAGACCACAAGTTGCAGAGAAGGTGCTGCTCAATACTGGTAAAGAAGTTCCTCATTGGGAGCTCCCTTTACTGATGACATCACAGGTCAGGTCAAAAATAAAACACGCAAGCAACTGAATGAAGATTCTATCACCAGGGACATCTCCTCACCAGAAAAACCAGTGCTCTTTTTAACATTTGCAACCAAACCACAGGGCAAAAAGGGGGTAGGAAAGAAGGCAGCTGAGTTTAAATCTGAAAGCAAATGAAGGCACTCAGCTTTCTTCCTTTTCCTAAACACCCTGCATGTTATAGATTCATTGTAACTGCCAAAGAACCAAGTCCTGCCCAAGCAAGGAGGGTGAACATGCCTGACTTTTCTAGCAGAAATAAGAAAGTAACACTGGAGTGTAGTGGAGACACCAGGTACCAAGAAGATCCAGGTGGTTCAAATTACACTTAAGCCACTTGCTGGCTGTTTGACTTGAGCCAAATCACTTATCATTCCTCAACCTCAGTTTCCTCATCTGTAAAATGAGAGGGTGGGACAACACGACACACCTTCCAGCTCTAAATGTAGAAGTCTGCCAATAGCATCTGAGGTAGACCTCATGCAGAAGGCGTCATCTGAGCTGAGCCTTGAAGGAAACCAGGAATTCCAAGAAGGAGGGGTGAGGAGGGACTTCTCAGCACAGCAGACACACTAAGGTCGATGTATTACCATGTGAGGCACAGCAAGAAGACCAGCATGGATGAGTTACAGAATGAATAGAGGAGAATACTGTGAAATAAGGCTTGAAAGGTAGAAAGGGGCCAGTTTAGGGAAAGCTTTAAATAAATGTCAGTTTATAATTGATCCTAGGAGTAATCGGGAACCTCTACTGTTTTCTGTTTTTGTTTTAGTTAGGGGAAAGACATCATCAGACTTATGTTTTAAAAAAAACATTTTGGTAACTGTGGAGTATGGGGTAGAGTGGGAGAGAGACTCAGAAGTAGGGAGATGAGGGAGAAACTGCTGAAATAATCCACTAGTTTGCACTAGTTTGGTGGCTATGAGAGTAGAGAGAAGGGGATATATGATGGGTATGTTGTGGAAGCAGAAACAAGACTTAACAAATAAAACTGCATTTAAAGAGGCGAGTGAAAAGTCATGAAAGGCAACAAAATTGAGAACCTGGGTCCTGGAAGGATGGTAATTAATACCTTGAATAGAAATGAGTAAAAGTTTGGCAGACTCATGGGTTTTGAGGAAAAGATAAGTTCTGTTTTGGAAAGGAATGGAAATTATTTTTACAAATAATCTATTACATACACCTGACAACCAGCTGCTTGGGTGTACCTTAAAACTTAGACAGATTTGTGATCCCATCAACATGAATAATCCCTCCAAGAGTAGAAACAGCAAGCCATGCATGTCTTCTTATCCCATGGGATCTTGTCCATGTTCTCCTACACATCTTCCACTGAAGATCGACCTAACATGCTGGATGTCAGCATTCCCCAAGTCTTTTTATATTTCATGGTTAACAGTGCAATTATCTTTCTGTTATGAGTATAATGTAGTTCAATTGAACGTACGTTTACACAACACCGATTACTGGTGTCACGCATTGCAATTTCTGGAGCAAGTTGTGGAACTGAGACAGAAAAGAGAATTTACTTGAAACACAGTCCACAGGAGAGGCAGCATGACCACAACCTGCAGGTTTTAACTGTTCCCAGGCTTCCTCAACTGCTAGAGAAAGTGAAGAAAAAATAATGAGTTTTGTTTTTTAAAAATATGATTTTGGATCTAAATTTTTAAAATTACAGTTGAATCTTTTTTTCCTTCTTCTAAAACAAGGGTCTATGAACTTGTTTTTTTTAAATATTTTTATAACTGTATTTCAAGTACAGTACCTGGCACAAAGAAGTCACATAATAAATGTTTATTGACTGACAATATAATTGGTTTTCTTTATAATCCTATTTTATTTCATGCATTTAAAAACAGTATTCTGATAAGAGGTCCAGAGGCTTTACTAGATCTGTCAAGGAGGTCCATGGCACAAAAAAAGATTAAGAACCTCTGCTCCAAAAGGAGTGACTAAAATAAAGGTCCCCATGAATGTGATGTTTGCTTAAAAACAAATCCAATATGGCAGGGGCAAGGGCTACCTGAACTCTGAATCGAGTCAAAACTATGACAAAAGAGGGCATGAAGTGGGTATGCGTAACGAATTGAGGCACAATAGCCAGATAATTTGTAACCTCCTCCCTTTGCAAGCTGATTAATTTTTTTTTTAAATTCTCAGGGAATAAAGCTATTTCTAGCTGCAAAATGTTAAGTTTCAGGTCCCAGCAGATTCTTGCAAAGCAGACCTGAGTGTAGAGAGGCCTCTTAGAAAGTTCTGTGAAGCTCAGCAATGGCTCAGAAGCACACCAGAAACAAGAGAGGGAAGGCTAAATGAGTAACTTCACTAAGGCTGCCAGAAAAAGCCAGATCACCTACTAGTCACAGGGCTGGATAGACACCCTGGCCACGGATGGGTCTAATCATATCCTACAAGAAGGGGAAGTCTGTGGCATTTCTGGTAGGAAACACCACTTTGACTCCAAATATGGCAATTAGAAGCCAAGAGACACATCACGAGTCAAGGAGCTTCAAACATGAGCCCTTGACTTTGGATTATCTCCCGAGAAACAAGATTTTTAGCAAAATGAGAGGAATGGCTAAGGAGAAGATATACTTGATCTCACCAAATAGACCTTTGGAACAACCTTCAGAAGCACAAACTATGGGAGCCAGAATTAAAAGCAGGACTTGAGTGAGAATGCCAAGAGTTGAGCTGGGTCTTCTTTCCAAATGCTGAGTAAAAGGAACCTATGGTCCAGAGAATTTAGCAGGTGGGATCAAAAAACTACATCCTAACAAGGTCAGCTACCCAAAGCCATGGAATACATCAACCACACTCAATTTTATTTTGTATTTCAGATCCATGTTCTGGGCTTGTTTCCTTCTGATCCTTTGCAGGGCAATCTGGTTGTGATTTTAAATTCCTTTGCCCACTGTTCTGTAGTCACTGCAGTTTATTACAATACCCATTCTAGGCAGATTTATGGGGAAGTTTTTGGAACTAAGATGCTTAGAGATATCATTAAAAATTTAAAAAGAAATTGGTAAATGATGATGGAAAAACTTCAATGCTTTTAATTCACAGGATCATCAACTTAGGGTGAGACCTTAGAGAACACCAAGACACTTCATTTTATAGGTGAGGAAATGGGGCCCAGAGAAGTAAATAATTTTCACAAGGTCACACTTTAGGCAGGAAGCAGCAAAGCTGAGATTCATATCCAGGCCTTTGGATTCCAAATCTAGATCTTTAGCCTAAACTACTGCCTCACTATTGTTAGAATGCACCCATAAGCTGGAATAGAGAACTATCCCAGGCAAGATTGTCATAGGAAATGCCAGCATCAATAGCAAATTCAGTTGAAGGTGGGGGTTATCTAAAGTATAACTGCTTCTGTATATGATTAGGGTAGAATGGAGACAGAAGACATGATATTTGGGAGGCTGAAGAACTAAAAGGCCAAGGTGTTCAAGGGGACTGGAATAAAGACGACTACTCCAGGCAACTGAATTTACCGGGGAGGCTGGAAAGAGATAAGGAGGTCCAAGTGGCAGGATGTAGTGAACTTTAAGGGAAATGTGGTTGCTGAGCAATGGTGGTAGACTCTCAAAGTGGCAATGGAGTACAAGAAATATGTCAACTCCTTCTGTCCCTATGTCAGGTAAGAAAAAAGCCAGTCTCACAGAGGGTACCAAGTGCTATGGTATCTTTAGAAGGAATGTGAGAAGGAATCCAAAGGTAAAGATGAATGGTGGGGGGAGGTCCAGAGGGCAAAGTAGAAAGACAGGGCAGAGGAAGAGAGGGACTAGGGGAAGTCATGAGAGAAAAGATAGTAGCTGGCACATGCAGCGTGTGGATTCTTTATTGATCACAGATTCCTATATGGTACAGTTTTTAGGGCCAGGTAGCATATTGGGAGGCAGTCCACCCTGGTGGAATGCGGCTGATGGCATCCGAGGGACAGAAGAACTGAGAGGTGAGAAGTCCCTTTGTTCAAATAGCATGGGGGAGGTGAAACTGTCACTGTAAAAGTATGGTGGTGTGTATTTTACTTGGAAGGGGGATTCTCTTGCTTATAGTGGTGGTAATTCTGAGTCCTTGGATGGAGTGCCAGAGGGGTCTTTCCCAGCTACTATGGAAGGAGGTAGCCCCTCCACAGAGGCCTCTAACTGGCAAAGGGTTTGTATCTTTCCCTTAATGTTCCTCTAAGGAAGGGGGGTAAGTTTTGGTGGATGAGCCAGGGAATAGTGAGTGCCAATAGTGGTGCCAGTATTTGGTACCTCATTATGAACTTAAATCCTGGGAAGAAGCTTATGATCTCTTAGTCACTTTATTACAGCAGATCTAGATGCATGATGAAGAACTATTGACTGTCCCAGAAGAGTCATCATCTGTGCTATGCCCTTGATATTCCTGGTACCACTCTGGATCATCTGCTTTTCATCACCAGCTTGATTTAGGAGAACCACTGTGAAGTGTAAAGATAGAGCATCACCCACCACATGGACGAGATCATTGAGATTCATGATTTCACTATTCCAAAGAGAGGAGAAAAAGTCTAACATTTCTGGCTTTCGTTATCCCCCACTTTACTGTCTATACCAGAGAGTACAGTAAAAGTTCAGTAAGCATTATTTTGGGGGTGTTTTCATGGAATAGTTCATTACAATT
>NW_020954928.1:763-4999 GCF_900497805.2 Vombatus ursinus | reverse complement strand
AAAAAAAAAAAAAAAAAAAAAAAAAAAAAAAAAAAAAAAAAAGGCCTCTGAGAACAGCATGAAATAGTTCGAGAGAGTAAAGTACAAAATACCAGTCCAAGGCCGGGATACAGGAAAGGGGAAGAGGGATACTTTTGACTGGGGTCATGGGAGAGGGAGAACCTGGGAAAGGGGCGGGGAGCAGGGGAGACATTTTTTCCATACCTTTCCCTTTTTGCCCTTAATACATTAAAAATGAGATTTGGACTTCTTATAAAATGCCCAATATTGGGGACCTTTCTCTCAACTTGAAAATAATTTTTAAAAAAGAGAAAATCATAAAAAAGAGAAAGAATAAAATGAGAGAAGCAGGCAGGAGCCAGGAGGAGACAAAGGACAGAATCTGACTCTCCATTTCCCTCTCCTTCATTTCCCTTCCTCACATTTCAGTGCAATTAGCTCAAACTCATTTGGTCCCTGCTTGGCTGACCTGTAAGAGAGGGACTCAGCAAGATGGGTTTCCTGTGATGGAGAAGAAGCAGAATAAAGGTAATGGGAAAGAGGAAGAGGAGAAGCTAGGGCAAAGCTTGGGGCAACATACTACTTAAGAATGAACGAACTGCTGGCTGCTCCCCACCCCCAGGTAGGAGTGTTCTATTGTAAAGAGGGGGTGAAGAAGATAAACACAATCTTTCCCAGGGCATGTAAGTCTGCGACTAGTCCAGTTCCCAACAGCACATTAGTTTCTGTATTGTGGGGAGGGGAGCATTGGTGATTAAAGAAGGGGACAAGGTATTCCCCAACCACACCCTGGCATCACAGATTCAATTTAAGGGCTTTGATACACTCTAGCTATTCCCGAAATTGCAAGGAGGTTGGTTAGTTGCATTCACATCCCAGCAATTCCTAATGTCCTCATAGAGAACAGCCAGGAAGTCATCTAGTTTGTCCACCTTACAGCCCTTCTCCATTCTCATTACCACCTCTGTCTGAGGTATTCTCTGATAAGGCACTGGGCTCAAATGAAAAGATTTTCCAGAGGACAGTAAGTCAGTCAATAAAAATTTACTAAGCACCTACTAGGTATCAGGCACTGTGCTAAGAGCTGGGGATACAAAAAGAGATAAATTATAGTGCCTGCCCTCAAGGAGTTTGCAATTCAAATGGGAGACAACAAGCAAATAAATACGTAAAATAAAATATGTACAGCATAAATAAGAAATGGTTAAAAGAGGGAAGACATTGGGTTTGGAAAAGAACTCCTAAAAAAATGAGATTTTAGCTGGGATTCAAAAGAAGCCAGGGAACATGGAGATGAGGAGGAAGGGCATTCCAGACATGAGTGACAGCTAGAGAAAATGCAGGGAAAGGAGGGGAGAAGGGATAAGGGTGTGAGAGAGAGAGACAGAGATAGACAGAGAGAGACACAGAGAGAGAGACAGACACAGAGAGAGAGACAGGAGTGAAGATGGTAAAGTAAGCATTTTTGCCAGTGCTCTCCCAGCAGAGACCTCTAAACAACTTAAAAAAACACAGTCAAACTGAATTCTGAGTGGAAAAACCAACAAAAAACCAGTGAGTCATTTTTTCAGCTGAGGACAGCTGAGGAAGACAGAAAAAGAGTGCTTATAAACACTAGGGGCTGACTGGGAGCATGGCACAGTGGCAGTGGCAGTGGCACTGGCTATGGGTCTGGGCAGTGGCAAAGATGGTAAAGAGACTGAACACCTGGTCAGAGAGAGATTCCAGGGACCCCTTGCTAGCACTGGGCTCAGGATCAGGTGCCATTTGGCAGCTCCATTATCCATTATCCAGTTCTAAGTCATAGTTCCAGGAAAGAAAGGAGTGGCTCTAGTCAGGAGGGAGCAGAGCCATACCTGGGTAAGAAACAGAGTACAGACCAGAAGAGCAGTGACCAAACCTCTACCTGGACCATACCAACTTGGAAGTACTGAAAACTTACATGCCCCTAGACCTAGATGTGAAAGCAGCGGGACATAAATGTCAGAAAATCAGACCAGACATTCCCTCCACCCCCAGGGTGAGCACAGTCCAACTCAAACATAAATTTCAAAATAAAGAAACAGGCTAGAAAAATGACCAAATGAAAAACAAGAAACCGACTATAAAAAGCTACTATCATGACAGGGAAGCTCAAGACAAACTTAGATGAAGGCAATGACTTGAAAACATCTATAAGCAAAGCCAAAAAAAAAAAAAAATGCAGATCACACATAAGTAGACCAAGAATTCTTAGAACTACAGAAACCTTTAAAAGAGCAAACAAACCAATAAGCATTTTTAAGATCAAATAAGAGTGGTTGAGGAAAAATTGTGGGGGGAAGGGAATGAGAGCAATGCAAGAAAATTATGAAAAGAGAATTAATATCCTGGTAAAATAGGCACAAAAAATACTGAAGAAAGTAACTTCTTAAAAACCAGAATATCCAAATGGCAAAAGAGTTACAAAACTACAGTAAAGAAAATAATTCCTTAAAAAATCAAAATTGGTCAAGTAGAAGTTAATGACTCCACAAGCCATCAAGAAACAATAAAACCAAGTCAAAAGACTGAAAAAAAATTAAAGAAAATACAAAATACCTCAGAGGAAAAACAACTGACCAGGTAATTTAAGAACTACCTGAAATCTATGATTTAAAAAAAAAAGAGCACAGCATCATATTTCAAGAAATTATCATGGACAATTGCCCAGATACCTTAGAAACAGAGGATAAAGTAGAAATTGAAAGAATCCTGAAAGAAAACCCAAAATGAAAACTCCTAGGAATATTACAGTCAAATCTCAGAACTTTCAGGTCAAGAAGAAAATATTACAAGCAGTAAAAAGAAATAATTCAAATACCATGGAGCCACAGACAGCATTTGTGATGTCTTATTTAAGGAATAGCCAGGAGGCCAGTGTTACTGGATCAAAGAATATGTAGCAGGGAATAAGAAGACTGAAAAGGTAAAAGTGGGCTAGGTTATAAAGGGCTTTGAATGTTAAAAAGGATTTTTTATTTGATCCGGCACCACTGCATTGGAGGAAGGAGAGGCTTGAGGCAGACACATATACTAGCAGGTTATTGCAATAATCTAGAGCATGGACGAGAGTGATAGCAGGATCAGGGGACAAAAGGGGACATAACAGAGGGATGCTGCAAAGGTAAAATCAACAGACTTTGGTAACAGATCGGATATGGGGAGTAAGAGATAGTGAGGAGTCAAGGATGATAAACAGATTGAGAGCCTGAGGGACGGGGAGAAGGATGCTGCCCTCTACAGTAATAAAGAAGTTGGGGATGGGGGGGAAGCACCTTAGGAGAAAAGACAATGGGTTCAGATTCAGTTAGATTCAAAGAGTTTAAGATTTCTATTGGCAATCCAGTTCGAGGTTCCAGGTTTCCCACTCCTAAACCAGTATCTTACACCATTTACCAAGATGAGGTCAAAATAGACACATGCAGATCTATGGAGAAGGGAAGAATTTGTGACTAAACAAGAGATAGAGAACATCAAGAAATGCAAAATGGATGATTTTGATTATATTATATCAAAAAGATTTTGCACAAACAAAACCAATGCAACCAAGATTTATAAGGGAAGCAGAAAACTGGGAAAGAATTTTTATAGCCAGTGTCTCTGATAAAGGCCTGATTTCTTTTCTTTTTTTTTTTTTGGTGAAGCAATTGGGGTAAAGTGATTTGCCCAGGGTCACGTAGCTAGTAAGTGTCAAGTGGTGTCTGGTCTGAGACCAGATTTGAACTCAGGTATTCCTGATTCTAGGGCTGGTGCTCTACCCACTGCACCACCTAGCTGCCCCGAAAGGCCTCATTTCTAAAACAGAGAATGGAGTCAAATTTATAAGAATTCAAACCATTCCCCAATTGAAAAATGGCAAAAGAACATAAACAGGCAGTTTTCAGATGAAGAAATTAAAGCTATCTATAGTCACATGAAAAAAATGCTCTAAATCACTACTGATTAGGGAAATGCAAATGAAAACAACTCTGAGGTACCACATCACATCTATCAATTTGGCCAACATGATAAAACAGGAAAATGACCAATGCTGGAGAAGACAGGGGAAAACTGGAACACTAATGCATTGCTGCTGGGAGTTCTGAACTGATCCAACTATTCTGGAGAGCTTTTTGGAACTATGCCCAAAGGGCAGTAAAACTGTGCATACCCTTTGACCCAGCAATAGCACTTCTAGATCTATATCCCAAAGAGATCATAAAAATGGGAAAAGGT
>NW_020954928.1:0-624 GCF_900497805.2 Vombatus ursinus | reverse complement strand
GAGTGAAGTAAGCAGAACCAGGAGAACATTGTACACAGTAACAGCCACATTGCGCAATAATTAACTATCAGAGACTTGGCTCTTTTCAGTAAGGCAAGGATCTAAGACATCTCCAAAAGACTCATGATGGAAAATGCTGTCCACATCCAGAGAAAGAACTATGGAGTCTGAATGCAGATTGAAGCATACTATTTGCTCTATCTTTATTTTGTTTCTTCTTTCTCATAGTTCCTCCCATTGGTCCTAATCCTTCTTTACAACATGACTAATGTGAAAATATGTTTAACATGAATTTGGATGTAAAGCCTATATCAGACTGCATGCCATCTTGGGGAGGGGGAAATGGAGGGAAGAGGAGAAAATTTAGAACTCAAAATCTTATGCAAGTAAATGTTGAAAACTAAAAATTAACTAATTAATTTTTTAAAAAAAGGATACATGACCCAGATATAAAGGGAGATACCATAAGAAAATTACATGGAACATATTACCTATCATATTACCTACCTTATAGACAGAAGAATAATTTATGAATAAACAAAAGCTTCATGAGGTATAAAAAGGATAATTTTGATTACAGTGATTAAAAATTTTTGTACAGCCATTCCCCAATTGATAAGTGGT
>NW_020954927.1:5480-5786 GCF_900497805.2 Vombatus ursinus | reverse complement strand
TGTAGGGAGAGATTCAAGATAAAGGAGAGCAGGGATTACAGAGAGAGGAATCTGTTGGACAAGATGGGACCACTTGTGCAGGTAGAGGGGTCTTTGGCAAGGAATAAGGCCACCTCTTTATGTAAGATAAAGGTAAAGGTGGAAACAGTGGCAGAAAATATCTGAGTGATATGAGATGAAGGAGAAGAAAGAGGAGGGATCTTTTGGTGAATGGCCTCAGTTTTTTCGGTGAAATATGAGGCAAGATTCTCAGCTGTGGGAGTGTGGGGAGGGGAAACCATAGAAAATTTCATGAGGGATACAAAG
>NW_020954927.1:5174-5364 GCF_900497805.2 Vombatus ursinus | reverse complement strand
TTTTCATCAATTTTCTTTTATTGAATATGATTTTATTGCATTGTGATTAGTAAAGGATGTGCTTAATTTGTCTGCAGTTTATGAAGTTTTCGTGCCCTAACTGGTATGGTCATGGCCAAGTGGTGCTGAGTTTTTAAATGCCTTAATACATCATCAGCTTTTTTTTTAAGGTATACAGCTGAGGATATGT
>NW_020954927.1:4906-5070 GCF_900497805.2 Vombatus ursinus | reverse complement strand
TGTTTTACTGTTTGTTTCTCCCTATGGCTCATTTATCTTTTCCTTTAAGCATTTAGATTTCTCACACACACACACACACACACACACACACACACACACACAAAGGGAGAGAGAGATTAAGAGTTAATATTAATTCATTGTCTATAGTGTCCTTAAGCATACTA
>NW_020954927.1:4590-4749 GCF_900497805.2 Vombatus ursinus | reverse complement strand
ACATCATTGTATTCTGATCTTTAATCCCTTCTATCTTCTTCCATTTGAGGAGGTGTTACCCCATTCACATTCACAGTTATAATTGTTGCTAATGAATTTCCCTCTATCCTATCCTGCTATACTTTTTTCCTCTCTTTTCCATCCACCCCACATTTTTAT
>NW_020954927.1:3271-4555 GCF_900497805.2 Vombatus ursinus | reverse complement strand
CTCATGGCCTAGACCTTGATCACAGGTTCCTCCCCTTCCTTTCTTTCTTTCCTCCCTTCATCAGCCATCATTTGAAGTTGAAGTGTGTTTTGCTTATGTCTAATCCCTTTCTGAATCCATATTGTATCATTTACCCCTCTCTGTTCTTCTAAATACTTCTTGTTTCCCTGTTGAGTTGAATGTATTTCACATCAAATTATATCTGTGTGTATTAGTATATGTGTGTTCAACCCTTCATTTTCTAGTTCACATTAAAGTGGGGTTCATGTATAGCACCCTTCCTCTATGTTTGTATATTTCTTTTATATTCCAATTATATGAGAAAGTAAGTGTACTTCCTTCCTCTCACTTTCTTTCTGGTATATTCATCTTCCCCTCAATTTTCTTTCTTCTCTTTGTATAATGAGAACATAATCCCACCACCCTCAGGCTTTCTATTTTATTTAACTCTCCCTATAACCCTTGATGATTGTAGTATTCTGAGGGGACACTTGCTTCTTCTCCCCATATTATAATATAAAACTTCATCCTTGCAGAGCTCTTCCCTTTTCTATGTTTATTTACCTTTTCATGTTCCTCTTGACTCCTATGTTTGTATTTCAAAGTTTCTACTCAGCTCTGGTCTTTTCATCAGATGCCTCTCCTAGGTATGAGAGAAGGAACAGTAATCAAGATTTTAGTTACTAAAACTTATAGTTTGTGACAGGGACTTCCAAAAACTGGACAACAATGGGAGATAATGCTTTTCAGTTGGGAGTACATTCCTATGAACATACTGGTTGCAATTCTGATAGCTAATTAGCTAACTAGCTGGAGCATTTATTAAGCACTTATACAGGCCAAGCACTGTGATAATAAGCACTTGAAATATAAACACAAGCAAAAAGAAAAACAATTCCTGCCCTCAAGGAGTTTACATTCTAGTGGGAAAGACAACACATAAAAGGGAGCATAAAAGGGTCTTGGGAGGTCAAGAGCAAGGTTAGGGCAAGGTGGAGATGTAATCTGGGGTATCATGCGCTGGGCTGGTTTGAAGACAGCCTGAAGAAAGGTGTGCACTGCTCAGATGGAAGCTTGGGTGGGAACTGACTCATTGGAGGAAGCTAGCAGGAGAAGAAAGCCCTTAGAGACCAATTGAATCAGTTCTCTAGATTCTAGACAGATCCAGAGCTTTCTTGACCTATATTTTCAAAATGATAATGGAAAACTTTGACATCTATTGATAAATTCCCTCTGAATAGTATTAGTTGTCATCTTATGTATTTCATTTGGCTTATTATTTGC
>NW_020954927.1:1254-3234 GCF_900497805.2 Vombatus ursinus | reverse complement strand
GATATAGAAATTCTAATTTTCTTATATAACTCTCTAAAATCTTAAAGAATAAACCTTTATTGTGTGTGTGTGTGTGTGTGTGTGTGTGTGTGTGTGTGTGTGTGTTTTAACCGAAGCCTTCTCTTTCATTTGGTTATGTATTCCTTAGGAACAAAATTGAGGCCCATTATCTTAACATCCTATAGTCCCCATTATATTACTTGTACAGCATAGTATACAAGAGTGGTTTTCATCCAACCTTTTTTTAAGCTATGATCATACATTGAACACCAATGAGGCACCATGATCCCAAGACCTAAAAGGAAGCCAATATATATATATATATATATTGCCCTACAGGGGTGAGGAATCTGTGGCCTCAAGACCACATGTGGCCCTTGAGGTCCTCAAGTGGGGCCCTTTGACTGAATCCAAATTTCGGTCAAAGGGACATACTTGAGGACCTAGAAAGCCATAGGTTCCCCACCTCTGGAGTAGGCTGGCCTTGAAATGAGGAAGGAAGGAAATAAGAATTTATTAAATACCTACTATGTGTCAAGCACAATGCTAATTAAGCCTTTCACAAATATCTCATTTAATAGGAAGACTTAGATCAAGTCTTGCCTACACTATGTACTGTTTGTGAGATGGTGAGCAAGGCTCTTAAGAACCTTACACTGCTCCAGAGAACTTGCTAAGTTCTTGCTAAGACTGATTTGCAAAGCAGTTGCATTGGCTGACCATGTTTAAACTCCAGGAGTTAGTTCCCTGTACCAATGAAATAGCAAGTCTGGTCAAAACAACAACATCTTAAGAAAAGAATGAGATTGGCATTCAATGAACAGACTTTTTTTTCACAATACAGAAGCTGCTGTCTAATCTATGGGCTGCTCCAGCATTCTTTGCCAGGCTGCTCATTCTTCCTCTCCTACCTCACCTTTCCTAGGAGTTTGGGAGGGAAGTAAAGGAAGCATGGGCCTCAGAGATATTATTGCGGTATTTTAGGGATCACAGATCTAGGTAGATCTGAAAGGGACCTCAGGGACCATCTAATTCAACACTCATTTTATAGCTAACCTCCCTGGAACTCCATTTATTTAGGTGACTTGCCTAGAATTATATAGGCAGTGTCACTACTGCTCTAGCTGGCCTTCTCTACTTTACCAAAAAATTCTATCCATTTCTGAGTATTACCAAAATTAAAATAAAAGCAAACAACAAAAAAAAGGTCATGACACATGACAGTGGCTACTAGTTTTCAACTCTACTATTTCTTATCCTGTTTAAGTGGGCTCTAAAGCTACTACTGTTATATGCTTCAGAACCTGTGATTTTTCTAACAGAAGTTTTTGACCAGGATCTGTGAAATTGTTGTTTGTTTGTTTTTTAAATAACTGTATTTTAATATACTTTGTTTCCTGTGTAATCCTAGGTATTGTATTTTATGCCTTTAAAAATATTTTTTTAAAGTAAGGGTCCATAGGCTTCACCAGACTGACAAAGAGGTCCATGACACTAAAGAGGTTATGAATTCCTCAATTAAAGTTGGCTGAGGCCCAACTCTGCCAATAGCTGGAAAGCTCATTTCACCTTGTTCCGGCTTCTGTAAAATAGAGATAAGGCCATGTTGTACTTACCTTATGGGATAATGAGGAATTAAATATGGTAGTGAGCATGTATGCTTCCTATACAATACCACCACTCCAGACAACATTTCCACGAACGGACCAGTATTACATTGTTAATATACATCATGTAATCGTGGCATGGGATGAATAACACTTTTTAGAGAAACAATTGACTTCTTCCGTATCTTCCATATTTTTTTTTCAGAAGGGCTCCCCACTTCCCCTATTTCTTGGTATGTTTTCTAATGCGTGTTCTAAGAACATACTGTTTTGAAAACAAAAGTATCTGTTAAAAGTCTGACATTGCTTTAAGTCTCTCTTTAGAGGCACACACATGATCGAGCCATCCTTATTGGGTGACAGTTGATCTAGA
>NW_020954927.1:0-1211 GCF_900497805.2 Vombatus ursinus | reverse complement strand
GACTGTTGCTAGGATAATTTTCCCTCTACAAGTAGAAAATAATGTGCGTGCTAATTTATCCTTCAAAAGGATTTTTTTTTTTTGGTGAGAGCTAATATGCAAATCCTGTTAGTGCAAAGAGAGAAAGAGAGAGGGAGAGGCTAAGAGTGGGTGGATAAGGGCTATGATCTAGCATTGTGAGGTGCTCTGAGACCCATACTGCCAATGAAACTAGCTGGGCAGAGGCTTCCAGGATAATGTGCAGCACCAAGCAAAAATGTGTGTGTTGGGAAAGCGGATAGAAAAGAATGGAAAATCAAACTAATTTAAATAATTTAAAATTTTGAATCTGGACTGACCTTGTTGGAATCATTCATGGTACCTTCTTCCCCAATCACAGATAGATACACAGACACAGACACACACACACACACACACACACACACAAACAAAACCCTAAAAGAAACCATCTTATACAGAATCTCCCAAGATCTTTATTAGAAGAAAAAAAAGAAAAAGAGCCCAACTGCCCAATATGAAGACAGAGAAGGCAAGGAAAATAATTTGATAATCTGAGAATGGTTTTGGAATTTCTTTATGTGAAGGTCTTTGAGTAGATTTTTATTTGCCTGGAATAAATTAGTACTATGCTTACTTCAAGTCATAGAGTTGGCCTAGATTCAAGTTAATTAAATTCTACAAATATTTATGAAGTGCTTACTGTGTGCTAGTGTCTGTGCTAGACAAACATAAAAACAATGTTATTCCTGTCCTCAAGGATCTTACAGTCTCCTAGAGGGTATCATGTGTATACTAGTTGATTTGAGAAGTTAGAAAGAAACAATTCAGGGACAGGGGCACAGTCAAGGAATAAGTTTCACCAGCGAGGTAGCACCTGACTTATGCCTTGAAGGGCAATTAGAATTCTGGAAATTGGACAAAGGGAGAGAGTATGTTCTAGGCCAAGAGTAGCAACTATGGAGATGCCTGCGCACATGTGAACAAGTATGAAATTCAGGGAACAGCAAAAGTCCAGTTTGCCTGAAATATAGAACCTGTAAAGGAAAGTGTCACAGGAATGATCACGGGGCTGCACCTTGCCTGTTGGAGTCCTGGCTTCCTCAGCAGGAAGCTGAGGGTCACAGTCTGTTGTGTGAAAGCAAGGAAGTCTTAACTGACCTCTCCTCTGTTGGCACGCAGCAATCATGGCTGGTTCGGCTCTCCTCTGAATG
>NW_020954926.1:3031-6182 GCF_900497805.2 Vombatus ursinus | reverse complement strand
TCCTCCAACTTCAAGGCCTTTCTACAGAGGCCATTAGGTCCAGGGTCCTCCAAGTTCAAGGCCTTTCTATAGAGGCCATTAGGTCCAAGGTCCTCCAAGTTCAAGGCCTTTCTACAGAGGGCATTAGGTCCACGGTCCCCCAAACTGAGGCCAGGTTCAAGGCACCCCTACAGGGTCCATTAGGTCCAATTTCCTCCAAGTTCAAGGTGCTTCTGCAGAGCACATTACGTCCAAGGTCCTCCAAGTTCAAGGCCTTTCGACAGAGGCCATTAGGTGTAAGGCCCCTCTACAGAGGCCATCAGGTCCAAAGTCCTCCTTCAGGGACCATTACGTTCAAGGCCGTCCTACAGAGGCCACAGGTTCAAGGCACTCCTACAGAGGATATTAGGTCCAAGTCCTCCAAGTTCAAGGCCTTTCCACAGAGGCCATTGGGTCCAAAGTCCTCCTTCAGGGGCCAGTTGGTTCAAGGCGCTCCTAAAGAGGCCATCAGTTTCAAGGCCTTTCTACAGAGGCCATTAGGTGTAAGGCCCCCATACAGAGGACATCAGGTCCAAAGTCGTCCTCCACGGGTCATTAGGTCCACGGCCCCCCTATAGAGGCCATAAGGTTCAAGGCATCCCTACAGAGGCCATTGGGTCCAAGGTCCTCCAAGTTCAAGGCCTTTCCACAGAGGCCATCGGGTCCAAAGTCCTCCTTCAGGGGTCAGTTGGTTCAAGGCGCTCCTAAAGAGGCCATCAGGTTCAAGGCCTTTCTACAGAGGCCATTAGGTGTAAGGCCCCCATACAGAGGACATCAAGTCCAAAGTCGTCCTCCACGGGTCATTAGGTCACAGACAGCATTAGGTTGAAGACCCCCGTACAGAGGCCATCAGGTTCAAAGCCTTTCTACAGAGGACATTAGGTGTAAGGTCCCCATACAGAGGACATCAGGTCCAAAGTCCTCCTCCAGGGGTCATTAGGTCCACGGCCCCCCTATAGAGGCCATCAGGTTCAAGGCCCTCCTACAGAGGCCATCAGGTTCAAAGCACCCTTACAGAGGCCATTAGGTCCAAGGTCCTACAAGTTCAAGACCTTTCTACAGAGGCCATTAGGTGTAAAGCCCCTCTACAGAGGCCATCAGGTCCAAAGTCCTCCTTCAGGGACCATTAGGTTCAAGGCAGTCCTTCAGAGGCCATCAGGTTCAAGGCACTCCTACAGAGGCCATTAGGTCCAAGGTCCTCCAAGTTCAAGGCCTTTCCACAGAGCCCATCGGGTCCAAAGTCCTCCTTCAGGGGCCAGTTAGTCCAAGGACCACCTACGGAGGCCATCAGGTCCAAGGATCCCCTACGGAGGCCATTAGGTCCAAGGCCCCCCTACAGACACCATTAGGTCCAAGGCCCCCCTATAGAGGACATCAGGTTCAAGGAATCGCTACAGAGGCCATTAGGTCCAAGGTCGTCCAAGGTGAAGGCCTTTCCACACAGGCCATCGTGTCCAAAGTCCTCCTTCAGTGGCCAGTAAGTGCAAGGCCCTCATACAGAGGCCATCATGTCGAGGGTCCCCTATGGAAGCGATTAGTTCCAAGGCCCCACTACAGACACCATTAGGTTCAAGTCCGTCCTACACAGGCCATCAGGTTCAAAGCACCCTTACAGAGGCCATTAGGTCCAAGGTCCTCCAAGTTCAATGCCTTTCTACAAAGGCCATCAGATCCAAGGATCCCTTGCAGAGGTCATCAGGTCCACGGTCCTTCTACAGAGGCCATTCGGTACACGTTCCCCCAAACGGAGCACAGGTTCAAGGCACCGCTACGGAGTCCATCAGGTCCAAAGTCCTCCTTCAGGGACCATTAGGTTCAAGGCCGTCCTACACAGGCCATCAGGTTCCAGGCACTCCTACAGGGGCCATTAATTCCAAAGCCCTCCTACAGAGGCCATCAGGTCCAAGGATCCCCTATAGAGGCCTGTAGGTCCAACGCCCCCCTACAGACAGCATTAGGTTGAAGACCCCCGTACAGAGGCCATCAGGTTCAAGGCCTTTCTACAGAGGCCATTAGGTGTAAGGTCCCCACACAGAGGACATCAGGTCCAAAGTCCTCCTCCAGGGGTCATTGGGTCCACGGCCCCCCTCTAGAGGCCATCAGGTTCAAGGCATCCCTACAGAGGCCATTAGGTCCAGGTTCCTCCAAGTTCAAGGCCTTTCCACAGAGGCCATCGTGTCCAAAGTCCTCCTTCAGTGGCCAGTAGGTGCAAGGCCCTCATACAGAGGCCATCATGTCGAAGGATCCCCTGCGGAGGCCATTAGGTCCATGGCCCCCCTACAGACACCATTAGGTTCAAGGCCCTCCTACAAAATCCATCAGGTTCAAAGCACCCTTACACAGGCCATTAGGTCCAAGGTCCTCCAAGTTCAATGCCTTTCTACAAAGGCCATCAGATCCAAGGATCCCCTACAGAGGCCATTAGGTCCACAGGCCTTCTACAGAGGCCATTAGGTCCACGGTCCCCCAAACGGAGCCCAGGTTCAAGGCACCCCTACGGAGTCCATTAGGTCCAGGTTCCTCCAAGTTCAAGGCCTTTCTACAGAGGTCATTAGGTGTAAGGTGCCTCTACAGAGGCCATCAGGTCCAAAGTCCTCCTTCAGGGACCATTAGGTTCAAGGCCGTCCTACAGAGGCCATCAGGTTCAAGGCACTCCTACAGAGGCCATTAGGTCCAAGGTCCTCCAAGTTCAAGGCTTTTCCACAGAGCCCATCGGGTCCAAAGTCCCCCTTCAGGGGCCAGTTGGTCCAAGGCCCTCCTACAGAGGCCATCAGGTCCAAGTATCCCCTACGGAGGCCATTAGCTTCAAGGCCTTCCTACAGAGGCCATCACGTTCAAAGCACCCTTACAGAGGCCATTAGGTCCAAGGCCCCCCTACAGACACCATTAGGTTCAAGGCCTTCCTACAGAGGCCATCACGTTCAAAGCACCCTTACAGAGGCCATTAGGTCCTAGGTCCTCCAAATTCAATGCCTTTCTACAAAGTCCATCAGATCCAAGGATCCCCTGCAGAGTTCATCAGGTCCACGGTCCTTCTACAGAGGCCATTAGGTACACGCTCCCCCAAACGGAGCCCAGGTTCAGGGCACCCCTACGGAGTCCATTAGGTCCAAGGTCCTCCAAGTTCAAGGCC
>NW_020954926.1:2703-2992 GCF_900497805.2 Vombatus ursinus | reverse complement strand
CTCCTACATAGGCCATCAGGTCCAAAGTCCTCCTTCAGGGACCATTAGGTTCAAGGCAGTCCTACAGAGGCCATCAGGTTCAAGGCACTCCTACAGAGGCCATTAGTTCCAAGGTCCTCCAAGTTCAAGGCCTTTCTACAGAGGCCATTAGGTGTAAGGTCCCCATACAGAGGACATCAGGTCCAAAGTCCTCCTCCAGGGGTCATTAGGTCCACGGCCCCCCTCTAGAGGCCATCAGGTTCAAGGCATCCCTCCAGAGGCCATTAGGTCCAAGGTCCTCCAAGTTCAA
>NW_020954926.1:0-2610 GCF_900497805.2 Vombatus ursinus | reverse complement strand
TATCCAAAGTCCTCCTTCAGTGGCCAGTAGGTGCAAGGCCCTCATACAGAGGCCATCAGGTTCAAGGCATCCCTCCAGAGGCCATTAGGTCCAAGGTCCTCCAAGTTCAAGGCCTTTCCACAGAGGCCATCGTATCCAAAGTCCTCCTTCAGTGGCCAGTAGGTGCAAGGCCCTCATACAGAGGCCATCATGTCGAAGGATCCCCTATGGAAGCCATTAGGTCCGAGGCCCCACTACAGACACCATTAGGTTCAAGGCCCTCCTACACAGGCCATCAGGTTCAAAGCACCCTTACAGAGGCCATTAGGTCCAAGGTCCTCCAAGTTCAATGCCTTTCTACAAAGGCCATCAGATCCAAGGATCCCCTGCAGAGGTCATCAGGTCCACGGTCCTTCTACAGAGGCCATTAGGTACATGTTCCCCCAAACGGAGCGCAGGTTCAAGGCACCGCTACGGAGTCCGTCAGGTCCATAGTCCTCCTTCAGGGACCATTAGGTTCAAGGCCGTCCTATACAGGCCATCAGGTTCCAGGCACTCCTACAGGGGCCATTAGGTCCAAGGTCCTCCAAGTTCAAGGCCTTTCTACAGAGGCCATCAGGTCCAAGGATCCTCTACAGAGGCCATCAGGTCCATGGCCCTTCTAGAGAGGCCATTAGGTCCAAGGGCCCCATACAGAAACCGTCAGCTCCAAAGTCCTGCTTCAGAGCCATTATGTCCAAGGCCCTCCTACAGAGGCCATCAGGTCCAAGGATCCCCTATGGAGGCCATTAGGTCCAAGGTCCTCCAAGTTCAATGCCTATCTACAAAGGCCATCAGATCCAAGGATCCCCTGCAGAGGCCATCAGGTCCACAGCCCTTCTACAGAGGCCATTAGGTCCACGGTGCCCCAAACGGAGCCCAGGTTCAAGGCACCCCTACGGAGTCCATTAGGTCCAGGGTCCTCCAAGTTCAAGGCCTTTCTACAGAGGTCATTAGGTGTAAGGTCCCTCTACAGAGGCCATCAGGTCCAAAGTCCTCCTTCAGGGACCATTAGGTTCAAGGCCGTCCTACAGAGGCCATCAGGTTCAAGGCACTCCTACAGAGGCCATTAGTTCCAAGGTCATCAAAGTTCAAGGCCTTTCCACAGAGCCCATCGGTTCCAAAGTCCTCCTTCACGGGCCAGCTGGTCCAAGGCCCTCCTACAGAGGCCATCAGGTCCAAGGATCCACTACGGAGGCCATTAGGTCCAAGGCCCCCCTACAGACAGCATTAGGTTCAAGGCCCTGGTACAGAGGCCATTAGGTGTAAGGCCCCCATACAGAGGACATCAGGTCCAAAGTCGTCCTCCACGGGTCATTAGGTCCACGGCCCCCCTATAGAGGCCATCAGGTTCAAGGCATCCCTACAGAGGCCATTGGGTCCAAGGTCCTCCAAGTTCAAGGCCTTTCTACAGAGGCCATCAGTTCCAAGGATCCCCTGCAGAGGCCATCAGGTCCATTGCCCTTCTACAGAGGCCATTAGGTCCAAGGCCCCCATACAGAAACAGTCAGGTCCAAAGTCCTGCTTCAGGGACTATTAGGTCCAAGGCCCTCCTACAGAGGCCATCAGGTTCAAACCACCCTTACAGAGGCTATTAGGTCCAAGGTGTCCAAGTTGAATGCCTTTCTACAAAGGACATCAGATCCAAGCATCCGCTGCAGAAGCCATCAGGTCCACGGCCCTTTAACAGAGGCCATTAGGTCGATGGTCCCCCAAGCGGAGCCCAGGTTCAAGGCACCCCTACGGAATCCATTAGGTCCAAGGTCCTCCAACTTCAAGGCCTTTCTACAGAGGCCATTAGGTCCAGGGTCCTCCAAGTTCAAGGCCTTTCTATAGAGGCCATTAGGTCCAAGGTCCTCCAAGTTCAAGGCCTTTCTACAGAGGGCATTAGGTCCACGGTCCCCCAAACTGAGGCCAGGTTCAAGGCACCCCTACAGGGTCCATTAGGTCCAATTTCCTCCAAGTTCAAGGTGCTTCTGCAGAGCACATTACGTCCAAGGTCCTCCAAGTTCAAGGCCTTTCGACAGAGGCCATTAGGTGTAAGGCCCCTCTACAGAGGCCATCAGGTCCAAAGTCCTCCTTCAGGGACCATTACGTTCAAGGCCGTCCTACAGAGGCCACAGGTTCAAGGCACTCCTACAGAGGATATTAGGTCCAAGTCCTCCAAGTTCAAGGCCTTTCCACAGAGGCCATTGGGTCCAAAGTCCTCCTTCAGGGGCCAGTTGGTTCAAGGCGCTCCTAAAGAGGCCATCAGTTTCAAGGCCTTTCTACAGAGGCCATTAGGTGTAAGGCCCCCATACAGAGGACATCAGGTCCAAAGTCGTCCTCCACGGGTCATTAGGTCCACGGCCCCCCTATAGAGGCCATAAGGTTCAAGGCATCCCTACAGAGGCCATTGGGTCCAAGGTCCTCCAAGTTCAAGGCCTTTCCACAGAGGCCATCGGGTCCAAAGTCCTCCTTCAGGGGTCAGTTGGTTCAAGGCGCTCCTAAAGAGGCCATCAGGTTCAAGGCCTTTCTACAGAGGCCATTAGGTGTAAGGCCCCCATACAGAGGACATCAAGTCCAAAGTCGTCCTCCACGGGTCATTAGGTC
>NW_020954925.1:5855-9385 GCF_900497805.2 Vombatus ursinus | reverse complement strand
AGTCTTCCTGACTCCAGGGCCACACTCTACCTACTGCACCACCTAGCTGCCCCAAGAAGGCACTATAGAAAGGACGCAGGATTGAAAGGAGGGAGTGAAAGAAGAAATGAAGAAAGGAATCCGGAAGGTAACACAAAAGTATTTTTAAATTAATTGAATTATTTTTAATAGGATATAGGAAAGAAAGGAAAAAATAGGAAATAAGAGAAGAGGAAAGTATGCAACTAATAAAAGAAAACAATTTGGAATGGACATAAGAGTTCAAAAAAAAGGAGCAAGTTTGGAAGGAAGGAAAGAAGGTAGGGAGGAATGAAGAATAGATGTAAAGAAAGGAGGAGGGAAAGCTGAAGAAGAAAAGAAAGGAGAGAGAAAGGGCCAAAGGGAAAGAAGAAAGGAGTCATTTGTGGAAGTATTGGAGGAAGGAAGGAAGGGAAAAAGAAAAGATGAAAGAAAAGCAGAATGGTATAAACACAAAACTAGCAGGGAATGAAGGAAAGAGGCACTTGTGGAAAAATTAGAAGGAAGGAAGGAATATAAGAGGGAGAAAAGGAAGCAAGTGGGAAAGAAGAAAGGATAGGTGAAAGAATAAAGGAGGTGTTGGTGGAAGCAATATAGGAAGGAAGCAATGAGGAAAGAAGGAAAAAGGAAGGCAGAACGAATGGATTGAAGGAAGAACAAAGAAAGGAAAGAAGGAAGAACAAAGAAAAGAAGGACAGATGAAGAAAGCATTTGTGGAAGAAGTAAATGAAGGATAAAATAAGGAAGGAAAGATGAAATGATGGAGGGAAGGAAAGAGGGAAGAAAGGAAAGAAAGAAAATAGAACAAAATGAAAGTAAGACAAAAGGAATGAAGGAGGCATAATGTATGTTTGTTTTTGCTTTTTTTTTTTTTTTTTAAGGCAATTGGGGTTAAGTGAGTTGCCCAGGGTCACACAGCCAGTAAGTGACACGTGTTTGGTCTGAGGCCGCTTTGAACTCAGGTCCTCCTGACTCCAGGGCCAGTGCTCTATCCATTGTGCCACCTAGCTGCCCCCAAAGAAGCATAATGTAGAGAGGACAGAAGAAAGGTGAAGGAAACAAGAAGGGAAGAAAGAAAGATAGAAAGGAAAGAGACATTTGTGGGAAAATAGGAGGAAAGATGCAAGGAAGAAGCGGGAAGGAAGGATGAAAAGAAGAGAAGGAGGGAGGCAGACAGTGAGGGAAAATGTTGAAGGATGAAACAAATGAAGGATGGTAGTAAGGAGAGAACATAGAAATGAAGCAGTGTTGTGAGGAAGCAGTGAAAGAAAAATGAAGAAAGGAATGAATGAAAAATGAATGTAACAAGAAAGGTATTTTTAGAGTAAAGTATTTTTAAAAATTAAACCAATTGCTTCAAAAATAGGGAATAAGAGAAAAAAACAGAAAGGAAAACAGGAAAAAAGATTGAAAATAGACTGTGTAGACAAGGAAAATATGTGATGAACAAGGTGATAATTTGGAATGAAAGGAAGAGTAAAGGGAAGAAATAGGAAAAGAGCAAGTTAGGAAGGAGCAAAGGAGGGAAAGCTGATGAAAAGAGGGTCTGGAGGGAGGGAGAAGGAAAGATAAGAAGCAGGGAAAGAAGGAAGAAAAGGCATTTTGGAAGGATTGAAGAAAGGAAGGAAGGAACCAAGAAAGAAAGAGAAGGAGGCAGATGGGGAAATGATTAAAGAAATAAAGAAGGAATAAATAAAGGAAGATAATGAGGAAGGAAGAAATCTGGAAATGAAGGGGGCTGAGACGAAGTAGTGAAATGAGAAATGAGGAACAGAGTGATAAATGCATGTAACAACAAAAGTATTTTAAAATGGAAACGCTCGTTTAAAACAAAACAGAGAATAAAAGAAAACCAGGAAGGAATGGAGACAGTGGGTACAAAGAAAGTATGAGATGAAGAAGAAACTAGTTTGGGATGGAGAATCAAGTGAATCAAGTGGATAGGAGCAAGTCCCTTAGCCCTTTGGTCTTGCTTTTATTTTTTTCATTCTTTCCTTTCATCATTTGGCCACTCTCCTTGATGCCATCTTCCAAGAAGAATGATTTTGTAATGGAACCTTCTACTAAATCAGAATCACTGAAACCATTTCACTGAAACTGATTCATAGAACCAATTTAAGCAAAACCAATTCACAAAATCAATTTATTGAACCCCTCATAACAAGTTTGTCTATCAGTCAAAGCTTTTTTTTTTGGTAGTGGTTATGTTCACTGTCTCAATCATCTATTGTGCTGTAAAGTAGATGATTGAGACAGTAAACATAATCCCCAGATTATTTCCGAAATTGCAAATTCTTAGCATGATCACGTAACCTGTAATTAAACTGCAGCACGGCACCCTAACATATTCTAATCAAAACTAGAACCAGAACACCAGGGGATCTCTGAGTAATTGATTGTAATGCTCTATACCAGACTGGAGACCATACACCCAGATCACTCAAGCAGCAATCAGGATCCTCTTAACCAGTAATCAGAAACATAGCTGTGGTCCTTAACGTGGGTTGAACTAGACTTTGCCTGACTGTTAAAACTCAGGATTTTCAGTCCAGTCCTTTCTTTATTTAGTCACCTGAATCACAGCAGCTTGCTGCTGGGGTGATTGCCAGACTAAGCACTTCAACAGATTGACTATTAACAAAATATAGAACAATATATAGAAGTACACAGGAACACACAGAAGACATACTTAGCTGGCTTATTGCGTGACTTTTTTTGTTTGTTTGTTTTTTGAGAGCAAAGTTTTCCTCTCCAAAATTCTCCACGGCAAATATACCTTTGTGCTGCCTAGAGATTTCCTGAATTAGAAGTCCCTGTCTTTCCAACCTCGCCTCCCATTCCTTCTTGGTTCACCAATTTTTTTTTTTGGCAATTGGGGTTAAGTGACTTGCCCAGGGTCACACAGCTAGTAAGTGGCAAGTGTTTGGTCTGAGGCCGGATTTGAACTCAGGTCCTCCTCACTTCAGGGCCAGTGCTCTATCCACTGCACCACCTAACTGACCCGGTTCACCAAATTTGTAATGGGAGAAATATCTCTTCTCTGAGTTCATGTGATGCTTCCAAATATATATTTATTCCAAAGCAGAAAATACGGAGGTAAAAGAAAATCTGTTTTGTAATTATGCTGAAACATAAGTTTAAGACTCAGAGAAAACTTTGAACGATTATGAGGATTCTGCAAGACTTTCTTTTTTCAAACATTATTATTTAAAGTTTTGAGTTCCAAATTGTATGCCTCCTTTCCTCTCTCTCCCACTCCTTGAGATGGTAGGTAATCGAATCTAGGTTATACACATGCAATTATGCAAAACGTTTTGATATTAGTTATTTTGGATGAGAAGACTTGAACTAAAGAAAAAATAGAAAAGAAAAAAAGCAAAAAATATCCTCCTTTAGTCTGAATTCAACAACATCAGTTCTTTCTCTGGAGGCAGATAGCATGCTTCATCATTAGCACTTTGGTGTTGTCTTGAATCATTGTATTGCTGAGAAGAGGTAAGTCATTCACAATT
>NW_020954925.1:3350-5668 GCF_900497805.2 Vombatus ursinus | reverse complement strand
AGAGCATTACTGTCCTAGTTTTCCTACATCCTCTCCAACCTCCAACATTTTCCCTTATTAGTCAATCTGATAGGTGTGAGGTGATACTTCACAGCTGTTTTACTTTGCATTTCTCTGGTCAATAGTGATTTAGAATATTTTTTTCATATGACTATAGATGACTTTGATTTCTTTGTCTGAAAACTGCTATTCATATTCTTTGGCCATTTATCAATTTGGGAATGACTTGTATTTTTTTTAAAATAACTTTCACTCAGCTCTCTATATATTTGAAAAATGCAGCCTTTATCAGAGATACTTATTGTAAGTTTCCCTGGTTCAGTTTTATGCTTTCCTTCTGATTTTGCTTGCATTGGTTTTGTTTGTGCAAAACCTTTTTAATTTTACATAATTAAAATGAACCATTTTACATTTTGTAATGCTGACAAGGATTTTCATAGGCAAAATTGTGTCAAAGTGACAGAGAAATAATTATTAATGAAGAGTCCAAGTTAGAATGGGTTATACAAGGGAGATGGACAGAAAGAGGAAAACAGAGTGAAGGAAAGATAAAGAAAGGAGGATAGATAGGTAAAAAAGGGAAGGAGAGAGAGAGATGGAGAGACTGGGAGAGAGAAACAGTGAGAGATTAATGAGATGTAGATGAAGAAAAACACATAATCAACTGATCACCACCTCCTCTGGGGAATCTTGGGGGTTCACCTTTGGCATTTCTGCTGTAGCTGGTGACAGTGTAGGGAGGCTGCCTCCAGGCATTCTGTGGCTTTCTTGTTTTCTTCCTGAAACAGTTGCCTAAGAAATATTGCTTGGAAATCAGAGCTGCCTCTTGTGAGATGCATTCCTCAAACACCCAGGCCTAGCCAACCCTCCTTCCTCCTTCCTTCCTTACAGCCTAAGAGGAACGTACAAGATTGCAATGCAGAAATGAATTTTTGGCTCCTGGCACCGACTGAAGAGGGAGCTAGAATCTGTTGGCCACAGCAGCGTCAGAAGGTCCAAGGAGACAAGCCCAGAAGAGGCAGCTGAATGGGAAAGTGGCATTGTTCTCAGGGTGGGTGAGGGAGAGGTACACATGAAAATCTTCATCTTCTGGCTGTCTAAGAACTCAGACAAAGAAAAAGAATCAAAGACACTTAGGAGACAGTGACCTAAGGAAGTAGAGAAGAAGATCTGGAAGATAGATGCTGGCAGCTACGATTAATAAAAGGCAGACAAGGTATATGGTGGGGATATTACTGCTAACTGGCTCTGGGTCCCTCCTTATTCTTTTCTGCTCTTCTGGTCTGTCATGGAGCTTCCCAGGACACAGAAGAAAGATCAAGAAGTCAGGCCTGATCCTGGCAAACATCACTAGGTTCATCCTCATCCTAGAGGTTCCCAGAGAGTTTGGCCAGCTGTCATTTAAGTGAGGGGAAGTTTTGCCTGCATCAGTTTGGAGAGACTTTGTAGCCTGGCCCTTGAGATGCCTACCTGAATAAAGAATTCTTCATTCTCTGCTCCTGGTTCTGACTGTGCTTTTGTCGTTGTTGCAGGCTTTTAGCCTATCAGTCAACTAAGCATCTAGTAGGCGCCAGGCACTGGGCTAGATGTCAGGGATAAACAGACAAAAGTGAAACAGTTCCTGTTCTCAAGAAATCTTTAATCTACAACACTTAAGAGCAGCTTAGAAAGGCAAAAAGAAAAGAGAAATCGTAAGGGTTAAAGGTTAAACTTTAATAACGTTAAACTGTTTACATTTCTCCATGGGAAGATGATACTTGTAACTCCTAAGGATTTTCTTATTATTAGGGCAGTTAGACAGAGGGTCTAATTGAATTGAATATGATAGGATGACGTAAAAGAAATTAAAAGTGTGCACTGTGAGAAGCACAAAGGGAGAAACAGAATGTGGTAAATCTCAGACAAAAGAAATGGGAGAGCTTTTACAGTGGAGGGGAAGAGATGTGGTGGTGGCGAATAACACACGAACCTTCTTCTCATCAGAATTGGCCCAAAGAAGAACACTTAGTTGTGAACAGAAATCTATCTTACCCTTCAGGAAAGTAGGAGAGGAAGGGGATAAGAGAAGGGAGAGAGCTGATCGAAGTGGGGATGGATTGGGAAGGCAGTAATTAGAAGCAAAACATTTCAGAGGAAAGAGGAACAAATGGGAAATGTGTCATTGGAAAAACAACTGACCGGGAAAATACACCCAGGAGAGATAATTTAAAAATTATTGGACTATCTGAAAACCATGATTAAAAAAAAAGAGCCCAGGCATCATCTTTTAAGAAATTATTAAGGAAAACTAGAACCAGAGGGTAAAATGGAAATTGAAA
>NW_020954925.1:2765-3287 GCF_900497805.2 Vombatus ursinus | reverse complement strand
GAATCCACCAATCATCTCTTGAAAGTGAGCCTCAAAGGAAAACTCCTGGGAATTTTATAACCAAATTCCAGAGTTCCCAGGTCACATATTGCAAGCAGCCAGAAAGAAAGAATTCAAATACTGTGGATTTAGCAGTCTCTACCTTAAAGGATCAGAGGGTTTGGAATAGGATATTACTGAGGGCAAAAGAGGTAGGATTACAACCAAGAATCACCTACCCAACAAAACTGAGTTATTCAGGAGGGAAATGGACATTCAATAGAAGTAAAGAACTTTCAAGCATTCCTCATGGAAAGACCAGAGGTGAATAGAAAATTTGACTTTGAAATACAAGGCTCAAAAGAAGCATAAAAAGGTAAACAGGAAAGAGAAATCATAAGGGATTTAATAAAGTTAAACTGTTTACATTCCTACTTGGGAAAATGATAACTTGCAGCTCCTTTCTTATTAGGGCAATTAGAAGTAGTATGCATGGACAGAGGGTGTGGGTGTTGTAAGAATGATATTAGGGGGTTAGGCTTC
>NW_020954925.1:2070-2733 GCF_900497805.2 Vombatus ursinus | reverse complement strand
GGCTAAACTGGTTGCAACCAGCAGGGTTCAGGGACTGGACATTGGACAGGGCAAAGGCTTTTCTCTACTGCGTTTGCTTAATAAGCTTATTGAATATGAACTGACACACCCCAAGGGTGAAGATAATCACCATTTTTGAACACGGGACCCATGAAGTGGGCAGAGTTAACACAACATGGATGAACATGCAATGGGCTGTCCAGGGAGGGTGTAACTCAGATGAACTAGACCAATAGGAGCCCTGATGGGTGGAGTATGGTTCTTACTGACAGTTTAGAAGTTGATTCTACCACTGAACAAGTGCCCATGTGCTACTAAAGTGTGTTGTGCCTGCTTCTCTTGTGAGAAGCATAATAAAGACTTTTCCTTCACTAACTCACTCACTGTAGTAGATTTTTGTTTCAGATTTTTTTAACAGGTGTGAGCTGAATATGATGATATGATTATCAAAAAAATTAAGGGGTGAGAAAGAAGAATGCACTGGGAGAAAGGGAAAGGGAGAGGGAGAATGGGGTAAACTATCTGACATAGAAAGTTTTTGGAAAGAGATTTTGTAGTAGAGGGGAAAATGGGAGGAGGAAGGAAGGGTGTCAGAATTGACTCAAAGAGGGAATAACATACATACTCAGTTGGAGGTAGAAATCTATCTTACCCTTCAGGAAA
>NW_020954925.1:1903-1997 GCF_900497805.2 Vombatus ursinus | reverse complement strand
GTAGGAGGGAAAGGGGATAAGGGAGGGGGGATGGAGTGGGGTGGAGACTGATAGAAGGGAAGGTGAATAGGGGGAGGGAGTGTTCAGAAGTAAA
>NW_020954925.1:0-1889 GCF_900497805.2 Vombatus ursinus | reverse complement strand
ATAGGAGGGAAAGGGGATAAGGGACGGGGGGTGGAGTGGTGTGGAGACTGATAGAAGGGAAGGTGAATAGGGGGAGGGAGTGTTCAGAAGTAAATCACTTGAGAATGCACAAGGTGAAAGGAGAAAGAGAGTAGGAAGGGAATATACAGTACTCACAACTGAACAAAAATTATGGCAACTTTCCCTGATAAAGATTTTATTTCTCAAACATAGAGAGAATAGGATCACACTTATAAAAATAAGAGGCATTCCCCTTGACAAGGGGTCAAAGGATATGAACAAGCAGTTTCAGACAAAGTAATCAAAGCTATATGTAGGCATACGAAGAAGTGCTCTAAATCACTTTTGATTAGAGAAATGCAAATTAAACCAACTCTGAGGTACCACCCCACACCTATTAGATTGTTCAATATGACAGAAAAGGAAAATGACAAATGTTGGAGGGGATGTGGGAAAATTGAGACACTGATGCTGTGTTGGTGGAGCTGTGAACTTATTCAACCATGCTGGAGAGAAACTTTTTTTTCTTTTTAACACAGCATAGTTTTATTGGCAACCAAGTCTTTTACATCTAGTATTGAACAAATTATAAATGGATCTACAAAATAATATTAACTATACCAGTTGTTACTAGCACTTACATAATTCTTTTTAAAGTTTTGTGCATGTTGTGTGTCAGGTTCCTATGAACAGGATGCAAGTGAGCAGATGTGAACATGATGATCACATGTAAAGGAACTCAAAACTACTTCTGTTCTGGCAGGGTTAGTTTTCAAAGAAAGCATTTCCACACAAAACAAAGTATCCAATGTGTCAAAACCGACAGAATCAAGAGCTAGGATATAAAATGAACACTCTCAGAGAAAACCGTGGGGAAGGGTATTTGTTTTATGCTCACTTTAACAAAGGCTATTGCTTTAATTAGGAATTAGAAAATATGAAATTTGAAACTTCAGAAAAGACAACCATATTTTCCTGAAGGCAAGCACAATAGCTTTAGTAGTTATACTAATCTTTTCAGAAGGATTTTGAGGTTGCTTCATTAAGTCACCCTCCTTGACTTTTTGAATGATAGTTGTAGAGATGGAAAGAAAGAATGCAATTAAAATAATTCTTCTCTCCAAATTCTGTCACTTAAAGAAATCATAGTACTCCACTGAACTGAAGGACTAAGGAATTCTGTTTACATGCCAACCAGTTAAAAAAGTTCACTTTGTTCTTTTCCCAGTTAAGACTAATACAGATCCTTCACTTCCTCTGCTGCCTAAGAGCATGGACATAGACAATCTGCATCACTTATAAGGAAATAAGAAACGTGGATCTTCAAAGAGGCCCAGTGGAAAGCCTGCCTGTGAGTTAAGAAACTCCAGTCTGGTCCTGGCTTTGCCATTAGCTATTTCAGTGATGTCATGTGCTCTCAAGGCCGCAGGTTCCCCACTAGATGATTCCATCCAGCTCTGAAATTCTAAGTGAGCTTAGGACTCATGCTTTAGGAAGATAACTAGAGTGAAAGAAACAAGGAATGAAAAAGTAATGACCTAGAAAATATATATCTTAGAAAGAGTTTTCATCTAGAAATTCTTTGCAGTGTTCCCTAAAAATTCTCATCTACACACAGTAACCATGATATTTACAGGTTAAGGCCTCCTGATAAAGAAAGCTTTGATAAACATTGTAAAAGGCTCTGGCAAATCTGGCTAGGTGAAAGATCTCCAGAATCGTTTGCCACCAGAAGTCTTTTCTGCCTCTGGATTGTAAGAGCCAGAAATCTTTTACATTTTACAATGTAAAAATGATGAAAACACTCCACAATTACCCTTGCTTGTCTGATATCCACTATATGCACAACTATGTGAAATGCAAGTCTGAATCTAATCAATAAGACTGAT
>NW_020954924.1:2371-6573 GCF_900497805.2 Vombatus ursinus | reverse complement strand
TGTCAGAGCAAATTCCATGGAAGGGGGAATGACAGGCTGTGACAAAAAAGAAAAAAGTAGGGCAAAAACAAAGAATAAAGGAAACAACTGAAAGGAATGAATAAGGAAGAAAAAATGGAAAGAAGACGAAAAAAAGAAAAATTGAAGTAAATGTAGAAAAAATAAATGATAGATGGAAAGATGAAAAGTGAAGGGAGAAAGAAAAAAGAAGGAAGAACTAAAAGAGAAAAGGTACTTTCAAAATGAGACAATTTAAATCAACAATTATTCAATTTTTGAAAAGAAAAATAATTTAAATATAAAACAAAAGAAGGATGGTTAGAGGAAAAATAATGAATGATATAAAAAGAATAGACCTAAAAAATAAGTGGTGAATAAAAGAAAAGGGGGGAAATGAAAACTGATGTCAGTCTAAAGAAAGAAACAAACAAAATAAAAAGAAGAAAAAATAAGGAAGGAAATGAAGGAATAAAAAATTAAGGATGCAGGCAATTTTAAAAAGAATGGAGGAGAAATGGAAGAATAAGAAAAGGAAGAAAGAAAAATGGAGTGGAGGAAAGGAAGTTTCAAAGGAAAACATGTATAGAAAGAGAAGAAAATAAGGAAGAAGAAAAGATACAAAGAAAATGGAATGAAGGCTGCGTGTTAGGAAAGAGAAAGGGTTAGCAACAAGGCAGTGAAGGTTTTTTGGTAAAAGATGAAGGAAAGGGCTAAAAATATGAAGGGAAGCAAAAGGAAAAATTGTTAAACAATAAATAAGAACAAATTTAAATTAACACATTTTAATCGAAAAAGGAAAAATTTAAAATTTTAAAAGAATGAAGGATACATAAAAACAATGAGTGGATAAAAAAGATAGAATTGACATGTAAAATAAATGTTGAATTTAAAAAATATGAATAAAAAAGATGATTTAACAAGAAGAAAGCATGGAACAAAATACATAAGATAGTAGCAAAGAAAAATGATTAGAAAAATATGTACAATATTTAGAGCCTCACGGGATTCAACAAAAGGCTCCTGCGAATGAGATTGCGGGAATGTGTCTTTGAAAGTTAGCTAATTGAAAGCAGTGGGCTGTGGTAGCCCTTGGAAAAATTGAGATCTATAATGTTAGCATTTGTGATTGTAAGTTCAGATTTGATTTGTTTGAAGTTCGCCCTGAAATTAAGTCACAATATGATCTTATGTGTCTCCTATGCATTATAAGGTAACTGAATATTCTAATCAAACTTATCAAATTATTAAATTTAAATTTATTAAATTAAAATTATTTACATTAAAATGTTAATAGTAAATAGTAAACATAGTTATTTATTGCGTTACATGGTAAAATTGTAAGATTAACAATTTTCTGTCAAATTAATTGTGGTATAGATTCTAGGCAAAGAGGAGATGACAAATTCCATGAAGATTATGTACATGTTGAATTGGATTTGGGCTATGTGTTAGCAGATATTTGGGGNTTTTTTCTCTTGTTTTTCTGCTTTATATGTGTATTTGCGCACTTTAAATTTTGTGTATTGTTTCCAAGAAGCTTATGTGCTGGGCAGCTAGATGATGCAGTGGATAGAGTGCTGGCCTTGGAGTCAGGAAGACGTGAGTTCAAATGAGGCCTCAGACACATAACACTTAGTAGCTGTGTGACCCTGGGCAACTCACTTTACCCCACTGCCTAGCCAAAAAGAAACAAGGGTATATGCAAGGGCAAAGTTTATTTTCTGATTTAAGGTTTTGTTTCCATTGTAGCGCTATTATTTGTAAATAATGAATTCATATTTTAAGAAGGTTATTGTGTGCTAATTTTATATTAAGTGGTGGGTTTGGGTGCTTTCAGGTGATTAGAATTTCTTTCAGAATTTGTAGAGGATCATATTTTCAGGGGAGAGTAGTTTGTTTAGAGTGAGTTGAGAGCAAATTATGGAAATGCGATAGTTACTTAATGTTTGACAGAATTGAGCAGAGAGAGTTTGAAGCTAGTATAAGTAAGATTATAGAAGGGGTGAAAATGTTCTAANNTATTGTTAAGTTTGAGTTTTTGTTATTGCAGTTTTGGATTGTATGGTTTTTGAAAATGTAGTATTCGTCATGAGTTATGGGACCTACAAAGTCTTATCCTGGTGTAATTGACCAGAATCCCTGCTTTCCACCCTTCTTCTGAGAAAATTTTATGCTTGTTACAGGCACGGAATTGATCCTGAAACTTTTCCAATAAAAATTTTCAGTGCAAGGCCCAGGCGTTTGGGCCCAAGGGCTGTCTTTTTAATAATGTTATCCATATTTATTCCTTGAATTTTCTCATGCATTGCAGCATCCAGACTACTTGTATACTTATTTGGTGATAATTAGGACCAGTCGATTAACAGGTTTCACTGATGTTTTAAAATTTTGTCTGTTGCGTACATTGTTTTGTTAGGTGTAACTTGATAGTATCTAACTACATTTTCAATGTTTAGCCTCGCGTTGGTATTGACGCAGGCGCGAACGCAACGTGATGAACCCTTATGGATCCTCAAGATGGCGGCTGGCTGTTGTGGAGTTAAGAAGCGGAACTTATCAAGTTCCCCTCCTTACAATTCTGGAGGTGAAGATACTTGCATCAGTGAAATCCAATGTCATACAGAAGAGATGAGTTTGGGGGGATCTGGAGTACTAATTAATGGACTTCGGGAACAAGTTGAAGGAGATACAAACCTAACTCCACAGAACTTAGTTGAAGAAACCGTCCAAGGACATCAAGAGGATGGAGGTAAATCAGACTCTCCTGGAGCTCCGAAGATGATAGTGTCCCCTGAAATGTGCTACTTTTGTTTCGATGTACTCTACTGCCACCTGTACGGGTACCAACAACCCCGTACTCCGGGATTCACTAACGAACCCTAGTAAGTATCTTTATTTTGGTCAACGGAATTTAGGTAAACTGTTTACCTCTCATTATCCAGACCTTAAGACTGCCACTTTACACGTAATATTTCTCGCTACCTACAAAAACATTTATCCTCTTTTGAAATTACCTCCCTTACTCCCATACTACCGTTCAAAACAACCTGAATATTTAATTACTACTCATTTCAGCACTTTTAACTCACACTTCTTTTTAATCATATGCCTTTTAAAAAAGACAAGAAAAATTCCCCAAAATGAAAAAATAAGAACACCTTTACATTCAAAGTAATTCATTTATCTTTCTTAACAAAAAACTCTCCTNCATTGACAAACATGTTCACTTAAAACTGTAAAATAAAAATATACGTTAATAAATCATACAGCCATTACCACCACATATGCTGATCACTATAATACAAACCCATCTAAAATATTTCATTAGCTAGACATAAAATGACATGAAACATCATTTGAAACACTTTTATATAAAACATAAAAATTAAAATTAATCATAATTTTATTCATTGAAAATTCATCACAAAAACTACCACAAAAAACTAAAATAAAAAACTAAATAACAAATAGGAAAAACGATGTTTCATTTATGAAATCTCAGACCATTCACTTTTTTAAACTACATAAAACACCAAACTACACATTCAAAATAAGACTTTGAAAACCTATCCTCAAATAACTTAAATGGTAATATATTAAAAGAAAAAAGACGGGAAAAAATATTCCACCACTAAAAAAATCAGGGGGGAAAATTTGTATGTAAAAAATAAGATCTTCACAAGTAAAGTTTCACCAAACCAAATTGGAGAAGTTTGCCATTTCTTTCTCTGCTGTGTTCCCACTTTTTTACACATGAGGAACTGAGGCAAATAGGGGTTAAGTTACTTGCTTTGGGTCACAAAGCTAGTATGTAAGACTACTTTTGCACTCATCTTCCTACCTCCAGGCCCAGCCCTCTATCCACCTAGCCACCTAAGCCCCCATCCCAGTTTTATATAATTAAAGGGAAATTCTGTATAAGCTGTTCAAAGGGAGAGCAATGTTGCAGGTGAGTGTAGGTACATCTATGAAGGTTAAAAAACTAAAGATAATAGCAGGATTCTTTCCGAGGGTGCTATTTGCTTTTTAAGTAAGAATGATTCTCACCTGGCCAACTCTTAGCCTGGCTATAACCTGTTTAAATAATGTGATACTCTGTTACATAGTTCACTGTTTCAAAAGGTATCTACTTATTACCTAATTTTGTCACAGCCTGTCATTCCCCCTTCCATGGAATTTGCTCTGACAGGAGAAATGCAACT
>NW_020954924.1:1368-2323 GCF_900497805.2 Vombatus ursinus | reverse complement strand
TTCCCAGTGCTCAGCTCAGAGACTGGAACATAGATAATTTTTTTTCTTTTATTCATTGGGTGCCTCATTAGTCTGGGTGACTGGGAATATCACTTCTCAGACTTGCTATCTCCTTGCTCAGATGATTAATTATCATATATTCACCTATAAAATTAGGTCTACACAGTATCCTCTTTCCAGATGATAAGAGGATAATATTGATTTTCATAGGACCTTTTCCCCTTGCACTAAAACAATACATCAGTCACCCCAGGGAAGGGTAAAAGTAACGTGAGTGCTGTTTTTATGGGAGAAGGTCCTAGGGGATGGCAAGACTTGCAAAGATTTTTATTTATTTAAAAAATATGTAAAACAGATCTCCATCGCAATTTTTGAAATATATGGTAACAATCAGATGACTAACCCATCTCTGTGATTTTACTAGTCAGTTGATTTTTCCTGCCCTTAAACCTCCATTGGTATAATCTACCTTNGTCGTTGTGATAAAAATTATAGAAGGGATCCACTGATTAGGTACTGCCATCAATCGCTGGATCAACATTCAGAGAATAGCTGCAGAATCTATTTTACTCTTAGACTGCGGGCTCATCTGTGAAAAATCAGAGTCCGGAGCATCAGCTTCAGCAACCCCATATAGAATGTGACTACATAAGCAGCACAGAAAAGTGGAATCTTACAGCGAGCAAGAGGGGAAGATAAGGGTACCCACATCTGGAAACAAAAAGGGCAAAGACAAGGACACCTGCTAAAGCGGGTCAGAGCAGGAGCTGTGGCTTCTTTCTAGGCCTGGAGTATACAGGAAGCTCAAATTAGAGACCAGGACAGTGGCTGCTTCTTATCACGAAGGTAGCAAGAAGTCTGAACCAGAGTTCTTTGCCATCGCAATCTTTCTCATTACAGAAACAGCAGAAAAAGTTCAGAGCCAGAAATTCTCCTTCCATACTTCCCATTCATA
>NW_020954924.1:862-1247 GCF_900497805.2 Vombatus ursinus | reverse complement strand
GTTGGTTTTATTGATATATGATTGTTTAAAATAGCTTCTTATAATTTTCCTTATTTGTTTCTATTCCATTTTTGATAATGGTAATGTGTTTTCCTTTTTTCTATTAAAACTTAATAGATCATCATGAGTGTTTATTATATCTTTTTAAAAAACAGCTCAATTTTTTAATTCAATGGCTTATTGCTTGGAATTTTGTTAATGTCTGATTTTTATAATTCCTTTTTTAATGTTAATTTAGGGCTTCAAAATTTGTTATTCCTAGTTTTTTTTTTTAGTTATCTCCCGTTTTATTGATCTGTTCTTTCTCTCCGCTTTGTTTGCCCGTTTTTCTACTCTTAGTTTTTGAATTGCACTTTTGTATTAAATAGGACCAGGTTTTATGCAG
>NW_020954924.1:454-788 GCF_900497805.2 Vombatus ursinus | reverse complement strand
AAGATTTGGGCCTTGCTTGACTTTGCATTTTCTACTGTCTTGCTGTTGCTTTCACAGTTTAATAGAGTGGTTTTTTCTTCAAAGATTCTTGTTTCCTATTGCAATTCTGTATGGAAAGGCTACTTATCTACAGGCATACCTCAGAGAAATTTCAGGTTCAGTTCCATGCTACCACAGTAAAGGAGGTATTGCAATAAAACAAGTCACATGAATTTTTTTGTTTTTCCAGTACATATAAAAGTTACATTTACACTATATTGTTAAGTGTGAAATATTATTATGTGTAAAAATGTACATCCCTTAATTGAAAATACTTTATTGCTAAAAAAAAAAA
>NW_020954924.1:0-415 GCF_900497805.2 Vombatus ursinus | reverse complement strand
AATGCCAACCATTGTGTCATAATCTTTTTGCCTCAGGGTTGATAGATGCTGACAGATTAGGCTGGTGATTGCTGAAGGTTGGGGTGGCTATGGCAATTTCTTAAAATAAGACAATGAAATTTGTTTTATTGACTAATTCTTCCTTTTTGAAAGATTTCTGTGCGGCGTGTGATGTTCTTTGATAGGCTTTTACCCACAGTACAACTTCTTTCAAACCCTGCCGCTGCTTTATCGACTAAGTTTATGCAACATCCTGTAATATTGTTGTAACTCAGGAAATAATGAGGCTTGAGGAGATAGAGAGAAATAGGAGAAAAGCTGGTTGGTGGAAGAGGGAAAATATTTATCAGTTATTTGATAAGAGTACAGTTTGTGTGCATCAAAGCAATTACAATAGTAACATCGAAGATCAGTG
>NW_020954923.1:1955-5946 GCF_900497805.2 Vombatus ursinus | reverse complement strand
ACAGATAATGTTAGCTCGTGGTTTTCTTAGTCAATCAATATGTCACAGCTGGGATTCATTTTGAGTTTGTCACTACTGGTCTAAACCATGCTATCTTTCAATAAAAACTACATACTAATTTTAGGCAGTCAGTACTTGTCTGTTCAGGTTTCCTCACTTTCCTGATGGTTATCTGTTTTGTGCCTGCCCAGGGCCTCTGATGGCCTTGCCAGTTTAGTTATTTTTTTATAGTATTTACCAAATGTTGATTTTTTTTTTAACATGAAAGCTGGACTCTAATAAACCCACTCACCTCTAGAGAAGAGTGTAGAATATAATACACCTAACAGTTCAGTTAACAGTTTTCTTCAAATAGAACAAGAGTCAAAGTCCCAACCTGAGCCCCAATCTACCATTCCAGCTGTGTTATTACTCCCCTCTGTGCATTTTGCAATCCAAACCGTCCATCTTCTTGCTCTCAATACACAGCACCCCATCTCTTATCTCTGTGTCTTTGTACTGGCTGTCCCCCAGACCTGAACATATTCCTTCCTTACCTTCATCTCTCAGAATCCCTATTTTCCTGCAAGGTTCACCTTAAGAACCACCTTCCATATGAGGCCTTTCCTGATGCTCATCCCCTCCCAATTGCTAGAATTTTCCCCCAAGTTACTTTTTTATCTATTTTGTATATACTCATATATGTACCTGTTGTCTCTCCTGGCTAGACTCCTGGAAGGAACCGTTTTTTCACTTTTGTCTCTGTCACCAGTGCCGGGGGCACTATGGTGGACCCTAAAAATTGTTTGTTGATGACCTCAAAGGTTATTTCTTGCTTTAAATTTGTGATCCCACAAACAGTTTGGAGTTCATTGAATCAGCACCTTTCACTGTTGAGATATTTTTGTGGTAAAGAAAAGACGGGTATTTTGTCTTTCCTGTATATTCAAACAGGAACTGACAGTTGCTTTCCAGTTGTCAAATCTATGAATTTCTCCATCAAGGAAAACCAAGGTACACCACTACTTCCTGGTTGTTGAAACTCATAACCTTTCCTCTGAGTACAGTTTTTCTGGTTCTGTTCATATGCTTTTACATCCCTCAGGTAAATGATAGCCAAAGAACATGAAATTTCCAATAACAAAACGGTCTACTCCATACCATCATTTCTGCTAAGGAAACTGATCCAACAACAACTTTGTTATCCTGATGACTCTGGATCTCCTGAATGCTGCCTCTTGTCTGCGAAAGATCAGCTAGGATAGAACTGAGATGGTCTCCAGTCACTGTAACTTCCAGATTCATTAGGGGTTCCAGAACTTGCTTGTCAGCTTTCTTTAGAGCCTAAGAACATAGATATTAAAGGCTCCCAATGAAATGAAATTCCTTAAAGCTTAACATTTATACAAAACAGTTGGGGTAGTTAGGTGGTGCAGTGGATAGAACACCAGGCTGGAGTTAGGAGGACCTGAGTTCAAATATGGCCTCAGACACTTGAAGCTTATTAGCTGTGACCCTGGGCAAGTTATTTAATCCCTATTGCCTTGGGGGGGAAAACAAACAAACAAAAACCCTAATGATTCCTCAATAATGCATCCAAACAATATCACATCACTTACAAAGGTCAACTGTGAATCTTTATAATGTAGAATAACAGAAACTAACAGTACCTGCAACAGTCTCATTTTGGTAAATCTTCCATAAAACTAAATTCACAAAATGTTGGCATTATGCGATGGCCACTAATCAACATTCTAGAATTTGAATTCTGCACGTAATTCCAATTCTAAATTACCAGATACAATCCAAATTATGGCCCAAATAAACAATAATTTATCATCTCTGTGGTAGCCCAATAAATTTAGGATGAACATACAAATAAACAATACTACATCTAAACATGAACTATAAAATTTTCTGGAACCAAGCAAATGGCACTTGGTGTGTTAACGTGTACTAAGACATACACATAAACTTTTCCTAATAATGGTCCCTAAATTTGGACCAGTTAATTTTAATTCTAATCCCTCTCTCATCTTTCAGGAGGTAAAAACCAAACCTCCAAACCCCACCAACCCAGATATACATTCATTCCACTCTATAAGAAGACCAAAGTCTGTGGGAGGGTGGGGAATGGAGAAGGGATAAAGGAAGAGAAGAAAGGACAATTTACATCCATTTCCTGTATTCTGACTGCTTAGCTGAGTGAGGAAGGACTACTTAATCCCTTTTTTTTCCACCAACAGAAATAGAAAGAATTATGACCCCAACTCATAAGTTCATCCATAAAGCCCTTTAGAGAGCTCAAGGCTCCATATATTGCTTTCCTGAGGGACAGGATGATCCTGATAAGTCATCCAAAGGATTGTAAAGCAACCAGTCAGTCAGTCAAGAAGCACTTATGAAGCATTTACTATGAGCCAAGTACTCATTGCTGGGGACACACACGAAAGAGGAAAAAACAAAAACAAGTAATATGACATCTTGGTTTTCTTCTATAGTATTTACATGAGGAGGATTCTTTACTGATAGGGCAGAACCTAAAGAGATAAGTTTTAGTTTGGTTTTAGTGGTTGGGGGAAGTGAGAGGAGTTGGGGAAAATTCTATTATGATGACTTCCAAATACAAAGTTAACATGCTACAATTTTCTGATGAAAATTTGTAGCTTTATTATTAGAAGCTGCCATCTTATAAGCAACCCAGGAAATAATAAACAAGCTATGAGTGGCCACATTGACCTTTCAAAGGGACAGTTCTAATAGCTCATGGATTCTGGGTTCCTAAGAGGTTTTCATATTGTCCAAATTCTTACAAATGGTATCCTTTCCCAGATAAAAACTGAATAATATAAATTTGAAGTGGGAATGTAAAAAATTATACTCAACATGTCTAAAAAGGAGAACTGATTATTTTCCCCTTAAATCTGCCCATCTTCCAAATTTTGCTATCATTTCCTCATGAGACTGCATCATCCCAGATCATAACCATAGAGGCAGTCTTCCTTGACTTCTTCCTCTACATCCTCTCCTTCCCCTCATTTCCAAGTTGCCAAGTCTTGTTGATTAGTGTTAGCTCTTAAATATCTCCTATCCAAAGCCATACTAAATCAATCCTTCATCTCCTCTCTAGCACAGATTGTTGGAATAGTGCTCTCATTTGTCACCTGCTTCCAATCTCCCATTTTTCTTTTCTTTTTTTTTTTTTCAGCCAAAGACAAGGTTTATTAGAACATCCATCATATTGGGCAGACTCTTAAAGGAGTCTGAACATGGTTAGCAGTGGCTAGATTATAAGAATCCCAGCAGTGGCTAGATTATAAGAATCTAAGCATCTTAATGGAGACAAGGTAGACCTTATATACAGAAAGACTGTGGGAGGGACCTAGGAGTGGCCAGTAAACTGGGGTGAACAGAACTCCTGGGACCTGGACCTTGCAGGATATATACATACATAGGGAGGTAAGACAAAGGAAGGCCAAGCTAGGTTAACAGAATTGGGAGATTGGGTGTAACCACAAAGAAAGGCCAATTGATGGGATTATAGCCTCAGGCAAATGCCAGACATTTGGCCATGTGGGAAAGTTCAGGGTTTTTCATTTCTGGGGCCCAGATCCCAACCCCATCATTCCCCCCTCAAACAAATGGGACCCAAATTCTTCTGGAGTAAGGGGCGAAGGTCTCAGCTTCTGAAACTGCTTCCTGCTGGCAAGGGGCATAGAGCTGTCCCTGCTTCGAGGGGGTCCCAAAAAGGAGGTTGACTGGAACCAAGCACAGGCTGCATCCAGGGAACAATGGGGGACATTGGCTGGTACTCGCTGTTTGCTACCAACTGTAGGTGAATGGTCCATAGTCTGGAAGACATAAATCTTGAGCAGGATGTGCTGAACCTGGGTGATGCTTCCTGGCAAAGGATGCCCTAGAGCCCAAGGCCATTGCCGGGGGAGCCCATGCTGTAGCTGCTGCCCCTCTCCCTCCTTCCTTTCCCAGGTGGGGGAGGGTGAAATGAAAGATG
>NW_020954923.1:0-1895 GCF_900497805.2 Vombatus ursinus | reverse complement strand
GGAGTAAGTAAGCCTCAGGGAACCAAAAAGCAACTGCAGTTTTCCCCAATTCCCTAACACCCAAGGGAATTAACAGATACACTTCCAGATAGGGCGTCTGTCCTTGTCCTCTATGCTGCAGAAGGTATACCCAGGTCCATGGCCTTGAACTGACCCAGTAAACCGAGAGCCTGAGAGCATCAGGCCCAGTGCTAGACAGCCTCATAACTGTCTGCAGAAAATCACCTCCAAGCCTTGGTGCTTGGAGAGTGACCCCAACTACAGAACAAGAAAGGAGGGGAGGGAGGAGACTTATATACCTTCCAGTCTTGGCTGGAGAAGAACTTGGGGTAAGGCAGTTTCCCCATAAGGGTCACCAAAATGATGTGGTTTAGGGGTTCAGGGGTGCTGGGAGCCCAAAATCACAACATGCGGGTTCTGCCCAAAAGAATTTGACCCAACCCTTTTTTCAGCCAAAGACAAGGTTTATTAGAACATCCATCATATTGGGCAGACTCTTAAGGAGTCTGAACATGGGTAAGCAGTGGTTAGATTATAAGAATCTGAGCAGTGGCTAGATTATAAGAATCTGAGCCGTGGCTAGATTTTAAGAATCTAAGCCCACCAATTTTTCTTATATGAAGATGTCAAATAATTTTCCCAAGTTACAGGTTGATCTCCCCTGATTAAAAAACCTTCCATGGTTCCCTATCTAGTTAAAGCCCAGACTCTTTAGCCTGGTTTATGTCCATCACAATCTGGTTCAAGCCTATCTTTCAAGCCAAATTTCTCGTTGGTCTCTCTTCATATCCAGTATGTTACAGACAGACTGGACTAATAGCTGTCCATTTCTTCCCTTGGTCTCTTGCCTGGAGTGCCCTTCCTCCTCCTCTCACTTTCTCAGAATTCTTATCTTCCTTTTAGGTTATCTCTGTTATTGCCTCCTCCTGGAGTTCTTAACTATTCCCAGGGCCTCTTTTGTTTGATTCTTTGCCTCATTTCTTACCTAGTCTTAATCACTGAATGGGTGTTCAGACAAACTGAGACCTGGAAAAGACCTTAACTTAAAAAAGCCAAGGTCTTCCAGTACATCCAGGGCAATCTTCAGTCCTCATCTATATCTTGCCATGGGCCCAAATGGCTCCAGAGGAGAGAGTGAGGCTGGTAACTTTGCACAGTCCTCCAATTCACTTGCAAGTCATAACATCACCTTCTTGATGTCGCGGTCCTTTTTGAGAACAAAGGACAAATAACAAATCCAAAAAAAAAATCCGTATGCAAACATGAGTATCTCAACAGGCCATACACCCTGTGACTCTTGCACAAAATTCCCTTGCCCACAAGTAATAAGAAATATTTCACTTACCACGCTCAATAAAAGTTGAGTGATACCTTTCTTCCAAAAATAAAATGCATTTTCATACAGCATTGTATTTCATCCCCACAACATCATGAAAAAGTGTATAGCATTCCTACTTTATAAATGGCAAAACTAAGGCAGAGATAAATCAGAAATGTTCTAGCCTTATCTTTACCCCGTAATAGGGTCAATTTAAGACCTGTTTCAAGGAAGACTCTGATAACTGGGTCTAGTATGGCTATATGCATAATCAGAGGCCTGGCATCAGCTAAAATAAAGGCCCAAGGTAGTGAAAAATTATTCTTATTTGCAAATAAACCCTGCCATGATTACCAAGCTATAGCACTTCCTGAAACAATGCCACTGCTCTGAAGAGGCTAAGAAAGGAACATGAAAAAAGAAGTATGGAAGGTTGCAGAAGATCTGGGATCATCTGAAGACACACAGCAGGACAAGGAAGAAGTCAAAGGTAACTGGGTAAAATTCACTGGCAAGAATTCCATTTTCCTTTTGGGTCCCAAACAAACATTGAAGGTAACATTTTATCTTCAAATGA
>NW_020954922.1:5571-5779 GCF_900497805.2 Vombatus ursinus | reverse complement strand
TGTCAAATACTACAGAGAAATCAAGAAGAATGAGTTTTCAGAAAAATCTATCAGATATACAGATTAATAAATTATTGTTGACCTTGAAAATGATAATTTCAGTTGACTCATGATGTTATAAGTCAGATTATACGGGGTTTATAAAAATGAAACAAGATACAGTGGATATAAGAAATAAGGAGAGCATTTTTCTAAGACATTTACTGCA
>NW_020954922.1:1377-5377 GCF_900497805.2 Vombatus ursinus | reverse complement strand
TATGATATGAAGTCTTAACTTATGCAAATGTTTGGGAGGGAAGGGATGAGAGATATAAGGAGAGATTATAAGTTTGGAGGCAGTCAAGGTAAGGAATGGGCCATAAAAATCAACATGAAAGAAAAAAAAGGACTGCTTGACTGAAACGAAGACCAGTTGCAATTATATGGCATTAATTGGTAGTGAATCCAGTCAGTAGAGTTTTGTGACTTTGCCCAGCTCTATCCAGCAGTACATGAGTAAAATTATAAGAGGTGGGTGCCTAAAGTAACCAAAGGTTAGGGTTTACCAAGCTGTAGTCTTCAATATGACAAAACAGCAGGTGATTCAAGAGGAGAGATGAATATCCAGTTAAACTGGCTAATTATACGGACACAATTAGGATGGTATAAATCAAATTCAGTGTCATTGCCAAGCAAAGTGTTGAGTGGTACCAAAACTGAAGTTTCCAATAAAAATAAAGAATAGGCTTAACAAGAATAATTCATAGGAAAACATAGGCATTTTAATAAAAGTACAAGAACTTTGACTGATATTACACTCTTCAAATCAACATTTGAACTCCAAAAGATCTTTATATGAAGAAAATAGACAATCCTTCTTCCTTGCCTTGCTCATCACTGCTTCTGTGTTGGTGCTCATAACATACATGGAATATTTCCCCTTTCCCCCTCAATTTTTATGCCTTTTGAAATCCCACCCAAATTCTAAAAACACTGTACCAATTCCGTTAAGCATGAAGCCATCCCTTGATCTTGACAGTCAAAAATATGCTCTCTGTCTCACATCTCTCTGAGCTCTTTGTTCTCCTCCCATGCATTTTATCCCATTCTACTTTGAAATTACACTCATTTCCATGTATTACATGTTCCCCTGATAGACTGGAAACATCTTGAGGCCCAGAGATGATTCATATTTTTGAAATTATGCAGGTTTAGAATAGACGCTTCTACACACCAAGCACTTGTTAACTGTTTTTTCAAATGTTATGGTTCATCCATCCATTTAATTCCTTTGCATCATGCCAAATGCAAATGTCTACTCATATATGGCTTTATAGGCATAAATAATAGGTCTAAGAGGTATAGCTTGGGAAGTAATTTAAGAGTATATAAGGATTTCTTTGAGTTCCAGGAGTGTTTTAACTAGGGCAAAGTGAATCACAATCTAAAATGATGTCTGAGGGTGGAGGGAGCAGTTTTTCCACATGATATATCCTTCAAACCATAAGAGATCCAACACAGAAGACAATGCTTTGGGAGTTATTTTTCCATTTTAGGATAGATTTGCATTTCAACATGGCTGGTCTGGGTTGGTGGTAGCCAACAGAGAGCTTGAAATTGAAAAGGCCATGAGGAAGTCTCATCTCTGATACCACATTCATTTGCATGACATGTCTAGTCTAGTGGGGTAATTATAGTGTCAAAATGTCTTAGATAGTGAACCAGTCTAGGCCAGGGCAGTGGACATCATTTAAATTATTATATAACCTATATAAATTTCAGTCTTAAACGATGGGAAGACAATCATTTGTTTATGAACAGCATATTAAGGTATGCCTCAGCAATGGAACCTAGAGGAGCTTTCAAGACAGCCTGAAAAGCAGGAAACCAGGATTACCATTTTGGTTGTGAAATGCCGTCAATAATGACTGAAAAGTCGCTTAACTTTTCTAAGCTCCAGCATCTTGTGTATGAATTGGTAATAACACTACTAGAATTGCCTACATAAAAAGAAGTCTTGTAATGAAAGTATTTCATGATAATGAAAATCATCCACGTAAAGAGATATAGCTATTGTTAGCAACTTTTTCAAGGTAAGGATATTGTTCAGAGATTCCTAGATAATCTGAGATGTAGAAGAGCCTTAAAAATCATCTACTTCAGAGGTTCTTAGCCCATTTTTGCTTCATGGATCCCTTTGCAATCTGATAAAGACCATGGACAAATTTGTGAGAATCATTTCTCTAAAAGGCATTAAAATATGTAAGATTAAAATGTAAGTAAGATTCTTACAAGAGCAGAGTGTAACATGATTTCTTTGTGTTGTCATTGTATACAGAATAGACATTATTTTTGCTATTAATTTGTTACCCCAGAGAGTGTAGCTTTATGTTCACTTTGGAAGAAAGTAAATACATATTCAAGACCATACTTTAAGATGTTTAGCTATCTCCATATATTTAAATATGTGTTTAAAGTTTTGTTGAACATATATCTCTATAGAGGTCACTTAAGAAAGAAAGGGGTCTTCATATTAAATTTTTCATATTCAAGTATATATCTATATATCCATCTATCTATCTATCTATCTACACACACACATACACACACACACACACACACATACACACACACTTACAATATCTGATACTATGGATAGAGTGCAGGGCTTAACATCAAGAAGACCTGAGTTTAAATCTAGTCTCAGAAATTCTCTAGCTGTGTGATCTTGGTCAAGTCACTTAGCATCTCTTTGCCTATGGATCGGTGATCCACTGGAAAAGCAAGTGGCACACCCCTCCAGTGTCTTTGCCAAGAAAACCCCATAAACTGAAGCCCATTGCGTCATGAATAACTGGACATGACTGAATGAGTAAACAACATATATTTGATATTATGTGCAATATTTTAATAATTTACATTATATAATCACATATGAAGACACTATATTATATGATAATCAATATTAGAGGTAGCTTGATAAACAACAGATATAATTTGTTATTTTTTAAATATAGTCACATCAGGGCAGTTAGGTGACATAACACTCACTAGCTGTATGACTCTGGGCAAGTCACTTAACCCTAATTGCCTCACCAAAAAAAAAAATTATATGTATGTGAATATATATATATTTGGGGGTGAGAGGTTGGAGGGGATGGTTTTGGCACCATTCCTGAACTGTTTTCATGGCAGTCCTTGTCTAGGCTTCACATTGCTGAAAAAAAAATGTTTTTTAGTTAAAAAAAAGTTATCAGACTGAAGAAAAGGGGCACCTGCAAAACCAGCCTTGGATGGTCTGGCCCACTAAAAACTACAATATCCAAAATATCAAAACACCTTTAAAAGGAGTTGCAGGGTCTCCCATCCACAATTGTAATTCCCTGGATGGCAGCTGTAGGGACTGGGCTTGAAACAGAGGTGGTCTAGTTTGATACTATTTCCAGGATGATTGGGCTCAAATTCTAGGACTATCTCTATCCAAGTTTGAGAGGAAATGTTGATTGATAAAGCAATGGTAGTTTGACTTGCCTGGCACATGAAGTCTCCTATCTTTCCCTGTACTTTGCTGCTTGAGATAGGCTGTCTGTATAATCAGTTCCAAAAACTAGCCCTTTGGTTGATCCCTTCTCTCCATTCACACAGGTATCACCTTAATTCAGGCTTTCATCACCTCTAGCCTAGATTACTGTAATAGTCTCCTACCAAGCCTCCCTGATTCAAGTCTCTCATCACTCCAGAACATTCTGAGCACTACTGACAAAATAATTATACTAGCAGCAAATCTGACCTGTCACGGTCCAACTCAATCAATTCTCCTAGCATCCCATAGCCACAAGTATAAAATATAAACTCCTTTATTCAACTTTTAAAGCACTTTAAGAACTGGCCTCACACCAATCTTTCCTCTTTAAACATTACTCCTTATCCCACACACTTTGACCAGCTGAATTGACCTTCACTCTTCCCCAGATCCATGCCTTTACACTGAACATACTACATGTCTAAAATGCAATCCTTCCTTACCTCTGTGTCCCAAAGACTCTCGTTGTCTTTATGGTACAGAACAAGCAACATCTTCCTAAGACTTTTCTAATCTCCCTCATCTGGCTGGTGCACTCTATCACAATATACCATACATTTAATGACCATTTGTAATGTGGTATCCCCATCCTTGGAACACAAGCTTCTTGAGAGTAGGGGTTGCCTCATTCCTTGCACTTGTATCCTTACAACTTATCCTTACAACTGAGTAGTTCTGCTTGCACATAGTAGGT
>NW_020954922.1:528-1246 GCF_900497805.2 Vombatus ursinus | reverse complement strand
GGTGAAAAGGAAAGATTTTCATCATCATCTTTATTATTTAAACACTAGCTACACAAAAATATCAAGAAAAATAAATTCCTCGATTATTGATTAGTGGAGAGGAAAACACATGTTACGGATAATGATTATTCATTGAGGAACCCCTAGACAAAGTTTTAAAAACTAAGAAGTTAAAATAATATACATCTTCATCAATGCAGGAGAAAAAATATGACTCTAGAAATCATCTGTATTTTCATTTGGAACTAACAGGCTTAAGGGAAATAAGATCGCTCTTAAAGATTTCTTCAAGAATTATATCTCTTTGGGGTAGCTAGATGGCACAGTGGATAAAGCATCAGCCCTGGAGCCAGGATGACCTGAGTTCAAATCCAGCCTCAGACACATAACACTTAGTAGCTATATGAGCAGGCACTGTGGTGTGCTTTAAGCTTGGTCAGACAGTGAAAATGCCAAGGTCATCTACTATATCCTAGGCCAGCACCAGTCACTTTGGCTTTTGTCCTGCCACTGAACTTCCATGACTCTGGAAGGAAGAGTGAAGCTGATGAATTTGTGCAAACTCTGCCTCACTTAAATCCACTTTATGTGCAAGCCATCACCTGAGATATCATTGGTCCTCTTTGAAAATGAAGAATAAAAAGCAATAGCAACATTATACTTATATACATACTTTGTATCTCCCTTATCTTCCTTGTGAGTAGAGACTGTGCCATTC
>NW_020954922.1:0-399 GCF_900497805.2 Vombatus ursinus | reverse complement strand
ATTCGTATTTTTCTTGGAGGCTTTGGAAGTAGGAGCTTTGACTTTGTTGTCTTCTTCTGGTCATATGTTTTCCTCTCCTTTGTCACCAAAGTAAGATTCTATGGTCTGAGTTTTTTGCACAGTAAGCTTATCATTCTAGCCAATTACTTGAGTTTTAAACTCTTTGTTAAGGTAGGAGTCTGCTTTCAGTATGCAGAATGTACTGTCCCAATCTTTTGGGGGTTTTGTGCAGCTGTTTTTAGAGATGCTTCTAGGGACCTATAAATTTTCCATTCTTCCAGGGTGGTATGATCAAGGGCGAGGTGTTGACTCCTTTCCTGGCCTGTGCTCTGCTCTACGAGTGACCACAAGCACTGTTTTTGGCCTTAGAACTGTGAGGAGGATTCTTTCTCCACTGCC
>NW_020954921.1:4336-5954 GCF_900497805.2 Vombatus ursinus | reverse complement strand
TTCCATCAACTCTGCTGCCCTCATCACATATTGTCTTTTCCCCCACTCATAGGTGCCAAATAATGGGCATAGAAGGATGATGCTCTTTCTGTTTCCCAAGAAAATATAAATTCTTTGTATAGGGATTAAATAGGGATGGCCATGTTAACATATCTAGTAAATGGATAATGATGGTGTAACATTGCTAGGCTGATTATTTATTATTTCATAAAGTTGACTTGAAGCATTAAAAAAACAATTCTCTTATGTACACAATACGTATAAGTTTAAACAGACTGTGTCTATTTTTAAACAATTTATAAAATGGAAAAATAACAAAAAAATCCTGTATTATTTGATGTGTTAATGACTATTAACTCATTTTTATGATCTAAATTGAGAAAAAGTGTTGTCAAATATAATTCTCTGCAGAATCATAGAATTGGTGAAATCTTCAAATTATTGCTTAGATATAGCCACATTTCCCTCCCCACACCCCATGTAATTGAAAAAAAAATCTCCAACTTAAGTATAGATTTTCAGAAAGTTACGGGAGATTAAAAAAAAAGAAAAGATTCCTACCATGGAAAATTTATGACACTAAGGACCCACTGGAACTAATGGATAAATGTGGAACTCAAATAAATATTCCACTACACTTCTCACAAAATTCACGTACACTTGAGTGGGGTGGGGCAGTCAGTGACAAATGAAAAAGATGCTTTCAGCTTGGACTGGACTTGTTTTCTATATTGGGTAAGTCATCCATTTAGGATTTATAAATTGAAAATATAATAATTTAACAGATGGACTCAAAGCATTAGACTCCACCAAATATTTAACTACATTTTAACAAAATATCTAAACACATTTACAAATTTTCAAATGACTGATTACTTTTGAGATAGTCATATTATAGGTATGCATTTCCTAGCATCTCACTTCACTTTAGTAAGACTATATCCTAGCACTTATGCAATTCTTTAAATACTTTCAGAACTTCTTTAATAGAGAGATTCAAGAGGAGAACAAAATGTGTTCTTTATTGTGAAAATATAGAAGAGATTTCAGGAAAGTGTTCAAAAGTTCTGATGTTCTTATATTCTGATCATTTAATAAAACAGCAGGGAAGAATCCAACACAGAAGGAATAATACAAATAATATGATTATTTCATATTGTGCCTCTGACACAGAGAAACCAAGTGACATTTACCATGTCACTTGAATTTTCAATGTCTTTGTCCACTATTTACGATGGTTTTATTATTTACTTTTTGATTAGTACCATTGGAGCATATTCTAAATTTCCACAATAGGAATTTCTTATACTAATAAAATCAAAGTACCACTGTACCCCTCAGCTAAACATGTATGAGCATTATGCAACATGCACACACAAACATACACACACACATACACTTATCTACACTAGAAGATATGAGAAAACAAAACCAAATCCAATTTGGAGTGAAATTTAAAGAAATAGAATTTTATGTCCTTTGAGATACCCCATGGATCAACTATATTTCTAATCGTCACTATAATTCTCTGGGACAAAATATACTTCAGTATTTCTCCCACAATGAAATGACAAAATGAAATGTTTAGATTAAAGTATGTTCCAAAATTGAAGAGATG
>NW_020954921.1:302-4305 GCF_900497805.2 Vombatus ursinus | reverse complement strand
AAGATTGTTTTGAGAATGACATTATATATGCACTGATATAATTGTGTCCACACACACATATATACATATATATATATATGTACATAGGTTACATACACATACACTTATATGTAATATAAATTAATACTTAATATACAAAATCATCACTTATTAAATGGCAGAGATCAGAATTCCTGTCCTTGGAATCCCTCCTTTATCCTCATGTAGTTCAATAATCATGTTGCCTCAAATATGTCCACATGAAGGAAAACGGAAACCCCAGGAAAGAGAATTTCTATGACTTAGAACTTTTCAGGAACTTGGATAACCAAGTGAACAGAAAAGATATAAAGAACAAGTATCCAAGGAACCCTAATGTATGTGTAGTAACAATATTTTGATAGGTAACAGGAAATCCTATCTTCTAGAACATGAAATTCAGGATACAATAATTTATTAATATAATTTATATGATGCTGCTGGAAGTGATTATCCTTATGGTGGCCTAATTGTTTAATAATTATAGTACAGCTAAAATTAATGATGTCAATGCTGATTGTAACTGGCCCCAGAAAGATTCCCTGAAGAGATGATATGAAATGTTGATTCTTTTGAAGTTCTCCTGTTCTTTAGGGATTATGTCTCATGAGCAGAAAGCGTTAATTTCTCCTCAGCACAGACCATATCAAGGTTTACATAAGTGAGATGCAGCAAATTCACTGCAGGTGAGACTATTTTTGCTCCTTTGTTTTCATTTATTGTAGTTGAGCTCTAAAAGATGATTACATTTAGTAATCTCTGGCTTAAGATCTAGGTGTCTCCAACAGGTTTCTGTGACTCCAGCTGAAAACCAATTATCCAAGCAACTTTACTGTAGATGTTAGAGGTGAGGTTTTTGAAGTTCGAATCAATATTATGATTTCTGAATTGCTAGGCTATCATTCAAGCACCCCATGTTAGCAAGGCAGAGAAGTATTCTAATGATGAAGATTGCCAGGGCAGGGTAGATGCCCTTTTCTTCATTTGGAATTTCGTTACACAAATAAACTCTCCACTTAGATATGCTGGTTGAGGATCAAATCAATGACATTCTTTGGAAGCCTCAACTCAGAGTCAACATATTCTTATTACTTTGGTGAACATGAAGTTTTATCAGTATTGATACTAGTGCTGATTTAGTCCTTTTGACCTGATCATGGCTGGAGGCAACCATGACTTGGCAAATGGTGGAAACTAGTTGGCAGAATAGACAGAGTTCTAGGTCACAGCTCAGAACCACCTGAGTTCAAATCCATCCTCAAACAGTAACTGAATAACACTGAACAAGTCACTTAACTAGTGTCTGCCTCAGTTTCCAGAAATGGAAAATGGAAAAAGTGCCTACCTTTGAGGGTTGTTTTGAGAAACAATGGGATGATATTTGTATAAGGTTTATAACAGTGACTGGAACATAGTAAGTTCTAAATAAGTCCCAGTGAATTATCAGTATCCTTATTATTAGTATTAACTTGAAACCTCATAGATACATTGATATATATATATAGATATATAGATATATAGATATATACACACACACACACATACACACACACACACACACACACACACACATATATATATATATATATATATTTGCTTGGGGACTGCAAAAATTTCACATGCCTCAGTCCATAAAATGTTGTACACTTATACATTTGGAACACCAGTTATTAGTTTATTAACTGGATTTTTATAAAGCATATCAAAATTAGACAAGGATAGCTAACTATTAAATAGTTAAGCAACCAAATAATGAATGTACTTCCAATATGTAAATGATTCTGAATGAAATTTGCTGAGGCATCCCCTTAAGCTAGGCTCTTTCTGCCAGTCAAGCTCAGGCATTACTCAAAGGTTTATAAAAGGAACACTAAAATCAGGGTCCAGATCATTTTATTTGCACTAGAACAATATGTCAATGATTCTCATCTCCCTTCTACATTCCCTTAAGGTAGAGAGAATTATATGGTGCCTACCTTGCAAAATGGTTAATGTTTGCATTGTTTTGCCTAGTGACAATTTCAGAGTAGGACTTTTGCTGGTTTCTATAGTATTTATGGTGACCTTGTAACCTCTAGACACAAAAGAAAGACCATCGTCTCATAAGTTTAATTTTTTTTCTTATTTGTAGAAAACAAGTAGAGATAGAGATTCATGGAAGAGCAACCAAACGTTAAATAGTTTTATATTTGATTTGTTTGATTTAAAACACTGCCTTTTAAAACCAGATATAAATATCAAATTTGTATTTCTCTATTCCTCTTTTAAAGGCTACTCAGTTTCTACTCAGTGTGACTTCCCTTCTAGTTTGAAAATAACAGAGGCTGCAGATGACCATGGGCGATGAGGTTTCATTATAATGACATGCTCAAAAGGGATCTGCCTCAGCTATCTCAGGTGCCAAATTTCGCTCTTTAGCTAATGTCCAACCAGCCCATGAACCAATTTCCTTGAATCTTTCCTTATTATCCTTCTCCCTCTCCTCATACATAAATTATGATATCTCATCATGAATAATTATGACTTGAAAAGTTCTAGATGAGATTTGTAACATAGATACCTTCAAATAACTACTGAAACCCACAAGGAAATCAGGAATTACTACTGTTAACATATGGTCATTCTGTCATGTCCATCATGCTGTATTACAATATTAACTGGCTGGGTAATAATAGCTAGCTTACACAAGTGCTTTAAAAGTTAGAGAATACATTTTATATGTGCTAACTTATTATAAGTTTAATCAGCAAAACCTACTCTATCTGGAAAGAGCAGACACATAAATTCCACAATTGTCATCTTGTAATATTCTAATTCATTGGGCTCATATATTGATCTCTGACTGATGTCAGAGAAGAGGAAGGTTAAAATGTCTGTCTTCTTCCTTGTCGTTCCTTAGAACACAGAGGCATATAATATAGAAACCCAATCTTCCTCAGTAACTTACTATCCACCTGCTATCCAGAAAATTGTTAGGACCAGTTCTTGTGCTATTGTTCTTAATCCTATTCCATCTACTTACTTAGCTACCATCATGGAAGGAGGTGTTCCTGCATGTCAATACTCTGAGATGTGAGGGGAAAGCCCATTTCACCTTATCCATTACATCTGCACATACTAAAGTTGTGATGGATGATGCAGGCTCAGGATTCTTAGCCTTTTTTATTGTCTTTCAAGATTAGGTTGCCTTGAAGAAATTCATGGACCAACAGAATGGAACTTTAGCCACCTCAGTGACTGAATTTATTCTTGTGGGAGTCACAGACCGCCCAGAGCTACAAGCCCCACTCTTTGTCGTGTTTCTACTCATCTACTTGGTCACAGCGGTGGGGAATTTGGGCATGATCATCCTAACAAAGATCGATTCTCACCTACAAACCCCCATGTACTTTTTCATCAGGCATCTGGCAGTTACTGATCTTGGTTATTCCACTGTCATTGGTCCCAAAATGCTCATCAATTTTGTGATAGGGAAAAATACAATTTCCTACAATTGGTGTGCAACCCAGCTAGCTTCCTTTGAGTTTTTCATTGTCAGTGAACTCTTTATCCTGTCAGCCATGGCTTATGATCGCTATGTGGCCATTTGTAAGCCCCTCCTCTACACAGTCATCATGTCAGACAGGGTATGTCTGGTCTTGGTGGCCATCCCTTACCTTTATAGCATCTCTATGGCATTGCTGATCACAGTTGGAATTTTTATTTTGTCCTTTTGCAGATCCAATGTCATCAGTCATTTCTATTGTGATAGTCTTCCTTTGTTATCCATTGTATGCTCTGACACAAGTGAAATGGAATTCATTATTCTGCTCTTTGCTGCTTTAGATTTGCTTTCCTCCCTCCTAATTGTCCTTGTTTCCTATGTACTCATTCTTGTGGCCATCCTCAGGATGAACTCTGCTGAGGGAAGATTGAAAGCCTTCTCCACCTGTGGCTCTCATCTCACTGTGGTGGTTGTGTTCTATGGCACCCTTCTCTTCATGTA
>NW_020954921.1:0-194 GCF_900497805.2 Vombatus ursinus | reverse complement strand
TACATGCAGTGGTTACAATAAACTGCCAGGGGTGAAAAATTCTTCTTTCTACTCTGTCAGTTTCTTTTCAATTATCTTTTCCTCCTGGAAAAATCTTTCTACTCTCTCATTCTTATTTTAATAAAATACATCTTTCCTTATTAGCTGTTAGCAATGTACCCATTGCTGAGGTCAGGTAAGTTTTTGGAGATCTT
>NW_020954920.1:6332-6935 GCF_900497805.2 Vombatus ursinus | reverse complement strand
GCTGCACAGAAGCCGCCTGAGAGATGGTGCTGTCCTGTTCCAGTGTCAAGCTTGATCTTTATGTTTGACTAGAGAATTGATGAGGAGTGAAGGACTTGTGATTTCCAGGGTATAAGTACAGAGCTTAGGATCAGAAGGTGAGGAATGAGAGTGAGGAAACTCCCTGTCCCAGTGCTGGGGGGTCACTGTCCATTCCTGTTACACAGAGAGATTGAGGGTGGGCATTCTCAGAGCCAATCTGTGTGCTGAGCAGCCTGGAAACTCTGTACTCACTGGCTCCAAGGCCAGTTTCTGAGGTGTTATTCTGCACTGGGGAGAGAGAGGGAGAGGGAAAACAGGAGAGAGACAGAGAGACAGAGAAGTACAGAGACAGCCAGAGGCAGAGAGGAAGAAGGAGAAAGGAAGGAGGAGAAGGAGAAAGGAAGGAGGAGAAGAAGAAGAAGGAGGAAGAGAAGGAGAAGAAGAAGAAGGAGAAAGGAAGGAGGAGAAAAAGGAGAAGGAGGAGAAGGAGAAGAAGGAGAAGAAGAAGGAGAAAGGAAAGAGGAGAAGGAGGAGGAGGAGAAGAAGGAGAAAGGAAAGAGGAGAAGAAGGAGGAGAAGGAGA
>NW_020954920.1:5975-6232 GCF_900497805.2 Vombatus ursinus | reverse complement strand
AGGAGAAGAAGGAGAAGGAGAAGGAGAAAGGAATGAGGAGAAGAAGAAGGAGAAGAAGGAGAAAGGAAGGAGAAGAAGGAGAAAGGAAGGAGGAGAAGAAGAAGGAGGAGGAGAAGGAGAAGGAGGAGGAGAAGGAGAAGAAGAAAGAGAAGAAGGAGAAAGGAAGGAGGACAAGAAGAAGAAGGAGAAGAAGAAGAAGGAGGAGGAGGTGGAGGAGAAGGAGAAAGGAAGGAGGAGAAGAAGGAGGAGTAGGAGAA
>NW_020954920.1:5208-5875 GCF_900497805.2 Vombatus ursinus | reverse complement strand
AGGAGAAGAAGGAGAAAGGAAGGAGGAGAAGAAGGAGAAAGGAAGGAGGAGAAGAAGAAGGAGAAGAAGGAGAAAGGAAGGGGAGAAGAAGGAGAAAGGAAGGAGGAGAAGAAGAAGGAGGAGAAGGAGAAGGAGAAGGAGAAGGGAAGGAGAAGAAGAAAGAGAAGAAGGAGAAAGGAAGGAGGACAAGAAGAAGAAGGAGAAGAAGAAGAAGGAGAAAGGAAGGAGGAGAAGAAGAAGGAGAAGGAGGAGGAGAAGAAGGAGAAGAAGGAGAAAGGAATGAGGAGACAGAGAAAGACAGGGAGAGACAGACAGACATAGGGAGGGGAGACACAGACGGACAGCGCTTCCCCATTCACGCCTCACCTTCCCCCACGTGGCCCTGAAGAAAAGCCCCCCAGTTCGGAACATCGCCGCTGAGACCACAGAAAGGGAGCAGGCTCCGCGGCTCCTCACCCTCCCCCCCCCGCCCCCGGGGGTGGGGGTGGGGCTGCCTCTCCCTCTCCCTCTCCCCCTCGCTGCCCCCCCCGCCCCCGGGGGTGGGGGGGCTGCCTCTCCCTCTCCCTCTCCCTCTCCCTCCCCCCTCGCCGCCCCCCGCGCGCGGTCACTCACCGGTGACCCGGATCCCCTCCAGCATCTTGGGCCGGGGTCTCCTCCGGCTCCTGGC
>NW_020954920.1:5034-5140 GCF_900497805.2 Vombatus ursinus | reverse complement strand
CCGGCGGCGCGCGTGACGCGGGCCGGTGGGGGCCGCGGCGGAGGCGGCGGCGGCGGCTGCCGAGCGCGGACGGCGCCGGCCTCTCGTGGCCGCCCGCAGCCTGGGG
>NW_020954920.1:4134-4944 GCF_900497805.2 Vombatus ursinus | reverse complement strand
CCTCGGCCGGGCCTCAGCGCTCCGGCGGAGGGCGCGGCGGGGGAACGGGAGGCGCCGCGGGCAGGCGGCGGGCAGGCGGCGGCCGAGCCGGCGGGCGAGGAGCGCGGGGGGCGGCGGCGGGAGCGGGGCGCGGGGGGCGGCCGGGGGGTGGGGGCAGTGACGATGGCGGGGGCGCGGCGGGCCGACCTCGGGGGGCGCGGGTGAAGGGCAGCCCGCGATCTCCGCCGGTCCCTGCGGCCAGCTCCCAGCTAGCGGCAGTGACGTGCGCCGCTCCCGCGGTTGCTAGGATACCGGGCCCAGAGCCCCGCCCCCCGGCCCGGCCGGCCCCGCCTCCCCGGGCCCCCAAGGCCGGCAGGCGGGCAGGCGGGTTGGGAGGGAACGAAGGAACTACGAGTCCCGGCAGGCCCAGCGCACCCACGTGAATGCCGGCAGTGACGTGCGCCGCTCCCGCGGTTGCTAGGATACCGGGCCCAGAGCCCCGCCCCCCNACCCACGTGGATGCCGGCAGTGACGTGCGCCGCTCCCGCAGTTGCTAGGATACCGGGCCCAGAGCCCCGCCCCCCGGCCCGGCCGGCCCCGCCTCCCCGGGCCCCCAAGGCAGGCAGGCGGGCAGGGAGGGAACGAAGGAACTACGAGTCCCGGCAGGCCCAGCGCGCCCACGTGGATGCCGTGCTCCAGCCAGCCCGAGAGCGAGGTTGGCTTTGCCCGGTTCTCGAGTGCCTCCCTGCCCTCTTCCCAGATTTGCGGATTCCTGATTGTCCTGTCTCTGGCCTGCTCTTTTGGACTCCGGTCATCCCCAGTTAGAGGCTG
>NW_020954920.1:3775-4092 GCF_900497805.2 Vombatus ursinus | reverse complement strand
CTCCGGTCCGCTTGACCATGTATATATCCAGTTAGAGGCTGCTCCGGTCCGCTTGACCATGTATATATGTGTATATGTATGTATGTATGTATGTATGCATGTATGTATGAGCCCCACTCTTTCTCCGAAACACTAGTTCGTCGAACCCTAACCCTAAGTGCGCGCCTTGCAGACATTTGAAACTGGATGTCCCCTTGGCAGCTCAAACGCAACGTTTCCAAAAGAGAATTTAGTATCTTTTTCTCCCCGACACAAGCCCTTTAAAATTTCCCCATTTCTGCGGAGGGCAGCATCTTCCTCCTAGTCAGTTATCCTCA
>NW_020954920.1:3580-3692 GCF_900497805.2 Vombatus ursinus | reverse complement strand
GCTTCATTTCCACTCACCCACATATCCGGTCAATTGCTAAATCTTGTTATGTCTGCCCCTAGAACATCTCTTGTATCTACCTGCTGCTCTCCACTCCTACATGTCTGTAAGC
>NW_020954920.1:1102-3314 GCF_900497805.2 Vombatus ursinus | reverse complement strand
ATCATGGCCACTGGCCAGGGTGATTGCCACAGCCTCCAAATTATCACTGCCCCAAAGTTCCTTCTCCCGTGAGTTTAAATCATCATAGGATTACAAAGGAAACTAATTGGCGAGAAGGGAACAAGAATTTGTTATCGTAGGTAGGCCAAGACATTAGGATAAAAATGACAATACTATCTAAATTAATTTACTTGGTCAGTGCCATACCAATTAAACTTCTAAATAATTATTTTATACAGCCAGAGAAAAAAGATAAAATTCATCTGGAAGAAGTAGGGAATATTAAAGGAATCAATGAAAAAAAAAAGTGAAGAAAGGTGGCTGAACAGTACCAGACCTCAAACTATGTCACCAAAAAAATCTGGTACCAGATGAGAAATAGAATGGTGGATCAGTGGAACGGAGTAGGGACACAATATATGGTTATAAATAACCCTAGGAATCTAGTGTTTGATAAACCCAAAGATCTAAGCTTTTGGTGTAAGAACTCACTGTCTGACAAAAACTGCTGGGAAAACTAGAAAGCAATTTGGCAGAAAGTAGGCATAGACCAACATCTCACACGGTACACCACGTAAGACAGAAAGGGTGATATCATAAGCAAATCAGGAGAGCAAGGGGAAAAAAAAATTACCTGTCAGATCTATGCGTAAGAGAAGAGGTCATGACCAAAGGAGACAGAGAGGGACACAGGAGGTAAAATGGATTATTTTAATTACCTGAAATGAAAAAGTTCTTGCACAAATAAAAGCAATGTAGCCAAAATTAGAAGGAAAGTAGGCAACTGAGAAAACATTTTACAAGTTTCTCTGAGAAAGAACTTTTTTTCAAATATACAGTGAAGGGGCAGCTAGGTGATGCAGTGGATAGAATACCGGCCCTGGGTTCAGGAGGACCTGAGTTCAAATCTGACCTCAGACACATAACACTCACTAGCTGTGTGACCCTGGGCAAGTCACTTAACCCCATTGCCTAGCCAAAAAAAACCAAAACAAAACAAAATCAAATATACAGTGAACTGAGCCAAATATAGAAAAATAAGGGGCATTCTCCAATTGATAAATAGTCAGAGGATATGAACAGGCAGTTTTCAGAAGAAGAAATCAATAGACATGAAAAAAAATTCTCTAAATCAGTAATAATTAGAGACATACAAATTAAAATAACTCTGAGGTACCACTCCACACTTATCAGTTTGGCTAACATGACAGAAAAGGAAAATAACAAATGCTAGAGGGGATGTAGGAAAAAAGATACACTAATGCACTGTTGGTAGAGTTGTGAACTGGTCTGACCATTCTGGAGAACAACTTGGACCTATGGCCAAAGGGTTATAAATCTGTTGTTGTTCAGTTGTGTCCGACTTTTTGTGACCCATTTGGAGTTTCTTAGCAAAGATACTGGAATGGTTTGCAATTTCCTTCTTTAGTTCATTTTACAGATGAGGAAACTGAGGCAAACAGGGTGAAGGGATTTGCCCAGGAAGATGAATCTTTCCAACTCCAAGCCTAGTACTCTGTCTACTGTACTACCTAGCTACATAGCCTTTAAGCCAGCAATACCTCTACTAGGCCTATGTCCCAAAGAATTAAAAAAAAAAGATGAAAGGACCTATTCATACAAAAATAATTACAGCAGCTTTTTTTTGTGTGTGTGTGGTGGCAAAGAATTGGAAATTGAAGGGATGCCCATCAATTGGGGAATGGCTGAACAAGCTGTGGTATATGATTGTGATGGTGTAAGAAATGATGAGCAGAACGGTTTGTGAAAAACCTGGGAAAACTTATATGAACTGAAGCAAAGTGAAGTGAGCAGAACAAGATCGTCACACACAGTAAGAGCTACATTGTAATGATGATCGGTTCTGAAAGACTTAGCTTCTCGATCCAGACAAGGATCCATGACGATTCCAAAGGACTCATCATGAAAAATGCTGTCAACCTCCAGAAAGAGACCTAATGAACTCTGAGTGCAGAGTGAAGCATACTTTTTTCACATTATTTTTCTTGCTTTTTGTGGTTTTTTTTTTTTTGCAACATGGCTAATATGGAAATGTTTTCTGTGACTTCACATGCATATAATTGATACTATATTGCTTGCCTTCTCAATTTGTGTGGGAGGGGCTTAAGGGAGGGAAAGAATTTGGAACTCGAAATTAAAAAATGCTAAAAATAAAGTTGAAAAACTATCATATATATTTGTTTTGCATATA
>NW_020954920.1:0-1063 GCF_900497805.2 Vombatus ursinus | reverse complement strand
TGTGAAGTTGTCTTCTCTTATAGAATATAAACTCCTTGAGGTTGGGAGCCGTTTGTTTTTGCCTTCATATTCCCAGAGCCTAGCACAGGGTTTGGGTTCGAATTCTGGCTCTACCATTTACTGACTGTCTCTGCACAGGTCACTCCCTCTCTCAGCCTTCAGTTCCCTCGTCTGTGAAATGAGGGGCAGGAATGGCTCTAACTCACAGAACTCGAGTGTTGGAAGAGGCCTCTAAGGTTGTCTGGTCTAAGCCGTGCGCAGAAGAAATTCTACCATCGGTTCTTCGGTCTCAGGGGAGGGGGGCCCGATATCTCTCAAAGCTCCCTGTCCGCTCTGGGACACGCCCAGTTGCCAGGAACCTTGCCCTGACATCAAGCTTGCTCAGTTTCCCTGCTTGGGCACAGTCAGGTCATACAGAAGAGGGCCCGCAGTTACCAGGTGAGGAGGGAGGAGATGCTTGGGGGGATGCCTGCACAGGGGCTCAGGGAAATACGGTGGCAATTCCTGTCTCTTTCCCTTGGCGCTGGGTTCCCTATCCAATGTTCTAGCCTGGCATTGTCGTTTAGTTTTGGTTCATTGCTTCTGTTAATGAACCTTGTATTTAACTGGCACAGCGGTCTCCCCAAGAGGAGACTCCCCCTGCCAATACTGGTCAAAACCCACTCTGCAGCCACAGTCTTGGAGAGATGCCAGGACACTGACAGGTGCCTTCCTGACGTCCAGGCTGGCTCTATCCAGCACATCATGGTGTCTGTTTATGTCACGTGATAACATTATTCATAGGCTACAAACTACGGCCTATTTGGAGGCAGCTAGGTGGCTGCAGTGAATACAGCCCTGGGCCTGGAGGCAGGAGGCCCCGAGTTCAAATCCAGCCTCAGTCACTTAACCCTGTTGGCCTCAGTTTCCTCATCTGTAAAATGAGCTGAAGAAGGAAAACCACTCCAGTATGTTAGCCAAGAAAATCCCAAAAGGGGTCATGGAGAATTGGACACAACTGGACAACAACAATTACTTATTACTGGTATGAATTAATTTGTAAAGTTTAATGCTAATTTTTTTT
>NW_020954919.1:929-5800 GCF_900497805.2 Vombatus ursinus | reverse complement strand
GTTGTTTGCTTGCTATAGGTGCCCAGAGCAAAGACAGAGGAAGGGAGGCTAAATAAATTATTTCCTCATAGTACAATACAACATGATAAACATTTATTGGGCTACATAATTATATGTCAGGCACTGTGCTAAGTGCAGGGTCCCTGCGCTCAAGGAGCTTATCATCTAATGGGAAAAGACAATACACAAAAGAAAGCTGAAAAGTGAAGAAGGGAGCCAGAAAGATGATAATGACATGGATTCCAACCAAGCAAAGCATAAAAGGCAACTTCACAATTGATGGAAAATGATAACAGCAAACACAAGCACCCTTCGCTCTGCCTCAGAAGGCAGCTCATGGCCAATGTTTGAGAAACTCAAACACCTCTATGGAGGAGAGGAAAGAATCCTGAATTCCACAGGCAGCACAATTTTAGATTCTAGACTTTTAGACAGAGAGTTTCTGAGCAGTACTAACCCAAATTTAAGAGTTCCCAAGTTCAATAGTTTGGGAATGGGCCCTCCTAGAAAGAAAAGAATTTCCTTATTCAATAAACAAGCATTTACCAAGTATATAATACTATGTGCAAGGTACTATCTAGGTGCTGGGATACAAAGCAATCGACAAGAACATATTAATAGGGTAGCTAGGTGGGGCAGTGGATAGAGCACTGTCCCTGGAGTCAGGAGAACCTGAATTCAAATCAGGTCTCAGAACAGACACTTGATACTTACTAGCTGTGTGACCCTAGTCAAGTAACTCAACCCTAATTGCCTCACCAAATAAAATAAAACAAAATAAAATAAAATGAAATAAAAATAAATACTTTTGGGGCAGCTAGGTAGTGCAGTGGATAGAGCACCAGCCCTGGAGTCAGGAGGACCTGAGTTCAAATCTGACCTCAGACACTTGACACTTACTAGCTGTGTGACCCTGGGCAAGTTACTTAACCCCACTGCCTAGCCAAAAAAAAAAAAAAAAGAATGTATTAATCACTTACTAATTGCCAGGCACTGCTAAGTGCTGGGGGTCCAAAGAAAGGCAAAAACAATGTCCTGTCCTCAAAGACCACAGGTCCTAAAGGGAGATAAGTAAATAACTATGTACATACAAGACACATAAGTAGAGGTTGGATGGAAAGTAATCTAGAGGGCTAGGCCCTAGAGGCAGCAGACCTGGAAAGGAATCCAGGGATTAGCTAGAAAGCACAGTTGAGTAGAGAGAGTATTTCAGACATGGTGGAAAGCAAGATCAACGGCAGGGAGCCAGGAGATAACCATCCTATTGCAGGGACAAGACAGCCAGAATGTGAAAGGCTTTAAATGTCAGAGGACTTTATATTGGATTTTGGAAGTTAATAGAGTTACAATGATGAACGGTTCCTTCTCTCAAGGCACTTGTAATCTACTGAGGGAGAGTGTAAGGCAACACGTACAAAAATCATACAGAGTAATTTCAGGCCAGAGTATGAACTAGGGGATCAGGGAAGGCTTGACTGTAGAGGGGAGCTACGGATTCTAAACGCAGGTTCAGGGTATAAGTACCAGCCTTTATGAAGGCACGGAAATATGACATGGGATGTCATGGATGGAGAATATCAAGTAATAGACAAAGCTGAGTACTCAAAGGAAAGACTGGATAGGAAGGGGGTACGAGACTACATACAGTTTTCAAATCGAGACCACGGAGTGTATATTTCATGGACAGCATCCCCCCAGTCTGTCTGTCTCTTTCTTTTTTTTCTATTTCTGACACTGAGAGACATTCACCTTCTCCAGGTGAAGGCTAACCTATCTGCCTATGGCCACTTTCCTCAGGAGATAACAACCTTAATAATCTTCCCTGCTTTCTCTAATCTTCAGCCTCTCCCTTCTTTCTATATTGCCTTCAAACATGCCCAAGTCTCCTTTATCCCTTTAAAAAATTTTACTAGGGGTTGCCCATCAACTGGGGAATGGATAAACAAATTACAGTATACAAATTTAATAGAATTCGATTGTGCCTTAAGAAATGACTGAAGGAACACTTCTAGAGAAACCTAAGAAGTCTTGTATGAAGTGAGCAGAACAAGAACAATTTATAGATTAATAACAACACTGTAAAGACAAACAACTCTGAAAGACTTGCTAATTTTGATCACAGCACAGTGGAGAGAGCACTGGAGTCATGAAGACCTGAGCTCAAATTTGACCTCAGACACTTATTAGCTATGTGGCCCTAAGTAAGTCACTTCCCCCTATCTGCCTCAGTTTCCTCATCTGTAAAATGAGCTGGAGAAAGAAATGACAAATCATTCTAGTATCTCGGCCAAAAAAACCCCAAATGGTGTCACGGAGAGTCAAACACAACTGAACAACAACAAAAATGTTGACCAATGCAATGACCAGCAATTCCAAAGGACCAATGATGAAGCTACCCACCTCCTGAAAAGGAATATTGTACTCAAGATAACAGAATAAGACATATTTTTGGCTATGGCCAATCTGGGAATGTGCAGTGCTTGCCTATACATACTTGTTACAAGGGTTTGTTTTTTTTCCCCAATATGGGAGGAGGGAGGTTGGAGGAAGAAAAAATTCATACTAACTGAAAAAAATTAAAACTACAACTAGATCCTACCATTCTCTCAATGAACCTATAGCTCTTTTTTCTCAGTCAAATCCCTAGAAAAAGCTAACCACACTCAGCTGCCTCTTTTCCTCTTCTCAATTCTTTGAGATGTGTTTTCTGACCTTATCACTCAACTGACACTCCTTTCTCCAAAGTTACCAAAGATCTCTTAATTAATAGATGTAATGGTCTTTTTTCAGTCCTTATCTTTCCTCCACCTCTTTACTGTATTTGACACTGTTGACCACCCTTTCTCCTCCTGGAGTCTCTTTCCTCTCTGGCCTTTCATGACACCACTCTCTCTCTCTTGGTTTTCTGCTTATCTAAGCTGTCTAACAAGTCTCCTACTTGCCAATTTCCTTTGCTGGTTCGTGATTCACATTATGCCTCCTGACTGTTGGTCTTTCTTAAGGTTCTATCCTAGTTACCCAAATCTTCTCTCCCTAACCTTGCTCTCTTGATGACCTCATCAGCTCCAAAAGCTTTAATTATTTATACCCATTATGCAGGTAACTCATAGATCTATATCTTGTCTTAGTTTCTTCCCTGAGCTTCAATCCCACATCACCAATTTGCCTACTGGACATTTCAAACATGTCTATGAAACATTCCAAACTCAGTATATCCAAAAGAGAATTCATTCATTATCTTTTCCCCCAGCTCCTCACTCTCCTTACATATCTAGTCAATTGCCAACTCTTGTCTTTTCTATATCCACAACCCCTCTCTCATTAGGACCCCTTCTCTGTTCACATAGCCACCACCTTTGTTCAGTCCCTCATCACATTTCCCCTGGATTACTGCACAAGGGCCTCCTCCCTGCCTCAAGCTTTTTCCATTTCAGTCCAATCTCCACACTTGCCAAAGTGATTGTCCTTAAGTATAGCTCTGACCACATCATTGCTCCTTAGAGACCTCCAGGAGTTCCCTCCAGTCTCTATGATAAAACAGAACCGCTCATTTAGTTTCACAACCTCAGTCTCATTCCACATCACTGGGAACACTGTCTTCCACTGGCTTTGTGCCTTTGCACTAACCACCTTCCATGGCTGCAACTCAGGCCCTCCTCTGTTCCTCCCCACAGAAGTCCACTCTTCCTTCTAGTTACAGCTCAAGCATCTCCTTCTACAAGAAGCCTTTTCTGCTAGCAAACGCTATTAGCGTCTCCCAAAATGCCTTATATTTAATGATTTTATAGTTATTCTCTATTCACACACATCATATTCATCCCCCCCATCTCCCCATTAAAATCCAAACCCCTTACATTGTGTTTATAGCACATGGCTTTGGCCCATAAATATTTAATAAGTATTTTTTGATTCATTTGTTCGTTCTAGGGACAAGAGGATCTCCACACTGGAAAAGGGGTGGCATGGTTCTGGGGCATCACCCTCAGTCTGCATGCTGGATTACAAGTGGCCCGGTCTGTAGCTATGGACTCTATACCAGAATAGTAATGGTATGAATTGGGGAAGATCACCTTGGGTCACATTATCTTGGTGTGGGGGGGGGTGGGTCTCCATGGTGGGGTAGGGTCTCTGTGGGGAAAGTTATGGGGGGGCTTCCTGAGGGAGCCTTCCTGGGTCTCCATGGGGGGAGGAGAAGGTCTCCTAGGATCCCCACGCCCAGGTAGGGTCTCTGTGAAGAGGGGCCCTTCCTGAGGGGAGCCTCCATGGGGGTGGGGGGGAAGTCTCCCCGGTTCTCCACGGGTAGGGTTGATGGGGGGAGGTCTCCCTTGGGGGAGGAGAAGTCTCCCTGGATCTCTAGGCCGGGGTAGGGTCTCCGTGGGGAGATGGGGGGTGTTCCTGAGGGGATCTCCATGGGGGGGAAGGAAAGGTCTCCAAGGTTCTCCACGCCAGAGTAGAGTCTTCGTGGGGAGATGGGGGGGGGTTCCTGAGGGGGCCTCCCTGGGGGGAAGGCCTCAGGTGCCCAGGAGCGCCGGCGGCCTCACTCACCTTGGCCCGCTTGCGTCGGCTGGTCCGGCGGCCCTCGGGGGTCTCGGCGATGCCCGTCTCCATGGGCGCCCCGGCAGGTCCCGGCGCTCCGGCGGGGCCAGGCTGCGGCGCTCCGGCGGGGCCCGTCGGCTCCGCCAGGCCCCCGGGAGGCGAGGCCCGCAGCGGCTCCTTCTTGCGGGGCGTGCGCTCCGTGCCGGGCCCTGACCCACTCCCAGCTCCGGCCCCGGGCCCGGGCCCCGCCTCAGCCGAGCCCGCCAGGCCGGCGGCCGGGGGCGCCGCGGTCACCGCCGCCGCCGCCACGGCCGCCGCCGCCTCGGCGCCGTTCT
>NW_020954919.1:821-886 GCF_900497805.2 Vombatus ursinus | reverse complement strand
CCGCACCGCCCGGAGCCCCCGAGCCCGCCTCGGCCCCCGAGGCCGCGGCCGCCGCCGCCGCCGCC
>NW_020954919.1:0-749 GCF_900497805.2 Vombatus ursinus | reverse complement strand
GCCGCCGCTGCCGCCGCCGCCGCCGCCGCGGCCGCCTTCTTCCCGGTCAGCATGGCCCGCTGCCTCACGGACCGCCGGAGCCCGCGCGCTCGCTCCCTCCCGCCACCGCCAGACGCCGCCGCAGCCCCGGGCCTGCCCGCGCACTCCCGACCAGCGCCGGACAAAGCGTCCAACACCTGGCGGCGGCGGCGCCGCGCACGCTCCAGCACGCTGGCCCAGAGAGCCGTCGAGTCGCGTCGCCGGCTAGAGCGGCGGCGCGTCATGGAGAGCGCGCTCAAGGGCCAGCGCGTGGGGAGGCTGTCCTAGAGCGTCCCCTCGTGGCCAGAGTGCTCATCCTGCGCCGCCTAGCTCTTCTAGCTCCCAGGCTTGGTTGCCTGGATTCTGAAATTGGCTGCGTTAGGGAAAGGAGCCCACGTGGAGCGCGGCCTGCCTGACGCCTTGAGGCTGATGCCAGCAGCCGCGTCCTGAATCCCGGGGTTGGGACTGCAGCATTGTTCTGACTCCGGGAAAGGAGTCACTGCACAAATCCACTTACAGAATTACAGCGCTCCAGAACCTCAGAGGCCCTCTGGTCCAAGCTGTACTGAATAGGAATCCCCTTTCCCAACATACCTGACATGCAGTCTCCTCCGGCCGCTGCTTGGAGACCTCCAGTGAGCGGGAAATCTGCCACCTCGCGATTCCGCGGATAATTTATTTAGCCTCCCTTCCTCTGTCTTTGCTCTGGGCACCTATAGCAAGCAAACAAC
>NW_020954918.1:5377-6278 GCF_900497805.2 Vombatus ursinus | reverse complement strand
GGCAGTTTCCAGAAATCTGGCAGAGAAAATTCAGGTTCAGGGAGAGGTAGACTAGGTACCACCTCTGGGATGACTTCCAAGTCTGAGATTCTTCAACACTGGGTCGAATTTTGACCTCAGGCTCCCTACAACCCGTAAGAGACAGCTTCAGGGGCAACAGAGGACACCCCCAGCTCCCTGTTACACAGTGCAAAGACCTTTCACTGGAAACCAGGCAGCAGGAGGACCCTGTCTCTAGGACATAAGAGATCTGCGTGTTGGCCTTTCCAGTCATTGATAAATGCTCCAAACCCTAAACACTGGGAGGGAGTGAAGGCAGTTCCTTGGATGGTGAATTCAAAGCTCCAGAGGAAGTGTCCTTACCCAGGGACAGCAGGTTCCGGGCATTCTCCAGCATGACCTCCTTGTACAACTCCTTCTGAGGAGGGTCCAAGAGGCCCCACTCCTCCTGGGTGAAGTCCACAGCCACATCCCTTGAATGTCACCAACTCCTAAACCATCAAAAGTCACATGATGTAGAGCTGAAAGAGACTCCAGGTTTAATCTAGTCCAATGCTCATCAATTTACAGGAGGAAACTAAAGTACAGAGAGGGGATTTACCCAAAGATCACACCCTTTAGGAGTGTCAGAGCCAACACTTAGAACCACAGCCATGAAAAACTCAATGAAATATTGACAAAAGCTTTTTTCTATTTGCAGCTGGAATAAAATGGAGCATGTGTTAATATGGATGGTTCTCCCTATGGAATCAGAGAAGTTATGTGATCTTTCGGAAGTATATTAGGATCTCTGGAGGAGAAGAGAAAGTGATGGGAATCTCCTTCATCACAACAGGAGTAAGTGATATGGTATAAGAAAAATTCCATGAAGAGTTGGTGAGATGCCAGAAGGTATTGTATA
>NW_020954918.1:2202-5322 GCF_900497805.2 Vombatus ursinus | reverse complement strand
GGGGGGAGTTTCCTGTGATCCCTGAAAAGAGCACAAAGAAAAAGAAAAGATCTAGTTTATTTCCTGAGGAGCTAACATGGTCTTATCCAGATAAACCTTGAAGAGGATTCTTCAGAGATAATCACAATCTGGACTAAACTAAGCTGTATGAGACTATTTCCAGTCAAGGGAAAAAGAGCTATCCATTGTTGTACTGCGGGCTTGAGGCGGCTCTGGGTACGACGTGTCATGGCCCAAACATCTCAGGCCTTTGCTTTCATTTGGCAATGGCGTATGTTCGTTCTTTGTGACATTTAGTTATAAAGAAATGAGTCAGCAAGAAGAGGAAAGGAGGTTTCCTTCACTTACTGTAAAGGTAATATTTTATTGACCAAGGTTGGGGTTTGATCTCCTTGGGAGAAAAAAAGGATCTGAGCCGACCCCTAGAACTCTGGAATTTGGGAGAACAAGGGTCAGGACAACGTGTTGTGGCAGACTGACGATCGGCACACCACACTCCAGGACGGGATCTGAAAACACACCGATGCATGGGACGGCCCATCTACTTCTCCAGCCTCTTACGTGCAGGACGCATGGTTGGCCAACATGCTAGGAATCTCATGGGCTTCCATCCTGCTTTCTTCCATTTCCATTAGAGATATTGTCATCATTTTGATTTCTCCTTTAAAACAGCAGGTTCGTGCTCTATTTAGAATCCATGCTAATTAAGGAATCCAATCAATGAAGGAATCCATTGCTCTTTTCCCACTTTTTGAGACTCCCCAGCCATTACACACCCTTCCTTTTCACTAGAGCCCCTTGAGTCTTTTTTTGTGTTGTTGAGTCACTTTAGTCATGTCTCTCCACGATGCCATTTGGGGTTTCCATGGAAAAGATGCTGGAGCAGTTTGCTATTTCCTTCTCCAACTCATTTTACGGATGAGGAGACTGAGGCAAACAGGGTTTAAGTGACTTTCCCAGGGTCACACAGCTACTAAGTGCCTGAGGCCAGATTTGAACTCGTGAAGAGGAGTCTTCCTGATTCCAAGCCCAGTGCTCTCTCCACTGCACCACCTAGTTGCCCTGTGTCTTGAGTCAGTCTTCTTCATTTCACAGCATTTCTTCACAGGGTGGGCTCTCAGTGGAGGAAGGCAGTCTTTTGTTGATTGATGATTGGCTACCTAACTCACTCCCAACAGAAACTTCCAAGCTTCTTTTCCTTCTCCATCCTCCCACATGCATCCTTCAGCACCATGAATGCCAAGCCTCCGTTTAAGCAGAGCACTCAGCTCACACATCCCCTCATTGTCACAAGGCTGCCCTGTCTTTGGGACGTCTCTGACTGACTTCTCTACCATGCACCAAGAAGCTTATTATTGGGATAACTTCCTCATCCTGGACCACCTTGTTATGGCAGCTCATCACCAGTCTCTGCCTCTCAGATCAGAGGGTGGGGCCGTGAACTTTCATTTAAGGACAGAGCCCAGCTGGCCCATCTCATTTCTGACACGACTGCACAATCTGCTTGACTTCTCCACTGTGCCCCAGCGTCTGGGACCTTCTCCCATCCCTCTCTGTTTGTCCCCTTCCTTCTGGATGTTGTCTTCTGTGTTAGATTGTAAGCTCCTTGAGGGCAGGGACTGTCACTTTTTATATTTGAATTCCCAGGGCTTAGCACAAGGCCTGGTACATAGTAGGTGCTTAATAAATGTTGATTTACTATTGAGGGAATTGAGGGGATTAGGAGAGCAAGTGGTTAATTGTGGGAATTGAGTGACCCACACTGACCCCATCTTGTGACTCAATTCTGGAGCTAGCTCAGTTTCCTTTCTATTCAATTATGGGTCTGGTCCAACATCCATCTAGTGAAAAAACCTTGATTCAACATTATTTGAGCCTAGCCAGGCATGGCTGGGAAAGTGGACCGCCTCCCCCTACTGCTTAGAGACCCTTAACCAAGGACCTCAGTTATGCTGACCAGAAACCCAGTCAGACCCAAAGACCCGTGCAAGGAAGTTTTCTCACGACTGTACATCTCACTCAACCCATGCTCAAATAGTTATTGCTTCCACGTTCCTCTGATTGTTCACAGATACTGGAGGGGAGGGGAGACTTCTTTTTCTGATTTCAGGGAATTTTAGCAGTTCATTCTCTCACTCCCAACTTGGAAAGTTCCTAATATTTTCATCCAACTGTAAATCAGGTTACCTAATACTGTATTGTTTCCTGTTAATTAATTGGCCTTATTTGATTAATTGTTTTAATGTATAAATGTCTGCCTCCCCCTGTATTCAGGCCTAAGGTGAGGAGGTCTGGTCCCGGTTTCTTGGGCAATTGGCCTAGACTGCTGAATAAGTGGATATGCTCAGAAGAACAAACCTTTGTTTTCTCAGTCATTTCCCTTTCACTCAGCACACTGGTGACCACCCAACCACTCTCCTTTCAGCACCTTGCCCTCACTGTCCTTTCACAGCCACAGCCATTCAAGCTGAGTTAGCTCTGCTCCCGCCTCCTTTCAGACATGTCCAACACGATGGCCAGCATCCTAAACTCACCACGCCCCAAAGAGAACCCACCACCTCCCCTCTTAGCGTCAAAGGCAACCCACCAACCTCGGCGTCATTCTCAATGTCCATTTCTCTCCCCTCTTATCCAATCAGACGCCAAGGCCTGTGAATTGTACCCTGCAACCTCTCTCAAATGCAACCCCTTCTCTGCTGTGATGCTGCAACCACCATGGTGTGGGCTTTCATCGACTTACCCTTGGACTGTTGCCATGGCCTGCCACTGGGTCAGCCGCCTCAGGGCTGCCCCCACTCCAACGGACCCTCTGTTTGGTCCACAAACTAATGCTCCTCAATGACAGGTCTGATCACGGGACTCCTCACTCAGCAAACTTCAGCAACTCCCTTCCACCTCCAGTATCAAACACAAATCCTCTTGCACTCAAAGCCCATCACCATCTCGACACCACCTGGCATTCCAGTCTCCTTAAAGCTTTATTTCCTGCCACCCTTCATCGATCCAAAGCCACTGGCCTCCTTGCAAATCAAGAAGAAGGCACTCCATCTCTTGGTTCAGGGCACCATCTGAACTCTGTTCTTCCTAACTCCAGACCCAGCTCTGTAGCCATTGGCCCCT
>NW_020954918.1:461-2096 GCF_900497805.2 Vombatus ursinus | reverse complement strand
GGAGTATTCCCATAGACAAAGCAGAAGAGAAAGAGGATTGCTCGGGGTGAAATCATGAATCACTGTCAGGTTCAGCTTCTTCTTAACAATAAATAACACATCCTCATGTTCCCTTCAGAGATGTGGCTGGTCCATGTGTCTCCCCCAAAGTTCTTCTCTTCCCTCCCAGGAATGTTAACACGAGCTGTCATGACCCTCTTTCTCTTTGAGGGGGAATGGAGGGAATCAGGGAAATGGGCAAGGAAGAAGCTAGTGACTCACTAGATAAAACGCTGGGCCTGGAGTCAGGAAGATCTGAGTTCAAATTCAGACTCAGACACCTACTAGCTGTAGGGTCCTAGGCGAGTCAGCTAACCATTTACCTCAGTTTCCTCAACTATGAAATAAAAATAGCGCCTATCTCGTGGGGTTGTTGTGAGGATTATCAAATGGGGATTGGGGAGAAAACATCATTGACTCCATTTTGTCAGTTATGATATTTCTCTGCCTTTCATCCCCATGCCTCTTTGACTGCTATTTAAGTCTCCTTTGGGATGGCCCTTCCCCCTACTAAAAAAACAATTTGACGGGACTTTGAAAAGTCCCTTAACTATTCACTCCCTTCTCTAGATCCTATCAGGGAAGGCAAAGAGCAGGAGCTTAATATATACTAATTAACTGATAAAGACGATACTATTGTCTTTGGTCTGATGCACATACTTTGCTAAAGTCTTTTGAACAGTTCAAGCATCCACTTTCTTTTTGAAAAATGTTGCCTCAGTTGACTTATCAGATTCTTTTTAGCTCTAACTCAGTTTACTTAAAATGGTGAAAATAACACCTGTACCTCCCAGGGTTGTTGTGAGGATCAAATCAGATAATAATAGCAAAGTGCTTAGCACAGTGCTTGGCACATAGGAAGCGCAACAGAAATGCTATTGTTGTCATTATTATTATCATTACTTTTTCCCCTGCATAAGCGCTCTAACTGATCTTACTCAAAACCGTTTTCTGCTGTCTGTGGGACACAAACACACATGTGCATGCTCATGAACACACACATATACATAAACATATCTATGTACATATATGCATATGTATAGACATGTCATCTGTGGAGCTGCAGGGCACCTGTCCATGCCCTCCCGGTGGTGTGGGTCACACACAAGTGCACACAAAAAGGGCAGCGTGCCAGTCTGGCTGCAGCCCGCGCTGCCTTGTTCAGGCTGTCGCTAGCAAGGCCCTGACAATTCTTGCACAGGATCAAATGTGAAAACATGTGTAAGGCCCACAGCGCATGGCGGATGTCCTGTGACCAGCCCCAAGCCCCTTTCAGTCTTCTTAGGCCATACTTCCTGCCTCCTCCTCTCTGACGCAGGGACACTGGCCTCCTGGCTGATCCTTGACCAGACCCTCCATCCCTGACCCTGTGCCTTCTCATGGCTGTCTCTCCTGCTTGGAATGCCCTCCCCCTCCCTTGGGACTCCCGGCTTCCTTCATGTCTCAGCTAAAATCTCACCTTCTGAAAACAAGCTTTTCCTGGTCCCTGAAGCTGCCAGAGCCTTCCCTCCCTTCCATACTGTACAGAGCTTGTGTGGACACAGCTGCAGCCTCGTCTCCCCCATCAGACTGGGGGCTCCCTGAGGGCAGGGACTG
>NW_020954918.1:209-357 GCF_900497805.2 Vombatus ursinus | reverse complement strand
AAAAGGGTCCCTGCAGCTTCTGTTCTTCGAAGACAGAGCTTGGCCACAAGGAACAGAGGAGGGGGGGAGTTAAATGGGGGGGGCATGGAAGAAGATAGCAAAGCCATGATGCCTACAGAACAGAAACTACTGAGTGGAGTGGTCATCC
>NW_020954918.1:0-142 GCF_900497805.2 Vombatus ursinus | reverse complement strand
TTGTGAGTCAGGGACGATGAAGGCGAACAGGGGAGGACAGCAACTGGGGGGGGGCATGGGCGGGGAGGGGTAGTTAGTGCACGAGATGCCAAAGCGCCACTGAATCAGTTCAAAACACAGAAGGAGGGAGCAGGGCAGCGCC
>NW_020954917.1:22537-23637 GCF_900497805.2 Vombatus ursinus | reverse complement strand
TACATGGCAATTAAAAACTCCTTGTTTTAATGCAAAGTTCTAATCCCCAAATCTCTTTTACAGAGGAGAGAAGCTTGATGGAGGGAGGCCAAAAAGAAGCTGTTTCAGCAGTCAAACCAAGTGATAATGAGGGTCTGGATTAATAAGCTAAGGAAATGGGTGGTATAAAAGATGGAGCTCAAATTATGGAGTGAAATGTCCTGGATTCAAATGCTGGTTCTGCTCCTTCTCTCCTGTGTGACCTTGGGCAAGTTATTTCTGCAATTTCCTCCTATATAAAATGACAGGTTAGGCCAGATAAATCTAGCAATTTCTAAATGCTATGATCCATTATTGTACAATGTTTTGGAATCTTGGCCAAAGCAATTGTGTCTGGCCAACATATATTTTCTGTTCATAGGCATTGACAACAGAACAGTACAATTCTTGTGATAATAGGTCATGTAAATCACACAGAATCAAAGAATACATTCCTCCATCACTGAATCTGAATGACCCGTATTAAGTCTATCTCTGAAAGATACTGAGTGGTAGGATAGAATTGGAACCAGAGACAACTATGAGTTAAGGCTTAGCCATGGGGGTCCTTGAGTAGGTAGAAGTGAATGAATACAGTTTTGTATACAGTTGGGGGTCAAAAATTATGTAATTATATACAATTATGTAATTTATTCTTCTAGCATCAGAGTTGTTGGCAGACTCAAATGAAATCATGGTTTTACCAGCACTTTATAAAGTGTAAAACATTACATACATTTAACTTATTCTTACTGAGGGCTTAGTTTTCTTATTAGCTAGAAAACTGGCATAATTCCTTTTTTTTTTTTTGAAAGAATATCACAACCTCTGATTTCAATGATGCAGGAAATTTGCAGTGAGGAAACTCTCTCTATCAATGCTGATCATCAAGTCTTCTAAGAAGTATATTCTTAGAGTGACACTTGGGGCTTTAAGACATTAAGTAACTTGTCTAAGGTCACCAACAGCTATGTGAGAGAGGCAAGACTTGAACATAGGTTTTCCCTGATTCTGAGACTTGAATCCTATTCACTATACAAAACTACCTATTTTCATAAGCACTTTTAGATAGACAGACGGAT
>NW_020954917.1:19809-22449 GCF_900497805.2 Vombatus ursinus | reverse complement strand
TAGATAGATAGATAGATAGATAGATAGATATGATTAATAAAATGTTCTTTGCAAAAGTTAGGCACATTTGGAAATTATTTTCCATATCAATCAAGTTTTACCTGGTTCATTTCCAGGTTAATCCAGAGCATCAATAATAGTTGTAATTTTAAATAAAACAATTAAAAGGACCCATGTCTTTGGAAAGAATTTTGGTCTTCTCACTTTCTTAATATATCCCTTGTTAATGTAGTCAGGTAGCCATAGCAAGCAGAAATACAATGAATGCATCAGCTTAAATGTCTTGCAGTAGGAGACTTGACACCAGGCATAGGCTGACCACAAATCTCAACTACTTGTGATCTACCTATAAACACACAAACCCATAAAACTCTACTTAAAAATACAGAAGATTCAGTATTAAAAAAAATGTCTATTTACCTCCGAATCTGAAAAGTGACTTCTTTTTGCTCAGAAGCAGGTTTCTACTTGACTTCCACTTTCTCTGATACTCTGAATGAAGAAACTATTGCTCCCAAGCACATGAACTTGGATAATGTGGAGTAAAAATGTGTGATCATTATTTTCTTCAAGTTTCACTGAAAAACAGAGCATTTGTCTAGAAAGTGTGAAATGGGGCTATAGAGGAAACCATCTGAAATTTTCATATTCTTAGGCTCTTGAATTTTTTCTCTTCATTCTCAAGAAGTCAATGAGATAAGGAAATATTAATATAGCATGATATGAATATCAGGCATATCAACAATACTGATCCCTAATGGTTAAAATAGAGGCAGTCCGCAATAAAAATAAAACTCAAGGCCAGTTCTCTGAGAGTTTCTCATATTCCAAGTGCCAGATCCATTCTCCAAAGAATTAGCTATTGGATTCACAAGGCAATTAAAAACCCCTTGTTGTTTTAATGCAAAGTTCTAATCCCTGAAGCAATTTAAAGTATACAAGGGGAAGTATGGAAGATTTTGAAACTTTCTGATGCTTTAGGGATGATGTCCCGCACACCCAGTTGAAAAGTAATTATTACTACACTCTAATTCTAATTGAAGTGTAACACATATACACACACACACACACACAATGTACACATATATACACATACTACTCTACTCTCAATAAAGCCCTTGGAGCTATTGGATAATAGATGTTTACTTTAAGAACACTATCCATAAAAGTGTACTAATAAATGTTTAACCACTGGTTCTCCAAAAAAAGAAAAACAACCAAAAAACTGTGTGCTTGACACAGTTTAAAAAAAATAAAGCCCTTGGAAAATGGAAGCGTTGTGTAATTTTTAGTGACATTAGGGCCAAGAACTGGAACTAGCACAGAGCAGCGTGGGCTTTGTCACAAGTACTGACATTGGAGAAGGAAAGCTAGTGCTTTCTGTCAGCCTAAAGGTCCCCATGGTCCCTTGGTCACCACGGTCCTTTCTCAGGTCCACCTTCCAGTTGGAGCAGACTACTGCAGACATGTGGTCTGGTCTGGGGACTTTTGCCACGTGAGAGTTAAGGAAACAGCATGGAATTAGCAGGGCAGGTACGGGAGGAGTTATGGAAATCAGAAGAAAGGAATACACATTGGTCACCACCCTTCCCCCATAGTAAACTCAGTCATAGCCCACCCCTATCCCTAACCTCCTCTTCCCTCTCTTTCCATTGTGCAGTCTAGAATGGTCATTTTGTAGAACTCCATTTCATCCTAGATTTCTACTTCTTATGTCACTTCTATCTTCTGTTACTCATTGAAACCTAGCTTCCCCCTGAAAACAATACATCTTTTGGCTTTCTCTACATGGCCAGCTGCTCTTTCTTTCATGCTTCTTGATGCAAAAATTTGGATGGAGAATTGGATTGCATGCGCTCCAGTGCCACTTTCAAACGTTCACTCTGCCACCATAAATGGTCAAGCTTACTCTCCCCCTTTAATAAGAGCTAGCATTTATATAGCACTTTAAGATTTGCAAAGCACTTTATACATATATAATCTCAGTTGATCCTCTCAATAACCTGTGAGGTTGGTGCTATTATTATCCCCATTTAACAGAGAAGGAGGAAACTGTGGCAGGCAGAGATTAAGTGGCTTGCCCAAGATCACACTGCTAGTAAATGTCTGAGGTAAAATTTGGATTCAGGTCTCCTTAATTGCAGTTCTAGCACTCTATCCACTGCACCATCTAGGTGCCATAGTTACTCTATCTTATCCATATCCTTATTGTTCTTCTCTCTTGACACTCTTCGTCCTCCTCCATAACTAATGTACTATACCTAGTTTACAGTCTTTTCCGTAGCTGCCTCTTCCACTTGGAAAACCCTGGCCTCCTACTTCTATAACCTTCCCAGATTCCATGGCCTTTGTCTTCAGTCTATCTCAAGTACACACAGAAGTTTTCATACCTCAGTTAGACTAAGACTCTGACACTTACTAGTTGTGTAACCATAGAGAAGTTACTTGATTTCACAATCTGTATGTTGGGAATAAAAGTTCTGGCAGAAACCATGAGTTTGTTATAGCAATCAAAGGTGAAAATGGATGTGAAAGCATCTCCCTATAAACGAGATACTGTTTTTTATTATAAAATAAGCTATAATGATCCCTCCATTTTGTAGGATTCCTAGTTCAAATGCCATCTTCTGTATGAGGCCG
>NW_020954917.1:0-19726 GCF_900497805.2 Vombatus ursinus | reverse complement strand
CACTTATATTTATAAACCACTACCCTAATTCAGACCCTAATTATCTCTCATCTAAATAAAATCAATAGCCTAATTGGTCTCCCTGCCTCAAGTCATTCTCTTTCTCAACCCATCCTCCAAATAGTTGTCTCAAACTGATAGTCCTAAAACACAAATTCTGACAATATGAATTCCCTCCTTTTACCAGTATAATACAGTTTTGATAATTAGCCCTTTATTGTTATACTTTGAGATTTTGTAAGGAAGTCTTCACACCTCTTTTACTCCCCTCCCCACAATGTCACTTGAGACCTCTACATAGTTTCATTTTTAGGTATGAATTTTATTATAGTTTTATCTAACGAAGTATTCCATTTATGTTTTCCTTGCAATTGTATTAAATTCATATTAATTTCAACAGATTTTTTTTATCTTTCCATTGAGTCCTGGGATTCTCAAAAGTCATGTCAGCAGATCTATATTTATGTCAGGTTGTACATATGTGGGCATTTGATGCCAATGATAAGTAGTCTTTCAGTCAAGAAACATTTATTAAGCAACTACAGAGTACATGAGTTAGACATAAAGAATAACATCATAAGCAATTAGTGGAGCATGGGAAAGAAAATCTGTCAGATCTATGGATAGGAGAAGAGACTATGATCAAACAGGACATAGAAAAGTAAATGGGTAATTTTGAATATATAAAATTAAAAAGTTTCTTCACAAACAAAATCAATGAAGCTAAAATTAAAAGGAAAGCAGAAAACTAGAAAAACATTTCTGCAATAAGTTTTTCTAGTAAAGATCTCATTTCTAAGATGTACAGAGAATTGAGTCAAACTTACCAGAATAAAAGCCAGTCTCCAACTGATAGTGGAAGGATATGATAGGCCACATTCAGAGGAAGAAATTCAAATTCTTAAAGGATGTAAGGGGAAATGCTCTAGATCACTAATAACTGGAAAAATACAAATTAAAACAACTCTGAGGTACCACCTCACATCAACATATTGGCTAAGATTGCCAAAAAGAAAAATTACAAATCTTGGAAAGAATGTGTGAAAATAGGTACACTAAGGTAGAGCTGTGAAACATTCTGGAAAGCAATTTGCAACTATGTCCCAAAAGCTATTAAACTGTGTTTTGGATTAGACATGGCTAGAAATCAGTTGATATTTTGGTTTCCATAACTTGAAAAGAAAGGAGCTCAGGACACTGTGGGCATCACATTCATGAAATCCTACTGCTAATTATTTAGACTATCCATAATTACTGATTTGAAAATTTAAGGCATGTTTCTGTGTTTTGTTATGAGAGCAACTGAGTTTGTACTCCTGAGCATGATGGTGTTTGACCACTATGTGGCTATCTGCAATCCCCTGAGATGCCCTAGAATCATGACATTTACATGTCAATGGATGATGGATCCTGGATGGCAGAGGGCATCACCTCTACAATGCAAATCTTTCTGGAAATGAAATTGCCTTTTTATGAAGATAATGGCATCAATGATTTCACATGTGAAATCCTGACTACTTTGAAATGGGCCAATGTAAATATCTTACTCAATGTGATTAGCTTTCCTCACTTTTGTGTCTATCCTTCTTCCATTCTCTACCCAAAAAGCCAACATTTGTTTAAAAGAAAAGAAAAGCAAGTTAATACAAGGAACCAATAAATCAACTGTAGTTGACATTATATAACATATTCCACACTCAGAATATTTTCAAAGAGAGGACAATGAATTTTCTCAATTTCACCTGGTCAAGTTTGGTCATTATAATTACAATGTTCTGTTTCTTTTTTTCCTTTTCATTGGCATTGTTGTAATCATTATTTATGGGGTTTTACTGGCACTACTTACTTTACTCTGAATCAATTTTTATGTCTGCTCCTTCTCTGAATTCATCACACTTGCAGTTTCTGATGGCATAAAAATATTCCATTATATTCAGCCACCGCCATTTATTTAGTTATTCCTCAAAGTCTGAGCAATCAATTCCATTCTCCTGTAATTTTTAAATTATGTTATATTTCACCTTTAAAATACATAGAAAAATTACTTTCAAAGAACCTTCCTTTTAACAAATAGTTTCTTTAGATACCACAGATTTGAAACCTGTAGTCAAATAATATTAATGAATGTCTAATTGGAACACAAGTACTTTTCATAATTTTATCATGTGTTTGATTTTCCGTCTTTAATTCTAAAAGTATCATACATTTCTATTATCTGACCATTAGTTTTCATAGTAGTTAACATTCAAATGCCATTGAAATAAATTATATAAGACAAAAATTTTATTGAGATTTTGCTTTAATGCATACAATATTAATATTCTGTATCTACATGGGTCAAAGGTAGAAAAGAGTTCACAGAAAAATTAAGTAGTTGAAAAGAAGATTTTTGTAGAAGTTCTAACAGTTCTAATTTAGTAATCTAAGTTCTAATTAAGACACTAAGAACCTACTATATACTAGGTATAAGGTAGAATTCTTTCTCTTTCAGAGTTCAACTTTCTTGGTTCTCTTTTCATTCCAAGTTTTCTTGCTCAAAGCTCTCAGACCCGTGTGCCTTACTGTTATTTAGATTAACTTAGTGGCTTGAAATATTACCTAGACTTTTATATTGGTCAGGCTAGAATAATTGAAACATGAATATAATTGAAAAATAATGAGCAAAGAAAAAGATAGTTGAAGATGAATTATTTCTTCAGGGTCAATAATAGAACAGTAAAGCTCCTTTCATTACTATCCATACTTTGTACACCAGACAAATATGTACCTCCATGACAAAGTACTTCTTACATTAGCTGGCTTTAGAGATTGAGTTTGTTGTCTGAAATAGCAGTTATAATGAGTGCTAAATAAAATAGGTTCTTTGTTTTGTTACATAGAACCTTTCTGTTTAAATATTTCTCAAGTTCATCTTTGCATGTATGTTCTTTCCTTCCCAAGGATCAGATAGAGGTTGTCTGAATTCACTCAGCGAAGAGCTTTTGACCCATCAAATTCTTCACTGCTGTCTTCACATCTTTGTTTCTCAGGCTGTAGATCAAAGGATTGAGCATGGGAGTCACAACACCATAGAACAGGGAGATAAGCTTGTCTGTAATGTATTCTTTGCTTACTCCAAGAGAGTCCTTAGATTTGGGTTTCACATACATGAAAAAGATTGTTCCATAGAATACAATCACCACAGTCAGGTGGGCTGAGCAGGTGGAAAAGGCTTTGCGTCTCCCCTCTGCTGAAGGAATCCTCAATATTGTGGAGAGGATGAAAACATAAGAAATAAAAATGAACAGCACTGGGAAAACCAGAAAAATTACATCAGCAAGTGTCATGCTAATCACATTAGGTAAGATATCTGCACAGGCCAATTTGAGGACAGCCAGGATTTCACATATGAAATGATTGATGACATTATCTCCACAAAAGAGCAATTTCATTGCAAGAGAGGTTTGCACTGTAGAGGTGATGCCTCCTGCTATCCATGACCCAGCAGCCATTGACACATAAGTATCCTTGTTCATGATAACAGGGTATCTCAGGGGCTTGCAGATGGCCACGTAGCAGTCAAATGCCATCATGCTCAGGAGCACACATTCAGTTGCTCCCACTGCAAAGGATAGAAACATTTGTACTGCACAACCAGAAAAGGATATTATTTTCCTTGGAGTGAGGAAACTGTCTAGAAATAAGGGCACAGAGGACGTTGTGTAGCAAATGTCCAGGAAGGAGAGGTTGCCAAGGAAGAAGTACATGGGTGTGTACAGGTGGGAGTCATAGATAGTTACTATGATAAGGATACCATTGCCCAGAAGGATCACCAGGTACATCCACAGCACCAGAACAAAGAAAATGGTCTCCAGCCTTGGGTGGCCAGAGAGGCCCAGCAAGACAAATTCTGTCACAATGGTTTGATTGGCCCCTTCCATTTTTTAAAGTTCTCTTTTACTCTCAGGCATTCTGAAGAAAACAGAGCACAAGTGATTTGTTACTTAAGTGCCATCAATGATTATGCATTTCTCATGATTATATCCCCATTGTATAACTCCAAACTTATGATTGAATACCAGAATATATTTTAATATTTAAGACCTTGACCCATTTCCCAATAGATGGATAGTAAATAATATGAATAAACAGTTCTCAAAGAAATATTGCAAACTATAACAACCATATGGAAGCAATAAGGAGCCAAGATGGTGGAGCATTACAAAGCAGTATGGTGAGATCCCATCCACAAACTCCTCCAAACAGATCTAAAAAACACACCAGACCAAAATTCAGAAAAAGTAACTATGAGTCCTTTGTCTAGCCCAAGTTGGCACAGTGAGACAGAAAAGGAGGTCTGTGGACATTGGAGACAGAGTCAAGACAGGACCCCATCATGGGAGCACTTTAGCAACTTGGAAAAATCCACTGATCATTCCAGAAACTTTATAATGAAATACCTTGGAAGAAGCTATGTCCCAAGGCAAAAAGACTTTGGAGATCCATACTGAGACAGCCCCAGATCTGTACTAGAGCACCACAAGGAGGACAGGTGCCATGGGTCACAGACTCAGGGTAGACTGAGAAGGATGGCTAAGTCTAAGTGTAAGAAGTGTCAGGGCTCTGGGTAGGGAGGTTTTCTGTGGTTTTCTGATAAAGGAGGAAGTTCAGAAGCCAGAAACTTGTAGCTCAGCCTTCAGCACAATAATCAGGGTAAGAATCCCAAATGAAATGAGGAACCTACAATTCTGACACTCAGAAACAAAAGACCTTTCTACCTGGCTGATAGGGGTTGCATACATCAGCAACCTACTCTTGAACAGACTGAGCCCAGGTCAAGAAGTTGCAAAACTCAGGCAGCAGGAGAAAGAGGACAACAAAGAGATTTTGAACTTTATTAGACCATTTTGTGAGCAGTGAAAGTTGCCTGTCCCTCACATCCTGGAAAAAGGAAAACTCAAAATCTTAAGAAAAAAAGCATCAGGACCAGCCCAAACCTTTCGTCCAGACATATGCTAGAATGCAGTCCTAACATCATCAGAAGTCAGGAAGCAGGTTGTAAGAATGAGCAAACAAAGAACTCTACTACAATGCATTATTGTGGTGGTGGGGACGCTTAAGACACAAACTCATAAACTCTGTCCAAAAAACCATTGGTTTGGGACTCTCTCTTTCTGTTTTGGTGGAGATGAAGGCCATGCCCTACTTGAGAGCAGAACAGAGTTGGCAAGAGAGTGGAAGAATTCCACACTTCTTCAATCCTCTTTGGGACTTCTCAAGCTCCAAATATTCTCCAGGATTCTTCAAGCTCCAAGTTTTATTTGAGGTTTCAGTCAATTTGGGCACTTCTGCCTTTCAGAAGAAAGATTGAAGAGGCCAACCTCACTTCAGGTTACTGAAGGAAAATACTGTGGGAAGACATGAGAGTCTCTATCATGTCCTATTCTGACTTGCTACACGAGACTTCAATGGGCAATTTACTTTTGAGTGATATCCAGGACTCTCTGTCTTGGATGAAATGAGTTCTCTCATTCCTAATAGGAGTATTTCTTCATTCTGTATTGTCTGGCATATGTAGTATATATTGAGTATACATTCTCTGATTTCTGTTTTACTACCAATTTGGATTAGGTTTTCTTTGCTGTTTGCTAAGCATTCTTTGTGGAACTGGCTTTTGGCGAGGAAGAGGTCAAACCTTGGAAATAGAGCTTAGGGTCCTGCTTTCCCCCAATAATAATAATGACAATGATCAAAAGTTGCTTGAACCTGATTACATCCCCCAGACTAAAAATATTTAAGAGAGCAGATACAACTTCAGCCCAATACCCCCTCTCCATAAGGAAAGTAGAGCAACCTCTGGCCCCAAACTCCTGACAAGATTAAAAGTCTCCCTTGATGAAGGGTGAGGGGAGAAGGGGCTAGAGATGTCTATAGTGCCTCATCTTCAAATCACAAACAACAGCCTTCACCACAGGTGGACCTCTCTACATTTGAGGTCTTCCCTACACTCTTAAGAAGAGAGTGACTCCAAAATATCTACAGGCAACACCTCAGAGTAAAATACAGCTTGGGCTCAACTCAACTAGAATCCCAGAAAGAAATAAAATAAGAGTCAAAAAGAGTTTAAAATTTTTTTGTAAATGAAATGAGAGTGCTAGAGGGGATAATTGGAAAAGAAATGAAAGCTACGAAAGAAAGAATTGGAAAGAGATTTCACAGCTTGGCACAATAAGTACAAAACTTTGCCCAAAAAACAAATCCTCTGGAAATTAAATGGACCAAATAGAAGCTAATGACCCCATGAGGCAACAAGAAATATTAAAACAAAGTCAAAAGACTAAAAAAAATAGAGAAAACTGGAAAGTATCTCATAACAAAAACAACTGGCCTAGAAAACAGATCAAGGAAAAAAATTAAGAATCAATGGACAATAGACTATCTGAATGTCATGATCAAAAAAGAGCCTACATAGTCTAAAAATAGAAATCTTAAAGAAAACTTCACAGGTATCTTAAAACCAGACTCCACTGATCACCTCCAAAAAGAAACTCTACAATGAAAACTCCCAGGACATTTAAAGCCAAAACCCCAGAGCTTCCAGTTCAAAGAAAAAAATAGTGCAAGTGGCCAAAAAGAAAGAATTAAAGCACCTGAGAATCCACAATCAAAATCATACATGATTTAGTGGCTACCACTACAAAAAAGTGGAGAACCTGAAATAGGATATTTCAGAAGACTAAGGATATGAGTTTATCAAGAGTAACTTACCCAGTAAAACTGAGTATAATGCTGGAGGGGGGGAAATGGACCTTTAATGAAATAGAGGACTTCCAAACATTCCTGATGGATATCAGAGCTGCAAAAAAATTGAATGTCAAACAAAGGAATGAGGAGAAACATAAAAAGACAAACACCAATGAACAAGCATAAAGGACTAAACAAGGATAAATTGCTTACATTCAAAAATGAGGAGATCACACATGTGTTCCCTCTGAACCATCCTCAGGGTCCATACACAGAGTCCAATTAGACAAGGCCTGGGAGTGATACTGTTATGCCTTGTTGACCTTAAGAAAAGAATGAAAAAGGAGAAGAGAAATACACTGCATGAAAGGGTGAGGGAAAGGAAGATTAAGGAAAATCATCTTGCACCATCAGAGTGCTCAAGTAGACATCTTATACGAACAAGGAAGCAGTGCGGGGAGCAGCTGACTTTTGAATCTCTTATCTGAACTGGTCAAAAGAAGGAACACACACACATATAGTTGGGTACAGAAATACATTTCACTCAACAAGAAAGTAGGAAGGAAAGAAAGGAGGAAGAGAAACTTGAATGATATAGATTAACGGAGGGATAAGACCCAAACAAAACAAACTTAAGCATGTACAAAAATATTTATAACACTTTATGAGGTGGCAAAGAATGGGAATATTATAGAGTGCCCACAAATTGGGGAATGAATGATCAAGTTATAGTATATAAATGTGATAGAATACTATTGCGCTCAACTCTTATGAGCACATAATAAGATTCGAGAGGATTGATGATCCTGATATAATGAGACATGAAATAAATTTTTTGATATGGTCAATATATAAATTTATTTTGATTAACTATGTATGTTTGTAATGGGTTTTGAGTTTTTTTGTGGTTTGATTTACTTGTTTGGGTTTGGGGTTTTTTTTTGTAAGTTTTTTTAAACTAAAATACAAAATGAGAAAAGAAAAAAAATTGCCATGTACACAGCAGACCATAAGAGGGGATTCAATATAAAACAATAAATTTCCATTTCAAGAAAATCTACATAATAAATACTGCACATTGTTTTCAAAACTGCCCAACTTTTATTTGCTTCTTGTTGGTTTCTTTTTGTTCTCTGCTGTGCGCTTTTCACTTTATTTTTCACCTCCCTTTCCTCACCACCCTAAAGAAGGCTACAATTAAACATGGACATATATGTATACAAATATATACACATATATATCCATACTCATATATGTAAGAATGTACTATGCTTATTTCCTCCTATCGTCTATTTCTCTGAAGGTGAATAGCATCTTCTTTCTTAAGTCCAAGTCTTTCCATGTTTTTCTATATCAACCAGTTCATCATTTCCTACACCACAGCAATATTCTGACCCAATCATATCCTACCTGAGATATTGTCTATGGACTTTTTCCCCTATGACTACATAGGTTTTATTTATACAAGAAAATTTTATTTAAAATAATTGAAACTATTCTTTTTACACTTCAACAATGCTCTCACCTCATAATATAGTTTAAGGTCTGATACTGCTGAATCTGCTTCCATTACATCTTTTTCCTCTGGTTTCTTTGAAGTTCCTAACCTTTTGTTCTTCCAAATGAACTTTGTTGTTATTTTTTTCTAACTCAGTAAAATAATTTTATATAATTTAATTTGTAAATAATTATATTAATATAGTAAATTAATTAAATAAAATAAATTATAAAATAATTTAATTGGGATGACATTGAATAAATAGATTAGTTAGGTAAAATTGTCATTTTTAAAATATATTGACTTTACTTACCCATGAACCATAAATATTACTTCAATTATTTAGATCTGAGTTTATTTGTATAAGAAGTGTTTGGCAGGTATATGCTCAGATATTTTATACTGTTTAGGTATTTTACATTATCTGAAACAATATTGAATAATATTGCTGACACAGAGTGTAATTTCTCCTTTTCACTTTTGATTAAATCTATTTTAACTTGAACTTTGTCTGAGATCATGATTACTACCCCTCTTTTTTTTACATGCTAAATTCTACTCCTGCCCTTTATTTTCTCTTTATGTGTATCTCACATTTGTGTAATAATGTTTCCTGAAAGCAACATATTGTTGAATTCAAATTTTTAATCTGCTATCCATTTCTGTTTTATGAGTAAATTCATCTCATTCATATTCTAAGCTACAATTATTTACATATTTTCCTCCTTCCCATTTTTCCTCACTATCCTTCTAACCCTATTTACTTTATCCCTCCTCACTCTTCTACTTTACTTCCACCTACTACCTTGCCCTCCTATTCCTTAACTTATCCACCCCTCTAAGAGTCCCTCCCTTATGCTCTCCTCAAACCCCATCTCTCTGCTCTCTTACTTCTTTCTGAATTTAGAAGACATTTACACTCTTCTAGATATCTGTTGTTCCCTCTTTAACCCATTCCCAATGAGAGTAAGGTTCCAGCACTACTCTCCCTCCCCTCTGCTAGCTGTTTCTGTATCACTTTTTTCCTTTTATGCCTCATTTGTATGAGGTAATTACTTCTTTTTACCTCTCCCCACACAGTTTTATTTTTTTAGAATCACCCCATCACACTCAGCTCAGCCCTTGACTTTCTTTCAAACCACTAAATAATGATGACAATCATAAGAGTACTGCTAATATTTTCACATATACAAAGTAAACCACTTGACCTTATTGAGTCCCTTATAGTTGGTCTTTAATGTTTATCTTATATTTCTCCTAGATGTTATATTTCAAATTTTGCCTTAAGTTTTGGGGATGTTGTCACAAAAACCTGAAAGTCTTTCAGTTCATTTAATATCCATTTTTTTCATTCAGGATTATACAGGGTAAATTTTGTTGGTTTTTTCTTTTCTGAGTAAGTTGCCCTTGGTTGTAACCCCAGCTCTTTTGCTCTATGGAATATAGTATTCAAAGACCTAATCTTTCAATGTAGTAGCTGCTGGGTCTTATGTAATCTTTATCGTAGCTCCATGATATTTAAATTGTTTTTTCCTTGTTGCTTCCAATATTTTCCCCTTAACCTGGGAGCTTTGGAACTTGGCTATAATATTCCTGTAAGTTTTCCTCCTGGGATCTCTTTCAGGTGGTGATCCCTGGATTTTTTTTTTATGTCTACTTTGCCTTCTTCTTGTGGAACTTTGGGACAATTTTCCTTGATAATTTCTAATAAGATTCTTTTTTAATCATTATTTTCAGGTAGTCAGACTATTTCTTATGTTATTTCTCCTCAATCTGTTCTCCAGATTGGTTGTTTTTCTGATGAGATGTTTCACTTTCTCTTCTATTTTTTCATTCTTTTGATTTTGTTTTATGATTTCTTGGTGTCTCAGAATGTCATTATCTTCCCCTTGCCCAATTCTAGTTTTCAAGGAATTAATTTCTTCCTTAAGTTTTTCATTTTTTATTTCTAGTTGGTTGTCCTTCCTTTAATAACTTTCTTGATTTTCTTGAATTGCTCTTATTTTTTCTAATTTTTCCTTGATCTCTCTTATTTGATTTTTAAAGTCCTTCTTAAGTTCTTCCAAGAACTCTTTTTGTGCTTGGGACCATTTGATGTTTCACATTGAAAGAAGAGTGGCTTTTTTAGCTCCATTAGCTTCCTCTGAATATGAACCCAGATCTTCTCTATCCCTATAGTAATTACCTCTGTTTGGGTTCTTTTTCCTTTGCTTACTCATTTTTGTGTCTTTATTTTTTGTTTTATCTTGTTCTTGGCAGCTATTAGTATAATCAAGTTGTAGTCCTAAGGTATGGGAAATGATGCCCCAAGCCTCATATCCTTCTTACCATTATTTTCTTTTTTTTCCTTACAGTTATTTTCTGAGGCTTGTCTCAGGGCCCAAACTTGGGCTCTCCTCTCCACTCCTAAGCCACAAACAAGGGCCCCCAGCCACACTATCCTGCAAATGATGTTGCTTCCTGTGGGCTGCAAACTACAGCTGTCCTCTCTGCCCTGGAAATGAAACGGGGGACTCAGCTCTCCTGCAAGTGCACACAAACAACAGGGCCCCTCCCCCTTGCTACTTCACTCACCCAGTGTATACTAGCTCCTTCTCCCTACACCCACAGCCTAGGACTTGCCTGGTCAGTACAGCTGTGCCTGATGTCCCTCAACAGTGGAAGGTCCTTCAGTCTTCTCCTACTCAGTCATCAGAGCCCCCATGCTTTCTATTCGATGAAAGTTTCTAAGGCTAAGGCTGCCTCTCAACCCAGTTGCTCCCAGGGCTTGTTGTTTGTTGAATCTGCAGAGTCTGCCTGGGGGTGCTTGCACATCACTCAGGCCAAACCTTTGCCCTTGGAGGTCAGGTCTTTCCTGGGGTCTTCTCAAATTGTCTTAGGAGGAGAACTGCTTTAAGCCCATGTTTATTTCTGCTGCTCTGAGGCAATGTTCTATCTTTTTTTGTACAGGAAATTTGGAGAGCTGAAAGTTTTCTGACCCACTGTGCAATCCTCGCAGAATCCTCTCTTGGGTTTTGTTTTTCTTGTGTTCTCAACTGGGGTGGGAGCAGTGGGCAGTGAAAAAGTGAATCTTGGGCAATTAAAATATCTTTTAAAAATACATTTTTTAAATCAACCATATAGGAAGTTTATTTCAAAATGCTAATAATAAAAATCAAAATCAAAACAACTCTCAGGTCTCTCTTCATAGTCAATAGATTAGCACAGATGACAAAAAATGAGCAGATTCAATGATGGAGGGGTCAGTGGACAAGTAATCACAGTAATACATTCTTGGTGGAGTTGTAAATTGGCCCAACCATTCTAGAAAAACTTTTGAAAATACGCTAAGCAAGTGAGTAAAATATCCAAAGAATTTAACTTGAGAGATTCCCCTTAGTGGGGTTATGCCCCATTTGCCCATTGATAGGAAATGTAAAAAATAATAACATCACTAAAACAACAAGGAACATTGAAATTATAACGATTAAGTCTGGCCAGCAGAAGAGAGTAGAACAAGCACTTCAATTTCTTCTTTTTGGTAAGACTATTGGGGTTAAGCAACTTGCCCAGGGTCACACAGCTAGTAAGTGTCAAGTGTCTGAAGCCATATTTGAACTCAGGTCCTCCTGACTCCAGGGCTGGTGCTCTATCTACTACACCACCTAGCTGCCCCTCAACTCCTTCTTTACAGAAGGAGGGGGTATAGATACAGAATGCCGCATATACTGTTGGACTCAATAATGCATTTAATAGTTTTGCTAAACTGTTTCTTTTTCTTTCTGATTTTATTTTAAAGGATGGCTCACTGAATACATAGGAGAGGAATGTTGTTGGATACAACATGATATAAAAATAAAAGATATCAAATTTTTAAACTATTCTACAAAAAAGGTTTCTTCCCTCTGTGTAAAGATCATTAGCATCAGAAGAACCCTCTTAGACATCCTAGAGAAGAGAGTTCAGATCTAAAATCATAGCTGATTATTGGAAGGATGGTTTGTGACTCATGTACCAAAACTAAGTTAGAACAATAAGCCACATTTACATTTTTGGGGGAAGATAGTCATTATTTTGAATTTGCCCTCACAAATAAAACTTAGGCTAAGCAAGTGAGGACAAATGTGGTCAAATAGAAAAAGCCAAGAATCTAGAGTCAGAGGTCCTCAATTCCAGGCCTGGCTCAGCTGCTTACCAGTTAAGTAACTTTAGGAAAGCCATTTAATTTCTTTGGGCCCCATTTTCCCCATTTGAAAACTGAGGAGAGAGACTCAAAGGTCTTATCTAGCCCTAAACCCTGTGATGTATGATTATAAAATATGTAAAAAGCATTGACCCAACCAACCACTTCAGAGCACCATGTATTTTCAGGTCATACTCTCTCCTAAGCATTGGGAGTAAGAAAAGATACCCATACTCACAAGATATTGCAGCATCATTGATGTTCCCATTGACAATTTCAATGAATTTATTCAAGTTAATGTGCAAGGAATTGGCATGGAAAAGATTAACGGACTTAGACTTAGTAAATCCAAATCAGAGTCCATCCAGGCTATGCCAGCTTTTCTCTGTGTGTCTTCGATTAAGTGCAAGTGACCAAGCCTCTCTGAACCTCAGTTTCCCATGTAGTTATGTGTAGAACAGAGATTAAAAAATGAATCTGTGTATTCTTGAGAGACTCCAATGGTTGCACATATGTTTTATATATAATAAATAATCTGTAAGAAGTGATGATAATCACTGCCTCTAGTTTATGTCTTGGTTAAAGGGCTGTTTGGATAAGAGCCCTTATAAGTAACATTTTTTCATTAATAACAATGATGGTGATAACTAGTATTTATGAAGTGCTTTGCATATGTTAACTCATTTAATCCTCACAACAACCCTCTAAGATAGGTGCTATTATTATCCACCTCTTGTAAATTAGGAAACTGAGGCACATGGAAGTTAAGTGATTTTCACAGTCATACAGGTGGTGTTTGAGGCAGGATTTAAACTTAGGTCTTCCTGCCTCCCAGTCCTACTGGCTACTGTGCCATATTCTGTTCAAAAGAGAGGCACTTTGATAGTATTAATCTGTTTTTTAAAGATTAACATAAGGCAATACTAATATTATTCCCAAAAAAGAACTATATCTTTAGAGAGAATTGTGATCATCTCATTTCTTTTATATGCTCTGCTCAATGTAAACAAGTAACAATAGTGACCAAAAACTATTTAATGTACATCCTTAAATATTTAATAGATATCAAATATTTGATAGACTTAACAGCAATAATCTGACCCAAACAACTCAGACTTTCTTTGATCTACCCAGAGCACTTAAGTTCACAAAGTTCTCCTTCCAAAGATAGAAGGTTCTACATAACAGAGAGCATTTACCTCTAAGTCTGGGAAATAGTGTCCTTCTTAACTCAGGAGCATAATATTACTTGACTTCCAGCCAACATAATATTCTGAACCGGAAAATTGCCTTCCACAGCATACAAGACAATGATCAGGATTATATAGGTGAACATTTTGATAGTTATTTTAATTGTTATGCTAAAAACAGAGTAACTATATAGAAAGTTTAAAATGGGGCAGCCAAAGGTGTCTAAAATTTTCATATTCCTGTGGTCATCAGTTTTCTCTCTTCATTCACTGTAAGTCAATGAAATAAAGAAATATCAACATGACAAAGTCTGAGTATAAGCAATACCACTAGCAGAGCTTTCAATAATACTTATCTCTCACTTCCAACACTAAGATAATCCACAGGAAAAATAAAACTGTAAAGTCCTGTTCTCTTCAGCATTTCCCTACATTCCAGGTTCTAGATCCATTCTCCAATGCATCAGTTGGAGTAGTCACAAGGCAATTTAAAATCCCTTGTTGATTTAAGGAGAGGTTTTAATCCCAGAGGCAATTTAAAGTTTTTGGAAAGTGAAACATAGTATGAGGCTTTTGAAACTTTCTGATGCTTCAGGGACAATATCCCACAGCCCCAATTAGAGTAACATTTTACTGCTAAGCTCTAATTTAAGTGTAACTCACCCAAGAAGAAAATAATTACTTGTTGGTGTTAGAAAGTAGAAGTATTGGGCTCTGATATTCGGTCCAAATACAGAAGTGGGATGATATTGACATTGAAGATGCTTCCACTTGGGGTCAACACAGGAAGGGGAAAGAGGAAAAGAATCACCAGTGAAGACAGCATGCATGGGCTTCCACTCTCTCTCTCTAACCCGACCTATTTTCCTGTATCATCTCTTTCCAAGGTGCTCCCTAGAACTCTCCTCTTTAATAAGGAAAATTAGCATAGTATAGTCAGAAAAATGAGTAGATTTGGAATCAGAAGAGTCAGATGAGCATGGATCCCATCATTTTGAAACTGCCATATAATCATGAGCAAGTTACTTAATCTCTCTGGGCCTCAGTGTCCTCATCTGTAAGAAGTAGGAGTAAGACTAGATAACCTCCAAGCTCTGTTTAAGTTCTAGTTCCAGGATCCTTTGATCCTAAAATTCACCTGCTTCCTAGATAACTTGTTCCCATGTGCTTTCCATCTCTTGATGCTCACTGAAACTTAGATTTCTCCTGAAGATACCATATCTCACAGTACCCTCTCCAAACCTAGTTCATATTCCCTGACACATAGGGCAAAGAAAAGGATTTGGAGTGATTGCACTCCAATCCCCTTGCCCCCCAGTGCCTCTTGCATATTCTCCATATGTCACCACCACTCAGCCATCCAGAATTCTTTAAGGTTCTATCCATCTTATCCAGGTTCTTTCTGTTGTCATCTGCTCAACTCCATGACATACTCCATCTTTGTCAATAAGTATAATGCATGGGTCACAGTACCTTTTATACCCCCAACCATGTCTTTCCAACTCTTCAATGTCTCCAACCCCCAAGCTATCTCCAGTCTATCTCAACCATGCTCCAAAGTTTTCATATCACAGGCCACTCCATAGACCTCAACCCCACCCCACTGAATTTGTCCCCATTACTTCCTATTTTGGTTTTGATTAGGACTGGTTATCAGTCAAGCTTGTGGTCATAAGTTTTCTCTTTTCATTCACTGTAAGCCAATGAAAAAAGAAATATCAATATGACAGAGTCTATCAGCAGTACCACCAGAGCTCTCAGCAATACTGATCCCTCACTGTTAACACTGAGATAGTCCCCAGGAAAAATAAAATTGTCAAGTCCCATTTTCCCCAGTGTTTCCTTGCATTCCAGATTCTAGATTCATTCTCTAGTACATCATCTGGAATAGTCATGAGGCAATTTAAAATCCCTTGTTGATTTAAGGATAGGTTCTAATCCCAGAAACAATTCAAAGTTATTAGAAAGTAAAATGTAGGGGTTTTTGAAATTTTCTGATACTTCCAGGACAATGTTCCACAAATCCATATAAGTGAAGTTACTACAAAGTTCTTGTTGAATTGTAATTCAAACAAAGAGAAAATAATTTCCCATTCATGTGAAAAAGTAGAAGTATTTTGTTATGTACACTGACGTTAAGCCTAGGGCCATATGTACTAGAATATTGACACTAGGTGGAGAGATGGTGCTTCCTCACCCTGGTGGGACAAATGTCTTATAGGTCTATTCTATCATCTGGCCCCTGGAGTCATAAGGATCTGAGTAGAACGTCCCTGATACACCATCTGTCCTGATGACCCTTGCCACCTGGCATACCTCTCTGGACCTCAGTTTCCTCATCTGTAAGAAGTAGGGGTAAGACTAGACAACTTCTAAGATTGGTTTGAGCTCTAAATTTATGAGTCTTGATCCTAAAATAAACTCATCTGCTTCCTAGATAACTGCCTATATTCTGGGTGATTCAAGATGGTTTTTTGAACAGTATGTACAAGTTAGAGTAGGCTTCTATTTTTAAACGGAAATATTACATAAATGATTGTGCTCTTCCAAGACTCTTAAGGTATTAGTGCCTTTTATGAATAGAAGCTGCAGTTCAAGGCCCAAAGCTCTGTCTCTTCCATTATTTCAATATTCCACACTAGCTCTGGAAAAAAAATATTGTTTTGTTTAGTTTACAAATAATTCTGCTATGAAAAAAGTCTAGGCAATTAGACTTTAGGAGCCATAAGTCAGTCTCATGGAACCTCATGGAGATATCCTGAGGTCTAAGGGTCCTAGAAAGTCTTTCCAATGAACTGAACCACAAACTACATGCAAACTGCATACGAGAGAGCCCTGAGGGACTTGAAAAACAGGAATTTTATTTATATTTATTCTTGGACTGTAGATATGTGTTTGGCTGAGTGGTCTGGGGTCTTTAAAGAACAGTATTAGATAATTAAAGATTCTCTATTTTGAAAGCAGAAACAACACAGGAATGTTGCGGATGATACTTTACCACATAGAGTTGCTTGTGGGACTCATTAATGACCATCAAAGGAATCATAAACCCTCTGCTGAATGTAAAATCATTTTGATGGTCTCTGGAATAGTAGACACAGAATTAGGTCTATCAACAATCTGCGCATGGGGTCTATGATGCCATGATGTAGTGGAAGAAGGACCATATGATTTTCTTACAGGTCCTTTTCTTCAAAAGTGCTCCTCATGACAATCAATGCGTCTCCCTTTGAAGGATCTGTATTGTATGATGCCATGTTGTTCTCAAGCTACCTCTGCTCAGCAACTTCATTATAATGACCCTTTTCTTCCAACACAGGGCAAAAGGTTTACTCTCATAGCAGTTCATATGTCTTTAGTATATAGAATTGTAGTGAGAGTTAAGTCTGCTACTACAGTAGCCACTATCAAGGCCTTGATAGAGTGAATGAATGAATGAATGATGATTGAGTGAAAAAGCATTTATTATGCCTTACTATCCTTTGGCTAACTTCGTAATAATTTTGAGTGCCTGGAGAGAGGTGAAAGGGAATCTTTTTCAAGCTCTCATAGAAGGTGGTAGCCTTTCAGTAGATACCTCTAAATGTCCCAGAATGCAGAACCATCCTCCTGATGGCATTTTAAGATGGGAGATGTTTGGTGAACTTAAAAGTGCTGAGTGTGTGATGGTATGACTTGAGTCACAGAATCTACTTAGGGCCTGGGGCAGATTGTATGCAAAAGATCTGTGATCTCTTAGCTATTTTAATTCAGATGATAGAGATTCAAATGATAGAGATGATAGAGATTCAAATGATATGCTGTTCACTATTATAGTGACCAGTGAAGACTTTGGAAAAATAAGCATTTATATAGTGGACCAGATGTTTCTTGTTTTTTCCTAGCCATTAATATTGTTTTTGCCTTAAAAGACTTATGTGAAATATCTCTGACTTTAACCTCACTTTTTAAAAAAATTTATATTCTTCTATGTTTATATTACTGATATTAAGCTCTTCCTCCAGTTGCTGGCATTGTTTTAAGATTGTGTTAGTGGTAGAAGGTCCCTTAGAAGATTTTGTAACCTTACCACCAAAGGACAAGATGTGGTAGGAGCTAAGCTGCCCTGAAATTTTACATACTAACAACCATAGTATGTGCTAAGTTAGTTCTTTGAAGGATTTGGAAGGCTATTTGGATACATGACCATTTCAACTATAAGAGACTTAACCAAGGAAGAAATTGTGTCAGCAGAGTTTTTTCCTTAGCTTCCACTGCCTCTTGGTCACTTTCTTAAGTTTCTAACCTGGTAGTTGTAGACAGAATTAGCATTTTGTATCCTCTTAACTTTGAAGTATATTCTTTTAATTCCTAATTGGTAAAGTGGTTTTTAATTGCAGTTTTCATGTTCTATGAATTTTACATTGCATTTTAAATTTCAAGTCTGAATTATTCAGCTTGCCTAAAATAGCAAAGAAGTTTAGGGAAAATAAAGTATCCATAAATAGAGAATCTCAGGGTCTGTTTTTGGGATGGGCTAGGCAAGTAGAAGTGAGGAAGGAGGTGGGTACTATATGGGTATCTGAGTCTAAGACTGCATCAATACCAACTTTGTAATTAAAGCCAACAATATAATAGGATATGATAAAGGAAACACAAAACAATTATGACCTTGAACATAAATGATTGAGTTCATTCATAAAAAAAGAAAAATTATTTTAAAACAGAATCAAAAACGTAACTCAATAATATGCATCTAAAACAATGCAGGAGTGTAGTGACTACAATAAAACTTGTCATGATTCAGCTAAATTTAGAATAAGTAAGAATTGAAAACCTCATTTCTTATTTCCAGTTAACTCATGAACTAAAAGACTAGACAGCTGGATAGATGGGTGGATGGATGGATGGATGAATTTAAAAGCATTTATTAAATTTCTTCTATGTGCCAGGCATAGTTCTACTATTGTGTACATCGTGCTAGTCCCTGGGGGAAGACAAAAATGTTAGAAAAGATATGATCCCTATCCTTATGGGAAGTGAGATAATTAATAGAATGAATAACCATAAACAGGAAAGAAAGCAACATTAAAGAAAACTTATAGCAAGCTGTCTACTTTCCCAGATCTTTTCAAACTTAGAGTTCACTTCTTCCTGATACTTGACAGTGACTTGTATCTGGTTCTTTATCTCATCTGTTCACACCACTAGTCAACCCACTTGATCCTCAGACAAGGTTTTGACATTTAAGATGTCTCTTCCTGATTCTATTTCTGGTCAATATTTATGAGATAAGCTGAAATCAATACCATAGTCTTTTGGCACCTCAATTTCTTCCCTATTCTTGAATTCACAGTTCACCATAACAGGAAATGGAAGAATGCCCACAGTGATCTTTCTTCCCAACTTCTAGAGTTGCTCATTTGTTTTAATTGGCCTTTTCTTCAAAATATTTTTGTTTTGTCTTAGATACTTGGTTTTTGTTTTATAAATATCTCGATATAAATATACTCAATAAGATGTCACTGGTGTACACAAATTTAGTGAGAGCAGTTTGAAATATCTAATATATTTAAAGAAAAGTAGTTATCTTTCTATTAACATATGTGGTCAGCAGGGCATGGCATCACAAAACTGCAATTTCTGTTTCCAGAGAGGCTAAAGCTTGAGAATTGCTATAATTCAAGAGTTGTGAGCTGTAGAAGGACTAAGTCATCTGGCTGTCTATATTAAATCCAACACCAACATGGCAAACCTCCAGGCAGAGGGCTGCTAGGCTACCTAAGGAAGGGCATAGTGGCCCGGGAATGAAAAGGAGTAAATCAAAGTTTCCAAGCCATTCAGTAATGGGATCAGGCCTATGAGTGACTGCTGCACTTCCAGCCTGGGTGAGGTAGGGAGACCCAGTCTCATAAAAACAAAAATCTTGAATAATATATGTAGAGAAAACAAAGACATGCCAAAGAGACATGTTAGTGGGATTGCTTTAATAAATTAGATAAGAAGCCTTTGTAACTATCACATTCAAATGGATACTGCTAATTTGGCTTAAAGGTTTAATTACATTAAATATGCTAATAATTGTCCCAGAAATCCTATTTACACAAGACATGAATAAAAATGTTTATTAATTTTTAATTCATGATAATTCTGATGAGAGCTAAGTTGAAGCTT
>NW_020954916.1:4710-6161 GCF_900497805.2 Vombatus ursinus | reverse complement strand
CATTGAAAGGAGTTGCTTAGCACATTTAGAGGTTGAGAGTTTTGTTTAAGGTTACATAGCTAGGCTATGACAGTAGCAAGACTTGTTCTCAAATCTTTATGTCTCAAAACAAAACTCCCTATGCTCTAAAGTAAAAATAAAAAAAAAAAAAAAAGATTTCAGCCCCGAACAAGGATGAGACTATCTAAAGCAAAATACGTTGTTAACTTAAATATAAACTGATGGATAACTCATCTCCTGTGAGTGGACTGGATAAAAGAAAGAGAATAGGAAGAAGCAGGGGAGGGTGGGAAGAGGGGATCACAATTGATGAATAGAATTCACGGAATAGAATGATAAAGGAATGAAATGGAGAAGAATTAACAATGGCAAAAAAGGAAACCATTGAAGAAAATATAACACGAATTGGTCAAGAAGGAAAGGAAGTAAGGGAAGTAATCATGGAAAGAAAAGTAAACAAAAGGAACAATAGGGTAAATGGAGGAGAGAAATGGTAAAACATGACTTTTTTTTTAATGATTTGGATTATTTTTGTTTGATGAGGTGTGTAAGATTACCTAAGATTAGTACAGGAATGTCAATACCATTATGATAATCTATTAAGAAACTGAATTAATTGGTTAAATCATTTTCTATGTTGAGAGCACTTTTTTGGGGGGGGAAGAATGACAGGAAAAAGGAAAAAGAAAAACAAAAAAGGGTAATAATAGACACGATGGAGTAATAAAATAATAATGAAAAGGGTAAATGTATAGAGCCTATATGGGGTTTCTATAATAATGAAGAATTGTATAAACAACTATTATCTTACAGGAATGACATCAGCAATATTGGGGGGAATTCCAACAGAAGCAGCATATTTGACAGTTAAAATTCCCCAAGAGATACTGTACAAATTAAAATGAGACTCCCAATTTCCTTTTCAAGCAATCATTAATGCAGCCTGAAAAGTGATGAGGTAAATTAGGAAACAAGCATGATGAAAATTCAGAGCATGCTGTATTTCTGGTTCATGTCCACTTCTCCTTCTGTGAAGCATTAAGAGATGGAGGAGATATATATACATATATATATACATTTCCAAAATATGATAGATATTATAAACTTCTAGTTAACTTTAAAATAAATCTGAACTTCTTAGAAATAAGGGGTAGAATAAGAGACCTGTTCTAAGACTAATGGAACTTGGATTCTTTTCACAACCACTGAAAACTTGCTCTGTAATCCTCAGCTACTAATTTGCCTGCCCTTTCTGGGTCTAATTTTCCTCACCTGTTAAATGGAAAAAACACCTATTATTTGATTTTCTCTTCATACATGCTATCTAAAGAGAAAGCAAGGTTTCACCTGTGCTACAAAAAGCAGCTCACAGTTTTTAAAATTGGAAATAAAACTTCTTTTTCCTCTAGAAAGTGTTTTAAGAGGTATTTTAAATGAAACCCAGCTCATAT
>NW_020954916.1:2365-4669 GCF_900497805.2 Vombatus ursinus | reverse complement strand
GCTCTGAATTTAGACACTCACAGTTTAGAACTGGATAAAACCAATGTGATTAGCCCGTATACTGAAGGCACTGTTTTTCAGAGGGAGGGTGGCCGGAAAAGACAGATTATCGAATATTTAATCCCTGAAGCTAAGGTTAAAAAGGAAAAAATGTATTAAACAGGAAATAAGAATAAGAAAGAATAAAAAAGTTACTTGAGAAAGTAGACAAGATGGTGGTAATATTTGGTGACTTCATAACTTGGAGGAGTTGAGGCATCAGAGAAGTGAGAAAAAAGATAGAGGAGGAGTAGAAACTGGAAGAAAAATGTAAAAAAAAAGGAAAAAGGAAGAAATAAAGAAAAAACTGTATGACAAATAATGAAAGGGGTAGAGATTGTTAAAAGGGAAAAAAAATTTAAATGTCTTTTATTTTTCCTAAAAGAGAAATAGAGACAGAAAAAAGAAATATTTACAATGTAGGGGGAAAAAAAATAAGGTATAGCCAAATATATAGAGAAGACTGAAAAAGAAAAATAATGTAATAAAGGAGAACAAAAAATAGAAAATATATATGATATATAGAACATGCAGAGAGGCATACATTTATCAACACATACCTGTATATATCTTATATACAAATGGAGGATATATATATATACATATATATATTTATAAATGTATATATGCAAATAAATGGAGTTTATGTCATATATTTGCATTATTAATAATCACTTCTAAATACATATTATTTAGGAAAATATGAAGAAAATCAAAACGCATAATTAAACAAAAATAACATATATATTATGAACACACATATAGGTGTAGCAACAAAATATAAGGAGACAAAAAAGGAGATTATTACAAGTCTGTTCCCTAAACTTTTTCTATCACAAAACCTGAGGAATAAAGAGTCACTTACTAAATGCTTGTGGTATCCTTGTTGTAGTCGTGAAGACTGACATCCAATGAGGCTTAGAAAAATTCCTAGGATTCAGGTCATAAGAACCTTGGTGCTCTCATATTGAGGGACCTGGATACCCTGGATCTGGAGAACAGTGACTGGGGCCAAATTATAAAGAAGTAAACTAGATGATCTCATCTCTCAACAGGGCTGTGATTATCATGAAGGGCTTTGACAGAATCTGCAACGGGAGTCTCCAACCTAACCTTAATAATAAGCATGATGTAATATGTGCAAATCCAATATGTGCAAATCATCTACACCATCAACTCATGAAATTGCTCATTACAAAGGAAATGTTGCTCTCTGGGAGGTAAGGCATTTGAAGTTTAATTACTGTAACAGAGGAGTTTGATTTTAACCAGGGAAAATGGAGTTCATAGGAAGTAGGGAACACAATCAACTGTCACCTTTGTTACTCTCAAAAACTAGTGAGCAGAACAAAAATGAAAATTTTATTTCTAATTGGAATGACTCAAAAAATCGTTATCCCTAGCTCTGCTCTTTCTGCTGAACATACATCATCTATTATCCCTCTGATATCATCCTTATGATCCCAAAAAATAAAACTGGAAGATATCTTAAAGTGATTTAAGTCAAACCACTTCATTTGAGAGATGAAGGAATTGAGGATAAATAAGGTTAAGTCATTTGCTCTAGGTCACACTGGTAAGAACCATCAGAGACAGAATTTGAACCTAAGTCCTCTTACTCCTGAACCACTTGGTGAGTGAGTATCAACAGTTTGTTCTTTTCTGTGCCTGGCCAACTCACTGTGTTCCCACAAACTTGAGTGAACCAACTAGACTATGGATTATTTTAGGAGTGATTACCCAGTTTTAGGCACTAATATGAAGTACCTTCTGATAGACAGGCTCTGCCACTGTGGTCTTATCCTTAACCTGGGCAGCTGCTCTACAACACTGGTGAGGTCAGGAATAGTTACAGATATGAGCCTAAGGAAACCTAGGTGACTGAGTGACTGGAGCACTCAAGAAGACCTGAGTTGAAATCTGGTGATAGACACTAGCTATGTGTCATTAAGCAAGTCACTTAAGCCTCAATTTCCTCAAGTGTAAATAGAAGTAATAATATCACTTGCCTTCAAGGGATGTTGTGATGATCCAACGAGATATTTTTAAAGTGCTTAGCCCAGTGCCTATCACCGAATAGGCACTTAATTCATGTTTCCTTCCTTTCTATTTTCTGTGCTTATTCCATTCCTTGCTTGCTTCCTTCTTGCAGACTCCCCACTTACTTAACTCACTCAGTCTCTTTTCTCTTGGTAAAAGAAATCAGCCCCTGGATGCTTGTAATAAAATAAGTAAAAACAATAGGGAGTGTATAAATGTTTGTTG
>NW_020954916.1:2161-2264 GCF_900497805.2 Vombatus ursinus | reverse complement strand
GTTGATGATGATAATGATAATGATGATTAGTTCCCAGTTGGCTACCATAAATTATCAAGTGTTATTGGCCATGTTCACAGAAAATACAAGGGCTTTTGTAAGG
>NW_020954916.1:1295-2128 GCF_900497805.2 Vombatus ursinus | reverse complement strand
GTGTTGTCTGCATGGGATGGTTTGGGTAACTCAGCCAGTCTTTTGTTGGCTCTACCCACAGTAACATGCATAGAGATGACTGAAATATTCCAAGCAGATACTGATCTTCAAGATGTCTTCTCTTTACAGTTTGCCTCCATAGCCTCCTCTGAATGATCCATAAAGGCCATGGGCTTTGGAGGAGACCTCAGGTCTACGAAGATCTTATTTATTTAATATTTCATTTTTTCCCAATTCCATGTAAACAAAATTTTTAAATTCTCTTTTTTCAAATTATGAATTCCAAATTCTCTCTTTCTTCTCCTGCTCTGCCATTGACAAGGCAAGTAATTTGACGTAGGTTATACATATGTACACATGCAAAACACATTTCCATTTAAGCTATTCTATGAAAGAAAACTCAGGCAAAAAAAAATCATGAAAAATAAGTAAATAAAGAAATGTGTCTTTTGTGTGCATTCAGTTTTTACCAGTTCTTTCTTGGGAGATGCATAGCACTTTTCATCATAAGTCCTATAGAACTATCTTCATTCACTGTATTGCTGAGTGTACCTAAGTTTTCTGTAGTAGATTATCATACAACATTGCTATTACTGTTTTCAGGTTCTGCTGGTTCTGCTCACTTCACTCAGCATCAGAACCTCTCTCCATGGTTTTCTGAGATCACCCTGCTTATTATTACTTAAAGCACAATAGTATTCCATCACAATCATATACAACAATTTATTCAGCCATTCCCCACTTGATGGACATCGCTTCAGTTTCTAATCTTTGCCACCACAGAAAGAGTTGCTATAAATATTTGTACATGTAGGGCCTTTTCACTTCCTTAT
>NW_020954916.1:1067-1199 GCF_900497805.2 Vombatus ursinus | reverse complement strand
CATTTGTCATTTTTCCTTTTCTATCATATTAACCAGTCTGACAGGTGTGAGGTAGCTGAGAATTGTTTTAATTTGAGTTTCTCTCATTAATTATGATTTGCAGCATGTTTTATATGAATATAGATAGCTTTG
>NW_020954916.1:900-1009 GCF_900497805.2 Vombatus ursinus | reverse complement strand
ATGACTTTGAATACTGCCTGTTCCTGTAGTTTGACCATTTATCAATTGAGGAATGGTGCTTTTTTCTATAAATTTGACTCAGTTTTCTCTGTCTTTGAAAAGTGAAGTC
>NW_020954916.1:658-887 GCF_900497805.2 Vombatus ursinus | reverse complement strand
TTTATCAATTGAGGAATGGTGCTTCTTTCTATAAATTTGACTCAGTTTTCTCTGTGTTTGAAAAGTAAAGTGTTTAGCAGAGAAACTCATTGAACAATTTTTTTTCACAGTAATGAGCCACAACTATGTATTTCTCTCCATTCCATTTCCTCCCAGCTTATACACTTCCTTCTCTCCTTTTACCATGCCCATTCTCAAAAGTGTCATTCTTCTGACATTGATCTCTCCC
>NW_020954916.1:389-619 GCF_900497805.2 Vombatus ursinus | reverse complement strand
ACTGTATTTCCTTCTATCAACTGTCCCCACCCTTCTCTTATTCCCTTTACCTCCTACTTGCCTGTGTGGTAAGACAGATTTATACTGAGTGTGTATATTATTTCCTCTTTGTGTCTATTCCNCTATCAACTGTCCCCACCCTTCTCTTATTCCCTTTACCTCCTACTTTCCTGTGTGGTAAGATAGATTTATACTGAGTGTGTATATTATTCCCTCTTTGTGTCTATTCT
>NW_020954916.1:0-284 GCF_900497805.2 Vombatus ursinus | reverse complement strand
GAACTCACATCTCTGCTTTGTGTCTATGTATACTCCTTCTAACTGCCCTAATAATGAGAAAATTTTTAGGATTTAAAAATATCATTTCTCCATGTAGGAAAGTAAACAGTTTAGCCTTATGTAATCCTTTAGGATTTATTATTTCTTTTTGCCTATTCCTTTTGTATCTTGTTCAAGTGAAACTTTCTATTCAGATCTGGTCTTTTCATCAGGAATGCTTGAAAATCTTCTATTTCATGGAATGTCCATATTTACCATGAAGGATTTTACTCAGTTTTGATGAA
>NW_020954915.1:14333-19568 GCF_900497805.2 Vombatus ursinus | reverse complement strand
GCTGACTCCATCTTGAATCCCTTGCTGATACATACATACATACATACATACATACATATATATGTACACACATACTTATACACATACACACATATATGCATGCATACATACATACATATATGTGTGTATATATACATGTATATGGAGAGGAAGAGACAGATACAGAAAGAGAGTGAAAGAGAGAGAGAGAAAAGAGAGAGAGAGAGAGAGAGAGAGAGAGAGAATCTTAGCATGTAAGAAATCATTGATCTTTGGAAGTGTTGTCATGTTAGTCCTAACATAAATCAAAATCATAAGAGGACAAAAAAGTGTCTTTAATCAAGATAATGAGTGATGTGAACCTAGATCACCCACATATCGGGGTATATGAATGTCTCCCAAGAACACTTACAGAAAAGTTTTTATACTTTCAATAAGAAAAAAAAAGGGAGGGGTATCATATTAAGAGTGAGGCCTGGTAATAAGGCATCAGCTGCCCTTTGCAATATGAGCAAGAAAACCCACTTCATTCTGGTTGTTTTATCCTTTATGGTCTAATTTGCCATCAACCTTACTGAAATAGGCAAGGCCACTTGGAGCAATTTTTGGTAGTCATGGCTAGCTCAAGTGGGGCAGTTTACAGAATAAACAAAAATTGTGGAGCCACAGGGTACTGTTCAGTCTAACCTAATTGAGAGTGAGTGCCTATAGAGCAAGGATGAAAGGACATTAATAGATTTTTGAAATTAATAATATTACTTGGAGGGGAGGGAATGTTTGATATTAAGAATATTAAAGTTAGTTTTCCAACCAAAAGTAAAGAATAAAAATGAAAGAGAAGCTTAAGAAAGAAAAGAATTCACCAATCCTACAAATTATCTCCTCTACTGACAAGTAATCAGGACCACTTATAACAAAGTTACCTGGAAAAGCAGGCTCAGAATGACCTTTCCTCTTAAAGTTAGAAGTTATTAATCCTTCAAAACTTTTACCTCATAACTATCATTTTAGTCTTTAAAGTTAACTGTGTTTTATTATAGCTGCCATGGATTTTATGTGTTATTTAATAGATTTCTATATTCATTTAATATTCTCCTTTAAATATTGAGCATAATTTAGTAATAAAATAAATATACTCTCTTCCATATGACTTTTAAATTCTCTTCTTTCCTATCAGACCTGTGATTGCATCATTGTAGGAACATTTTGTGTAACTGCTATCATTTGAGTGTTGCCCAGGCACTGAGAGGTTAAGTGTTATTGACCAAGATCACACAGTCATTACTGGACAAAAATGGAACTTGGAACCTTATCCTTTCAGCTCTAAGACTGACTCTCTATCCACTATGCCTTGCATGTATGTGTGTATGGAGGGGATGCGGTTCTTCTCAGAAGACAATATTTACCATTTCTCACCAAAATATATTAGTCCATTGGTTCCCAGTCATAAAATTGCATTTTCTTTCATATCCAAAGTTGATTTGTTTCAGACTCTGACACTCACAACTAAAGGATGATATTGATCTTTTTATTTGGTTAAGAACACCTTTACTTGACAGGTGTCCACCCCCCCCCAACACACCTGTTCTTCCTTTTTTTTTTGGTGAGGCAGCATGTTATGGTTTATAGAACAATGGACCTAGAGTCAGGGATACCTGAATTCAAATCACTCCAGAGAAATGTATTGGTTGTGTAAACCTGGGAAAATCTTTTAACTCTTTTTAGTATCAATTTTATCTATAAAAGAGATATATAACAATAGTTCCTACATTTTATTGATGTCATAAGGACCTAAAGATATAATATATGTCATCTTTTACAAACCTTAAAGAGATCTATTATTATTATTATTGTAATTCATAGATTCATAAATTTAGAGATCAAGNAAGATATAATATATGTCATCTTTTACAAACCTTAAAGAGATCTATTATTATTATTATTATTATTATTATTATTGTAATTCATAGACNAAGATATAATATATGTCATCTTTTACAAACCTTAAAGAGATCTATTATTATTATTATTATTGTAATTCATAGATTCATAAATTTAGAGATCAAAGGGTACTTAAAGATCATATGAGTCCTAATCCACCATCTTTTTTCTTCACTTCATGATCACAGCTACCTTCCCCATCCACTCATCTCAAAACTACATTGCAAAATAAAATAAGGAAATCTCCTATTCAGCTAATCTAAAATATAGGAAGATAACAATTTTTAAAAACTATTGACATTATTGTGAGACCTGGACAATATCAAGGAAGATGGAGAAACTGAGGTGTCAGACTCAAGAACACTTATTCACTGCCAAATAAATGAGTCATATATAGGGAGGGTATTGCTGAGATGAGATGATTAAAGGAGGCAGGATAGAAGGAAGGGAAAACTAGAAAGAAAATTAGCCTACGTCAAATTGATAGTAAAGCTAGACAAAATTCTATGGTAGATAACTTCAGAGAATTGTTGGAGTATTTCATAAGTTTATTTTGATAAGTTTCCTAGAGTAACACCACTGTCCATCCCTACATGTTAAAGGAACTCCAAGCCAGTGACTTTAGATCTTACCAGATCAAAGCAAAGAAGCACATTGCTTGGCAATCAGTGACTAAAAGTTCAGATTAAATTTAATGTTCCCATTCATATTGCTTCTTGGGAATGCTCTTCTAAAATTAACTAATCCATAATGAAGAAGTCCTAAGAATAAAAATGCCTTTTGGGAAATATAGTGCAGTAAGCCCTGGATAAATGCTTGTCGAACTAATGAATGAATAATGCAAATATGTGTTGCTTGGCTCCTCTGGAGACTAATAGTGCACGTTAGGGAGCAGCCTGTGGCCATGGAATGGAGAAAAGCTAATTGCAATAAGTGTAATAGAAACACTAATGAAAATTAATATAACATCTTCTTAGGTGTTAAAAGCAATGTCTGGTTTCACTGCACCCCTCCATTTGATTCCTTTTGAGGCTCTAATAGAATCCTTCTCCAATTCCCTATTGTAACATGGTGGTAATGCTATATTTTCCAAAGGTCTACCAAACTGGGAAGGCATGAATATGAAATTTATGATGAACAGTGCTACTGTGCTATGAAGACCATCCTTGCTTAGTTTGGATATGATCACTTATCATGCCCAGAAGTTTGGAAATGAGATAGTGATTTTATTAACAACTGCAACAATTCATGAAAACATGTATTAAAACATAGAAGAGGTACAATTTTTATCAATGAACAGTATATAAAATCATTGGTTCTTGAACTACTGGAGTGTTCATTCTATGGCATTTTCAGAATCAAGAATCATTACTAATGTTTCCATTTTATAGGTAAAGTAACAGAGACAAAGAGACTTCAACTTTTTGTATAAATACTTAAATAGCTAAAGCTAGAACAGGCAGGAATTTGATCTAATTTATTATTCTTTCAACAATTCTCTCATCTTTTAAAATATTATTTAGCATTTTCCTAGCTTCATTCAAATATTATCTAAATTCTCACTTTCTATAAGAAGCCTTTTCAAATCTTGCTTAATCTTAGTGCCTTCCCTCTAATATGAATCACAATTTTTCTTGTATATATGTTTTATGTACATAGTTGTCTCTCCCATTAGACTATAAGCTCCTTGAAAGCAGGGACTATTGTGTGCACTCCCTTTTTTGTATTTCCACAACTTAACACAATGTCTGGCACATAACAGGCACTTAAATAATAATTAACTTATTAACTGATGTATAATTCAATATTAAAGTAATCTAAAATTTTTGGTTGGTTTGGTTAATCCCTTTGATTCTTTTGTTTGCAACCCTAAGCAACTTAGCAAATGGTCTTCATGAATTTCTGGAGCCATAACAATTCATCTCTCCTGTTCAATCAATCTGGTGATGAGGCTTCTCAAATTTAGATAATCATAAAATCTGTTGCCATATCTATCCTTGAAGGTATTCTAAATTGATGAATGTTTGGCATGTGAATCATCAGTATTATTCTTCTTGGAAATCTGAGGCATCAAAGTGAGGCTTTAGTTAGTGATGTACATGTATAAAACCTTTTTAAATGCACAACACACATACATAAATACATACACACAAAGTCAATCACTGGAGTACAATGTCTCACCAGACATTACATTGCCCACAATTAGTAGGTATTTATCAGACCCATCTCCTTTCATGTGAATATGTATTATGAAAAGAAATATTCTTTAAATCAGCTAGCATTGGTTCCTTTGATTCATTTTTAGTTTGATTACAGCATTAAGCACCCTTCTTTATGAAAAATTAGCCCTAATAGCTAAGCCAGACTAACATAGCTATTTCCTTAAGTCTAGGTTACCTATAGATTTAATGACTAGATAGATTGATAAGACTTTATCATTTAGTAGCAGATAATTCAAAGTTAAATTTTGTAGGAATAAAATAATCAAAGGGTTATAAGACTCTTTTTGAAGACTAAATTCCCTTTCTCGTAACTAGAGAAAGAGCTATTGACCAAAGTCTAAGTTCCTCCTTCTAACAGTTTGAGAAGGATGGTGGGGGTGGGGCAGGGGTTGACTAAAGGTTAAGTTCCTCTTTCCAGTCTTAGTTGATAAGCTCCTTTTTCTTAAGCTAGAGGTAAAGTCTACGTTGAATAATAAAATCTTCTAAGATTAGCAGCTGAAAGATTTGGGATGACTACTAACTACAAACCACAAGTTCCTCTTTCTGAGTAAGCTTNTAAGCTAGAGGTAAAGTCTACGTTGAATAATAAAATCTTCTAAGATTAGCAGCTGAAAGATGTGGGATGACTACTAACTACAAACCACAAGTTCCTCTTTCTGAGTAAGCTCTTTGGTTACAAAAAGTATCACCTGTATGGCAAGGACTTCTGGAATAATCTCACTTTGAGGAATATGGGTTTTGAAAGCCTGGGAGAAGTGAACTAGTCAGAAGAACTGTCTTGTTCAACTGAATTATGTTCAAAACAAATTTCCTATTTTTTTTCTCTTTTCTGTTATAAAAAAATAAGAATTGTAAATCACTCCTTTGTCACTAATTACTGAGTAACTAGTTGACCTGATTTAATGGTAACTTGCTAGCCTTAGTAATAAATCATTACATATTTGTTCAGGAAATTTGTATCTGTTTCTTTTTAATTTCANGTCACTAATTACTGAGTAACTAGTTGACCTGATTTAATGGTAACTTGCTAGCCTTAGTAATTAATCATTACATATTTGTTCAGGAAATTTGTATCTGTTTCTTTTTTATTTTG
>NW_020954915.1:0-14301 GCF_900497805.2 Vombatus ursinus | reverse complement strand
GAAAATTAATTTCAACATTGGCACCCAGATGAGACCTGAGAGATTAACTTTAGAATTTCATATGTAGTCCTTTTTGAGGAATTTCCCTGAGAGACATATGGTCACTTAGGTATTTCTTCTCAGAGGACCTCCTTGAAGTCCTGAACTCTACTGAGTCCAGAACTTAAATTCTTCTCAACTAAGGTAACCCTAAATTGAGGAGGAAATTACCAAAGCCACCATTTTTTTTTCCTCTGCAGAAAGTGTTAAGTACAAATTTTTAAGATACTTTCAAGTTTTAGGTAAGCCTCCACTTTGGAGAAGAAAAAGTTGTTTATTATTACATTAGCGAGGACAAAAGTGTTTTGTTTGTCTGTCTGTTTGTTTTTCCTTTAGACTGAGTCCTTTATTAAGAGGTTATCCCCCAAGGAAGAAAAAGTTTTTGGGAAAAAAAAAACAAACTCTTTAAGAAGTCAAATAGTCATTTCTCTTTAAAAAAAAAAGGACTTTTATGTGACTTAGCATAAAGCCTAGAAGTAGAATTCTCTGTTAGCAACCTATTCTGAAAAGAAAAAAAAATGACAGGGAAGAAGGCTTTTTCATAAAGTACTGTCTGTGTGTCTATGTCTGTCTCTTTGTATATGTATCCATATGTGTGTATATATGTATATATATAAAATACACACATATATACATATACACATATGTATCTGTTTGTATCTGTGTATGTATAGTTTATATGGGTATATATATGTGCATGTGTGTGTGTATGTGGTGTGTGTGTGTGTGTGTGTGTGTGTACAAAGTGCTCTTTAATGGATGAACGCAATTGGCAAATTAGAGTGAAGGAATTTGACATTGTTATTAAATTACATTTTCTTATAGGTAAGATTATTTCAAAAAACACATTAACACAAACAGTAAACAGAAGAATTAATTTTAGACTGACAGCAGGGCCCCAACCACAGAACTGTCGTAAATTGTATAGTTAATAGAAAAGAGGTAAGATCCTGACTTCAAAATATCCTAGAGGAAATCTAGGAGAAGTTCAGGACTGATGTAATGTTGTGTCAAGTCTGATAGTATATTCTCTGTGTGTCCATTTTGTGAATGATAGAACTAAGTTTAGGAATAGTGTGTTTCTTTCTTAAGACCTTATTCAGCTAGGGAAATGTTTAAGAGAATGGAAAATCTGTGCATTCCTATTTGTGCTTTCTGCTAATTCATGCTGGCAGATGCTTCCAAACATTTGGTTTGTCCTATGCTTTTTGCTCTAGTCTAATATACCATGTAGAAAAGACTGTAAAAAATAAAACTTTTCAAAAAGTCTTCACAAAAGACAAGTACCTCTTTTCTTTCCCTATTTCCATTACTGAGCACATTGGAGGTTGCACAGGTTAAAATAAAAAGATTAAGAAATAGAGACTAAATTTGTCATTTTTTAATGGAAATTTCTAAATTATGATTTAATTTTTTTTATATTTTGATGAACTTTTGAGGTAAAGGCTAACTTTGTAAAATTTAAAGCAAACAAAAATTGACAGATCAGTTACTCCATAAAAGGAGAACTTTAAAATGACTAAAGATTGATTTTAAAGCTTCAGTTTGAATTTTAAGAACTGTTTTATTAGTCATGGAATCTGTTCAGGAGGGATTTGGTGAAGTAAAGATTCAGTAAATTCACGGAAGTGTTTAAGAAAAAAATTAATAAAACAGTACAGGAGAAATTAGAATAAAATTCCTGGAAGTTTAAATAATTCCAAAACTCAGAATTAAAAAAAAATATGAAAGAAAATATTTGTTAAGTACTAAGCAGTTTCAGTTAGTCAATCTTCGAGTTTGATGTTTTGGGGTATCTGTGAAACTGGCTTTACCTTTAGTGTAGATTAAAGATATACTTTAAAACTTTCCTTAAAGTTGAGATAAACATTGCAGGAAGGAAGTGTGAATTTTTATTATTTTAAGGCAGAACAGGAAAATTTTAGATCATCTTCAGATTCCAAAAGAATAAAAGTAGAATTTGAATTTATGTGCCTTTCTCTTGTTTACTGCTTTTAAGCAACCGATCTAAAGGAACCAAGCAAGCCCTGATTGGGACTCCCAGATGGAAGATAAACTACAAAGTCCTCTCAGAAAGAGAAAAGCTTGTTTTGAAGTCAGGAAGCAAATGAAAATAAGTGAAAGGTAATGATACCATTATAGTTTGAATCAATTGTTTATATACTTAGAAACACAGTAAAACTTATGTTGAAATTGGAGGAAGTGAAAATAAGTTCAAAATTGCATTGTGTTATTTGTACTTTGGTAAGTAAGTAGTAAGAATATAACAAATTAGGGTGAGGATTTTTGAAGATAGACTTGAACAAGAATATAACATTATAGGAAAGTATAGGAATGAATTAAGTGTCTAAACACCTAATAAAGGGCATTTAGACTACAAAAGATCAGATTAAAAGGAGTATATGGCTTATAAATATTAGTATAAAAACAGGAATTTTGAGAGAACAAAACTGCAAATTATTTCATGATGTTCTTGCTTCATTGTCAAACATAAATTAAAGCATAAGCATAACTAGGTGAATTCAAAAATTAAATTAGTGGGATGAGGATTTCTGTTAATTTAAAATCATTGGAAAATTAAATAAGCTAACAACCTACAGTACTGGAAAATATCTGAACTGTGTAAAAGAAAAAGCAATTAGAAACAAAGATCATTCTCAGTTAATAGCACCAAAATGGAAGCTGCTTTTATACAATGCTATTAAATTATAAATTGAAGGCTGTTTAAATGTGGAGAAAACTTCAATACATTTCATTTAGAGTGCATAATAAAGTGAATGGTAATAATAGCTTACTGCAGTGAGAGGATTAGCACAGACCCTTTAAGGTACAAATATCTGTGACATTGCTGTGCCACAGTTGGGCTCTAGCCAACCCCTTTGGTCATTGCCAAGTAAACTCTTTTGAGAAATAGCTGAATGAATTTATTTCCTGCACAAAATATGTTAACTTGAGAAGATGATGACTTCTCCAAGGTGATCAATGAGGAACTAGAAGGGACCCTAAACTTTGCAGTTGTGCTCAATAAATTGTACAATTGACTGTCATTTATAAAAATAACTATAGGCCATAAAGAAATTAGAATGAACTGTGAATTAGTATAAAAAAGTAACAATATTACAATTAATTAACTTTATTTGATAAAGGGCAGATTTAAACTCAGGTCTTCCTAAGTCCAGGTCCAGCACTATATCTACTGTGCCCACCTAGCTAAAAGTATCTCTTTAGATAGGAATAGATTTAAGTTCAAATAGTTCTCTTCTTTATCTCTACTTATATTGTCCTTCCTTCCCACAATTCCCTTAAATCCCTGGGATTAAATTTAATTCAACAAAAATTTATTAAGTTCCCAAAATGTGTATATGACACGTGTGTGTGTGTGTGTGTGTGTGTGTGTGTGTGTGTGTGTGTGTGTGAGAGAGGAGAAGCGGAGATGAAGAGACAGAAAGATATGCAGTCAGGTACAAATAGGGGAGAAGGAGGAAGGATTAAGAAGGGAAGAGGAAGTTGATATAAATATGTATATGTATATATACATATATGAAAAAACAATATGCAAAGTAGGAGAAAACTTTGGCATAGCTTTCAGATATTAAAAGAAAGATGTCAGATAAATTAAATATTGCTTTAAGAAAAATGGAAGAGAAAAGTGCAGGGATAAGACCAGTAAGTTTGAAATGAGAATTCCTGGGTTCAAATTCTAGTCCTTCTATGTAACTAACCTATTTGAATGTCAATTTCCTTATTTGTAAAATAATAGAATAAAGCAAAGAAAAATATGACTGAGGGTGGAGAGCACATGGTCCAGTTATTTGAGAAGAGATAAATAACTGTTTAATTGGTATCCACAAGATATAAGGAAAACTTTGAAGAAGCTTTCCAGTAAATTAGATGAACAGTCTATGGAGAACTTATTTGAAGTCATGGAGGAGAGTCACAAAAAGAGTTTAACATGAAATGGTTATGATCTGCCTTTGTTATATCAACACATGCTTATTGATTGATTGATTGATTGATTGGAGGAAATGCCTACATTGAGAAAAGGTGGATTAGAAAAAAATATATCGACTATATTATATAACTTTATAAAATATTTTTATTTCATTAACTATTTCTCAATTATGTATAAAAATTTACCTTTTTAACTTTTGAATTAAAATTATCTTCCTCCTTCCCACTCCTTCCCTACCCATTGAGAAGGCGAGCAATTTGATATCAATTATGCATGTGAAGTCATGCAAAACATATTTCTATATGGGAGAAGGGGCACTATCTGAAGCTTCAGGCTTTTTTACACTACAGTTTTCAGAGCTATTTCCAGGAGTTTAGAAGTTTTCATTGCTTCCAAAGTGATGTGATCTGGATAGAGTTGTCATCACTGTTCTCCTGGTTTGCACTATTTTCCTTACCCTAGAAGGGCAACTGATTGCTCAGGATTAGAATCTATACTGTTCTATGGGGCTCCTGATTCCTTGGGACCAAAAGAAATACTGTCACTCAAGGCTTCCACTCCCTCTTGACCAAAAACAAATGCTCCTCTCTGCCCTTGAACTATGACCTAGAAGTAGGTATAGGCAACGGAACTGTCCAATCACAGTTAGTCCTGGATCCTGTGTAGCAAGAGGTCTCCTGTAATTTCTTTCTGACCAGTTGCCAGGTCCCACTGCCATCTCTGGTTTGAGAGTTCACAAAGCTACTGCTGATTCTGTAACCACTAATTAGTACCATCACTATTGTTTCTTCCACTTGAGCTTCGAGTGAATCTCTATCATTCTATCACAGATCCCTAACCTTCTAAATGGTCTTTGGCTTCATGACTCTCTCACTTTGACTTTTTGTTCATTATGTCACTTCAAAATATGATTTGAGGCATTATTTTAAAGTTATCCAGAGGGAAGTGTTGGGAGACCTTACCTGAGTGCTCTCTGTACTCCTCTATCCTGGTTCTAGCTTTGGAATATCATACAATTTTAAGGTCGATTTCAAATCTAAGTATAAGGCACTATTTTGCCTTTTTTCCATTTCTACCTTAATTTAAACTTGAATTCACCTTCCTACAGCATATTCAGGTAACAGAAATAAGCATAAACAGTAAGGTTATGTTGGAAAGAGTTGGGATACAACACAAAGAATTTGAAAGAAATAAACACATTTAAAAAAATTCATGAATAATGAATTCATTGGGCTTTCTGCAATTCCTTCAAAATTACTCCATTTATTAAAATGCTTACATTTACATTTCTGTAATCCCTTACTTAGTTTGAAGGAGCCTGGTTCACCAGATTATAGCACTGAATTAGTGAGAAAGAGAAGAACTAATGCATTTGAAATGAGCCATTTTATTTAATTTCTACTGTTTGTTACATTCCATTTTCAATGGTTCATGAATGCAGACATATATGATTTTAGATTCTAGTATAAATAACTTTGGACTTGGAGAAAAGTTTGAGTTCATTAAATTGTTTGAGAATTCAAATTTCTGAACTTAAAATTAGTCTTATTTAATTTTTGATGAATAAGAGGATAATCAAAAAGTTAAATTATGAAAGAAGTATGGAAAAGATAAGCTAGTAGAGCAGTCTTGTTCAGGTTTATTTTCCATATTTGGAAATATAAAACTTTGCATGTAATCATCTTACATCACCTTGGGACATTTTCAAAGTGAAACTAAATATCTTTCTTAATAACAATTTTAACTACTCTTTCCTTGTCAGCATCATAAGAAACTTACACCTGGGGATTTTAATAAGTAAAAGGCCCTTAAACCATTCTCCTCTATGAAAAATTGTTGTGCAGCTAATTGAAATTTTCCAGACCCCCAAAATGTCTTTATATGATGTCTCTTCTTATCAAAAAAGTACATTTTGCATTGGTGGTATCTTTTATTTTCTTGTGTATATAATATAGGTGTATATGTGGTACAGTGAATAGAGTGCTCACCTGAAGTAAAGAAGACTCATCTTCTTGAATTCAAATCTGGTTTCTGACACTAGTTATGTGACCCTGGGGAAGTCACTCAACTCTGTTTGCCTCAATTCCTCATCTTTAAAGTGAGTTGGACAAGGAAATGGCAAATGACTTTAGTATCTTTGCCAACAAAACCCCAAATGGGGTCATGAAGTGTCAGACAACTTAAATGACTCAAAAACAACAACATACAGTATAAGAATAAAACATTAATTTGGGTAGAGTTCTGAAATCCTCTCTTTTTTACAAAAAGGGACTCTTTTGCAATGTAGACATGAAGAAAGACACCAACTATGCACATATTAATGTAATGCACAGAACTTAAACTTGTGACCAACTGAATAAGAGCCATAGTACTATGTTTTAGTGCAGAGATTAAAGCCCTAAACTCAATATTGTGTAGGCATCTGAGAAAAATAACTAACTGACAGACAAAATGCTTTTTGTTCACAGAGGCTATGAAGCTATACTCTTAAACAATTGTTTTAAATTTTTGAATTTGCAAAATTCTTCCAAAATCTAGTAGTTCTATTATCTCATGAATATGGATATTTCCTATATTGGTGCCTATTGGTGTTCTTCCATATATCTTTTGAAGAAAAAGAATCCACCCAACTAATAAGTAACCTCCTAACATCCTTACTCTATTCTAGGTTCTATACACAAACACACATTTACATATGTACACACACAAATACAGATATAGAGAGATACATATGGAGAGAGTAGCAATGTTTCCTGTACTTCTAAGCATTTAAAAGGAATAGCATTGAAACAACAAACACTGACCAGGTTTAAGAGAATTTGGAGAAATTGGTAGAAAAACTCTGTTGAACAAAAAGAAACAAATCATCTTCTTTAGGTTATTTGTGAGTTTTAGATATTATAGAGACATGGACAGAAATGAAAAAAAAAAGATGTTAAAAGCTTAAAGTAGGGCACAAGAAAACCATAAAGTGGCCCAAAGATGAAAATTATGCAAAAAAAATCCTGTTTCATGTAATTCAGTTAAACCAAAACAAACCATGAAAAACTTTCCCCATAAAATAATCAAATTATTTAAGAAGAGGTGTTTAGTAACATATTTCATGTAAGTTATTTCTTATGCTCTCTATAGTTTGCATACAAAAATAAATTTAGGCCAATGATTTGAGAAATGTAGACTAAAATAGTTGATGTAATATGTCCTTTTTGTTTGTTTTGATTTAATTTGTATTGCAAAACTTTGGAGGCAATCATATTTGCTTTCCTCAGTATGCAGACTATAGGAGTCATTCAATATTGTTGGAGGATTACAAATTTTAAGTTATTTTAAAGTATTTTCAGATGTCAACCAGTATGCATTTTCTACAGTAGCCCCAATTCTGTACTAGATTCAGACAATTGTATACTTATAATGTTTTAGAAATAAGAGATTATTATTACTAATATTGATAAATTGTTGGCTATTAAATGAGAAATATACCTAAAGAATAATATTTAATAAGTCAACATTACCTTTGAAGGAAATATCTGGTGAAGTGAACTAGATATCTGTGTTTAGGCCTATGCTGTTTTAGTATTTTTTTCAATGACTTGATTAAAATAACAAACAAAAAAAGGTGGTTCAATTCAATTCAACAAGTATTTATTAAGTACAAACTATGCACTAGGTAGCAGGGATACAAATAAAAAAAAGCAATCCTTTTTCAACTTCAAACAAATGCAAAGTATGTTTTTCTTTTCTTTTTAGCTGAAGAGTTCTAAATGGAGTAACGAGCAAAGTCCACTTACAGGAAGGATAGGGTTTCTGAAGTAGGAGTTCAATAATGGAGGAATCTGAAAAAAGTTAACACAATAATTTACAAATCAAGAGATATGTATTTCTCTCACATCCTTCACAAACATTATATACTTACACACACACACATACATATACAGATTTTATAATGTTAATATACATTTTAAACAAATTACTGAAGTCCTGACATGATTGCATTTAAGGATATGATATAAAATCCAGGATCAAAGTGTCTTAAAAGACTAAAAAAAACAATAACTTATTTTTTTGCAATTTTAAACACATTGCCTTGAGGTCAGATACATTGGGGTTGGGGGGAAGCAGTGTGCAAAGACACTTCTTTTGCTATCTTTGGTCTGTTTGGTCAAGATTTTATTAGTTTAAAGCTGCTGCTAGTTGATTCCACCTCTCAACTAATTCCTGGCAGAGTTTCACCCCATTTTTTCAGTCCCATTATTTATTATCTAACTTTATTCTTATAGCCCCAATTTGACCAGTGTTTTGACCTCCCCCCCCAAAAAAAGTCTTAATCTTCTGCTGAAAGCCTAAGCTGAGAGTTTTTTTTTTCCAGTGTTGTCTAATTACAGACCTTAGAGGTTTTTTCTGGTTGCATTTTAAATCTATTAGCACAAACATGACAGTCATTCTACAAACACAGGGACAAAAACAAAATGGCAAGACAGAGTATGCACAAATCCAATTTTTTGCTGGCTTTTTAGGCTTAGTTTATTTTTAAGATAAACCAATTTAGAATTAGAATTTTTTTTTTGGAATTAGAATTAGACTGATCAAAATTCAGCAATATCCTTTATTAATATATACTCTATGTTTTCCCCACATCCTTCTAAAAGTCCAATTCAGGGGCAGATAGGTGGCACAGTAGATAGATCACTGGCCCTGAAGTCAGGAGGACCTGAGTTCAAATCTGAACTCTGAGCAAACACTTGACACTTACTAGCTGTGTGACCCTGGGCAAGTCACCTAACCCCAATCGCATAAAAAAATTAAACATAAAAGCCCAATTCATAAGTAACAAATTCAGATTACAATATAATTTACCACATGTCAATTTATTCTGACTTACCCATGGACAAATCATAGACAAATTATAAAGGACATCCTTTCAGAGGAGACCTGTCTAGAGGTCTCCACCCCCAGAGCCAGGTTGGAGAGAAAAGTAGAGCACAACTGAATAATAGGAGTCTGAGAGATAAGAGCATGGACTTTGGGGGTAAGACTCACCCTTCAGGACTGGGACTTCAGGAGAAAAGAGTCCTGTGGGTGCACAGTCCCAGAACTGTCAGGGGAAGAGTCCAGTTTCAGGGCCAGTTTGATTTGAATCACAGCACCAAAATATCAACCTTTGAGAGTATGATCTAAGAAAGACAAACAGTTAGGTTGTCTGAGTCAATGTTTTTATTTCTCTCAAGCTGACAGCATACTTACAGGGAGCTGCAGTGAGAGGCTGAGCTCCCTTTGGGGTTGGGCTACACAGTTTATATGTCCTTCAAAGAGTATGTATTCCCAGGGGATGCCATTCAACTCTCACTAGTTAACACGCTGGGAGGTGGGCTATATTAAAATGAGGGTTGTGGGATACATGATTTAGGTCACCTAAATCTTAGTTAAAGAGGCATCCATTTCCATATCACCTGTCTTGGCAACAAAGAGAAACATTTTTCCAGATGTGTCTGAGGAATACAATGAGCAAGAACATACCCATTAGCCCACACTGGGAGTTTCTTTTATTATCTGATTAGATCTTGACCTGGGTAAGTCTTTAAGAAAGATTTCCACATGGGTTGGTTTCTGGATAAGGAAGTAGAAAAGAAGACACATCTCCCTACCTTAGATTAAATTACTTCTAAGACTGAGTCAGGGATTAAATAGGAGAAGGAGACTTAATGTAATATCATTATCAGAAATGTCTTTCTGAAGAAAAACTGAACTTAAAATCAAGAATTTGAAAGAAGGGCACTGGGGGAAGCTCTGATTCTCCAAGATGTTGGTTATTTATAATCATTTTCTCACAGTCCTAAAGAGATCTATTAATGAATTTTCTTTATTGTTGACCAGAGATCCAAAAGGAATACCGTAAGCTTCCAAATATGCAACCAAATTAGGTAGGTGAGGTAGCAGTGCCTCATATTTAGATACTGTGGAAGCTCCAAAAATGGATCTCTGAATTTATATTTTTACATAGGAAAAACCTGTATCTGATGAGTGTTAGAAATGTTTCACCTTTTTGAGGGATACCAGGGCACAAGTGTGTTAGAGCCAGCTCAAACTGGCTCAAAGGATTAGACAGTTAAATTTTCAGTGTGAATATTTATATCTTGGATTTTGGCAAGTGTTATAGCTTCCCTCATTTTTCCATGTTGGTTTTTTAGACTTAAGAAAGTGGTGGCAGAAAATGTTCATAATGCAGATTGAACATAAAAGTGTGGCATGTGTGCAAAGTCCACTAGTACAGAGTCAGTCTGAGTGAACCCATAACATTTGAGACATTGGGTACTTGTGCAAGCAAACAACCTGCCGGAGATAGTGGTCTGGAAAATGCCTTCAGGAAGGAATACTTGCTAATTCCATTTCCCTATGATACTATAATGGAGGAGGAGCTGAGGCAGCACTAATCCAATCTCCTTATTTTTTTCTCATTAAAAGCTTGTACAAAGCAGTATTTTCCTGTCCTTATATGAAAATTATTTGCTCCTGTCTATTAAAAGCACTAGGGAAAGCTGCACCCACCCACCCTGCTGCTTTGGTGTGCTAAATAGTATCCTTTTAATTTTCTTCTATTGACTTTAACTCATTGACCAAGTCAAGGCCTAAACTAAGATTTTGTTTAACACATGCATAATTTTTTTTTCAAGAGAACTGGCTGTTGTTCTTCCTCCTTCATTCTAAAAGAGGACTAATGACATCAGGAGGGTCATGTCTTGACTCGTGCATGAATAGGTTATGAGTGGGGCAAAGATGCTCAAAGTCATCAACCTCACTCTCTCTTCCAGGGTCATCAAAGTCCAGTAGCAAGACAAAGGTGAAACGACTGGAAGACCTTGGTCTTCCTAAATTAAGATATTTTCCAGGACTCAGTATTTGTGAGGCCACATCCATTCAATGACTAAAGGCTATATAACACTTGAGAGAAAAGATGGCTTAATTTACCATCACAAATAGGGGAAGACCCTCAGAGTTTCTGGCTAGAATAGAAAATAATTGCTATTTATACAGATTCTAAGCCATCAAAACCTAAAAAAAAATGAGCCACAGACACTTGGGTTGGGTGCTTTCATTGGCCATTCAGTGAAAACCAGACTGAATTGGAATTTAAGATGGAGTTGAGGACTTCCATTTAAAACCAGATGGGTTTTTAAAAGCCTGTCTTTTCAGAATTATATTAAAAGGTATCAAAGGCTAAAGCCATTCAAGACAAAAATAAGGTGTCCCAGCTGAAAAAAAGAGAGAGAAGGAAAAGTAGAAAAAGAAAGAGAAGAAAAAGAACAAGAAGAACAAGAAGAGAACAAGAGTAAGAAGAACAAGAACAGTGACAACTAGGTTGCACAATGGATAGAGCACTGGCCCTGGATTCAGGACGGCCCGAGTTCAAATCTGGCCTCAGACACATAGCACTTACTAGCTGTGTGACCCTGGGCGAGTCACTTAACCCTGTTGCCTAACCCTCCCCCCCAAAAAAAAAGAAAAAAGGAAAGAAGAACAAGAACATGAACAAGAATGAGAACAAGAAGAACAACAGGAACAACAGCACAACAACAGCGACAATAACAACAACATTCCCCAACTTGTATTCAAAGTGGCAGGTTAGGTTCCCAGAGGGCAGTGACTACCACTCTTAGATAACATGGAAAAGACAGCTAACAGAAAATATTCTCCTAAGAACCTAGTTTGCTCCTTCCCAGAAATGCATCCTTCATGGGATAAGTAAAGTGAAACTTAGACCACCATAGTTTTAGTGAAGTGCATTTTTAAGCTGGTAGTTAGAAATTTACTAGCACATCACTATCCAGTAACCCATATTAACTTACAAGTATCAGGAATAGAGCACATTTAAAGAATATTTTCAAATATTTTTTCATATATTATTTCATTTTATTCTCACAACAAACTCAGTTATGAAGTACAAATATGATTAACCTCATTTTAAAAAGAAGGAAACCAAAGCTGAGAGAGATTAAGTTCTTAAGTTTATACCACTAGAAAGTGGAAGAGGCAGAATACAATCCCAAGCCTATCCTTGGTCCAAAGTGAAGACTTTTCCCACCACAACATATTCTCTTCCCCATATCTGAAATATCTTAGAGAAAGTTTTTCTCATGAACAAATAAGTGGCCACATTAAAAATACCAATGTTACGGTATATTATTAAAAATAATCTTAATTGGTGCAACAATCTCTTATCTTGGAGATGGTCTGAATACTGAACAAATAATGATCACTTCATTGAATGAAAGGTATCCTTCTACTTCAAGTTTTCTTTATTGCATCCATGACCCTTTTTTTGGTAATTGGTTTTCATTATATTTTGTTTCTTTTGTAATCCTATTTGCTTAATTTTAGGTATTTAAAATCTTTTTTTTTTTCCTGAGAAAGAATCCAAAGTTTTCAAAGACTGACAAATATTCTTATGACACAAAAAATGGTTAAGAATCCCTGTTGTGAAAACTATTTTCCTAGCATTATACCATCCTGGTAGTTTTACAAACAAATGAAAGATTATTAAAACTCTGGAAGGAATATTAAACATCTTTTCAATAATATCTCTGATAGTACAGGTGAGGAACTTAAGGGCTAAAGGGTGGAGAAACTTGTAACTATGTTACATAGCTACTGTGGAAATTACATCAGAATCCAAGCTTTCAGGAACCATCTGCTGTATTTAATTTTGTTTTTGACAAATTCATGTAATTTTCAAGTGATGTGGATGTTAATTTATCTATCAATTTCTTATTTGAATCATTCAAATCTAAAAAAAGTATAAGAATACCCCATCTACATTAAAATATTTTACTAATAATATGAAAGTTGAAGTCTCTGAAATGATTCATATAATAGGAAAGTTAATATGTCATATAATGAATATATTAAATCAATTAACCACTATTTCTTTACTAAGCCTTAAACTAGTGCTAAAGCCAATATTTATTTTCTCATTTTTAGTCACTAAAGAGAAAATATTGTTTTTTGTCTAACTTACCATTAAATATAATGATCTTGCATTTATATATACAAACTTCTTTTTTTTAACAAAGGTAATGATACTTTTAGAAAAAGAGTTATACATGAGAAAAGGTGAAATAAAAAAAGTAAAAGGAGCTTTATTTATTTCTAGTGGGTCATGCAGAAAATTATTTTGTGCTCAAAGTTTTTAAGCATCCATCTAACCCTGACTCTTCAGGGAATGACTATTTTGATTGTGTATTATCCAGAGCATTTATTTTTCTGACACTAAGTTGGTGAAGTGAAAATAATACTAGCCAAGAGATTAGAGATCCAATCTAATTGCTTCTCTGACACTAACTAGTTCTATTGCTCCAAACAAATCAATTAACCTTCCTAATGGTTGGATGCCATCATCTCTAAAGCCCTTTTCTGTACTAATAATGTACATTTTTATGGGCTTTTACAAGGCTTTTCCTGTCTTTTCACTGTTTCAAACTTTGTCACCATCTTTACTACATATTTTATTTTGGTAGCTTGGTTGCTGTTTCTCAGGTGTTTCAGTTATCTCCAACTCTTCATGATCCCATTTAGGTTTGTTTGTTTTGGCAAAGATACTTGGATATTTTGCCACTTCTTTTTCCCAACTCATTTTATAGATGAGGAACTGAGGAAAAAAATTTAAGAAGCTTGACAAGAGTTACACAGATAGTAAGTGTCTAAGGCCAGGTTTGAACTCAAGGAGATGAATCTTATTGACTTCGGGTCTGGCACTTTAGTCATTGTGCCATCTAGCTGCCTTATCTGAAGAGTTACAGGATGTCAGACTTAAAATTGATACTAACTCATAGTTTTGCATTTTATAGGACCATTGACTGGATTTTCCCTGGGTTTTTCTCTCACACTGTATCCAGACATTTATAATTAAGTTGAATAACTTTATTCTCTTCATCTCTATACTATTTGTTCCTCTCAATAACCAAATATTTTTCCTCCAAAACTATTTATATTATAAAGATTCACGTGAGAATCATGAGTTGGATACTTTACCCCAGACTTGCCTATAATTGGAATTTCAATATAGGTTAATGTTGGGGAGTAAAACATCAGCAGTCTTTGAGAATATTTAGCAACAATTATGAAACAAATAAAGAAATTATTACAGAACTTTGTTTTTTTTTTGTTTGTTTGGGAGGTTCATTTTGTTTTTATATTTTGGCAAAATTATTAACTTGCTATGTTCATGTTGTATATAAATGTTATATGTTTACATTAATTTTCTCTATTAACTAGCCAGACCCTTCAAAATAATTTAATGCAAAATTATTACCAAGAAC
>NW_020954914.1:0-7559 GCF_900497805.2 Vombatus ursinus | reverse complement strand
CTTTTCCTGAGTTCAAAGTTAACCTCAGACACTTACTAGCTGTGTAACCCTGGGCAAGTCCCTTAAACCTATTTGCCTCAGTACCCTCATCTGTAAAATGAGCTGGAGAAGGAAATTATAAATGACTTATTATCTTTGCTAAGATAACCTCAAATGTAGCCACAAAGAGTTGGACACAAGTGAAACAACTGAACAACATCATATAATACCTTAAGAAATCAGAATTTCAGCATGGTTTTAGGTTTAGAGTGTGGTCAGGTTTTCAAGATAAGGGATATGGTAGTGTCAGGCTAATTAACCATAGTATAGTGAATAGGACACTAGAGTTGGAGTTGTGGAAGACTTGGATTTGAAAAATCAAGACTCAGAAATTCAGTTGTTCAACTCTGAGGATGTAATTTAAATTTTCACTGAGTTAGTTTCCTTATTTGTAAAATGAAGGTGTTTCACTTGTTGGCTATTAAAGTCAAGTAATCTATTCCTTTCTCTCCTAATTTGCTTATGCTATCACCATTTATGTCTAAAACATGGACCCATTTTGATGTTATCTGGGTAAATGGTGTAAGATATTGATTTATTCCTAGTTTCTGCCATCCTATTTTCCAATTTTCCCAGCAGTTTTTGTCAAATAGTGAGTTCTTATCCTAGAAGCTGGAGTCATTGGGTTTATTAAACAGTAGATTACTATGTCATTGACTCCTGTGTCTTGTATACCTAACCCACTCCCCTAATCCACCACTCTATTTCTTAGTCAGTACCAAATAGTTTTGATGATTGATGTTTTATAATACAGTTTTAGATCGAGTATGGCTAGGTCACCTTACCTTGCATTTCTTTTCATGAATCTCCTTGATATTCTTGACCTTTTGTTCTTCTGGATGACTTTTATTATTTTTCTAAATCTATAATTTTTGATACTATGATTGGCATGATACTGAATACATAAATTAATTTATGTGGAATTATCCTTTTTATTATATTAACTCGGCTTACCCATGAGCAACTGATATTTTCCAATTATTTAGATATGACTTTATTTGTGTGAAAAGTGTTATGTAATTGTGTTCATATAGTTCCTGAGTTTGTCTTGGCAGTTAGACTCCCATATATTTTATATTGTCTACGGTTATTTTAAATGAAATTTCTCTGTCTCTTGCTTCTAGGCTTTGTTAATAATATGTAGAAATGTCAATGATTTATGAAGATTTATTTTACATCTTGCAACTTTGGTAAAGTTCTTAATTATTTCAAAAAGTTTTTTTTAGTTGATTCTCTAGGATTCTTTAAGTATATCATTTGCACAGAATGATACTTTTGTTTCCTCATTGCCTATTCTAATTCCTTCAATTTATTTTTCTTCCCACAGCTTAAGCTAACATTTCTAGTACAATACTGAATAACAGTGGTGATGATGGACATACTTGTTTCATACCTGATCTTATTGGAAATGCTTCTAGCTTATCCCCATTACATATAATGCTTGCTGATGATTTTAGATGGATGGTACTTACCATTTTAAGGAAAACTCCATTGATTCCAATGCTCTCTAGTCTTTTTAGTGGGAATGGGTGCCATATTTTGTCAAAAGCTTATTCTCATCTATGATTTTTCTTACAGCTCTAATTTTCATAGTTCTATTTACCAAGAGATCTTCTAATTCTAACATTCCATTTTTTTCTGTGCTAAGGCCTTTTTTGGATTTAATAAGCAACATGCATGTTCTAAGCCTTTTTATGTCTTCCAATATTCTTACTTATAGTGTGTTCTAAAGTTTCTTCCACTTCAAATATTTTAGATTTCTGTAATTTTGGGATATCTGCATTAAAATTTAGAATTAAAGGAAAATAAATTTTCCCTATCTTTAACAAATACAAATTGATATTTATTCATCATTTGAAATGTATGTTTTCATAATAGGATTACAGATTTCAGAAAAGGATGGAAATTTAAAGCCACCTATTACAACCCCCTGGTTTTATAGATATACAGATTAAGGGTTAATTCAGATATGAGTTCTTCATGATCCCAGAGGAAGCAAGTGGCAGAGATAGGGTTTAAACTTGGATTAATTAACTACAAATCTGGGTTCCTTTCAATATATCTCACTGCCCCCAATATCAATAAATACTAATAAGAGTAGAAAGAGGGTATAGAGAGGATGATAACAGATCCTTACCAAGTGTAACTTTTTGAGTCATGTTCTTTTCTGCCTATCTGACTTCACATTTGCTATATTTTTAAAATTTGAAATTTTTCCCAATCCTGGTTTATTTCTCAAGTGCCCATATTCTGTAACTTATAAGGACTTACCTTTGTATCCTTCATTTTATTTTTATATATGCATTTACCTTAGATCTTCACATAAATTGAGGGTGGAAATTGTTTTTTTTATCAATTTATCTGCCTTGCATTGTGTTCTGAACATGCTAGGTACCAATTACATGCTTAATAGTGCATAGGCTGGTTGATTTGACAAGATTATTTATGAAGTGCTAGTAATATTCCTATGGATGAGGACACCTTCCAGTAATTGTTGCAGAAAATCCAACTTCAGATAAACATTTGTTGAGGGAAAAGAAGTATACTTTTTTAAATGAACATTAGGAAAAGAATCATTATTCAGTCATCATCTGAAAGTGTATTTTAATTTGAATTCATCATCAGTTCCAGTGTGATAGATCTAACCGAAGTTCACTGAGATATTTAGAGATGAAGGATGTGACCCTCCTTTGTGAGGAATAATGGAAATTGAGGGCTAGTTCCAGAATTCTTTCTTTAGCCACAAGGACCAGTTAGTTTCCCCAGATGTTGCAATAGGCAAGTAAGATAATTTAGGTGAAAGCCCATGAACTGATAAATTACATATACAAAATAATAAGATAATTTATTGTGCTACCACTGCCAGAGTTAGTTTACCATCAACAGAAAATTTTCTTCTGTTCTGCAAGATCAAGAGCATCAGAGACTATGCCACAGAGGGTGTTCATTCATTCCTATTTAGGTTATAGGAATACCATGTGAATGTTCTGGTTCTCCCACTTAAAAAGTTGTGTAACTTGGAGCAAACCATTCAACCTCTTCAGGCCTCAGTTTCCTTCTCTGTAAAGTGAATCATGGACCAGATATCTCAAAGGATGAATTGAATGCTAAATCAATGATCTACTGCTGCTGGGACTTTTATTTTCAAAGAGGAGTAGATCACAAAATATTTTTTGAGTCAATTCAAGCTGGAAGGAACATTTTGCATTAATCCTTTTTTAGATTGTTAGGTTTGACACAGACTTACTTGGAACTCTTCAGTTTAGGAGTTCAAGGTTGTGACTTCTCTTGTATGTGTGGCCTTAAACATTTTCTCATATCACAGCAGAGGGGTAGAGGGAATCTATTACCAGATACACAAGAAATAACTCTAAGCTAAATTATGGTATTAATATATAATTTTCTCAATGAAGAAGTTCTGAGTTTAAAGGGAGAAATGTTCCTTTGTTCCATGTAAGTGATAAGTCCTAATCATTGAGATTTATTTTTTTTAATTTGACACTTTCCTTCAATCTCAGCATGGCAAGACTCATTAAAGCTGTTCCCAATTACTTCTATGATGAAATAAGGACCACCCCCTACTTGACATTTAAAACCCTTTTCAACATGTCTTCAACCTTCATTTCAAGCTTTATAACACAATAATCCCTTATACACAAACTATGGTGAATCCAACCTGGATGCCTTATTGTTTTCCATTTTTGGCAGAAACCACCTATCCCCATGCCTTTGGGATAGATGTTTGATACTTCTTGAATGAACTCCCTTTCTCAACTACCTCTTAGATTCTATAGTTTTCTTTCAAGGGTCCTCTCAAGCAATTGCTTTCAAATGAACTTTGTCCTGATTCCCATAGGGGCAGGGTTTTTTCCCCTCCCAAAAAGACCTTACTTCTAATTGTATTTGACGTACATATATATTATAGATAACATTTCTATTGTGCTTTAAAGTTTTCAAAGAATTTTAAAATATTATTTCATTTTGTGGTCAAAAGATAGCTGGGAGGTAAATACTATTTTTATTTCTGTTTTCAAAGTGAGAAAACCAAGGTAGACAGGCAGATGGAAGTTAATTGACTTGCCTAGGATTACAGAGCTAATCAATGATAGTTCTTGAACTGCAGTCTTTCTTACACCAGGTACAGCTTTCTATGCTTCATATATGGACTTTTTTTCTCCAAGCAAAAGAGAGTAAGAGACTTAAGGACAATGCATGTTTCATTTTTGTCTTTGACCTTAATAACAGACACATAATAATGGTTTAATTAATCCTTGATGATTAATAAAGAATTGTTGCTGTGTTTTATTTCCCTCCCTTATTGCATAAAATTTTTTATGGTATATTAATTGTGACTGATCATGTTTGTGCATATTAATTACATCATTCTCAGTATTATTTTATGCTTTTGAGAAAGAAATAGCTGGACATGATTTTGTTGGAGTTAATCATGATTCCTATCTGAAAAGTAGGAGTCCCACCTGAACAAGGATGTTGCTTTTTCAGTTCAGTGGAGCCTTCTCATAATAATATATAAATGTATAAATTCTTTGGGGGAATCTCCATCCCCCACAATTTGAGATGTCTTTGAGAAATCATTTAATTCTAAAATGTTCTTAAGAAAACTGAGACAGTAAAATAACTTTAGCAAAACTTTCTTGGAGAGGGTTAAATCCAGCTTTTCCTTTGATTAATATATTTATACATAATATGTATATGCATGTATATATATATATGTACACACACATATGAACATATGCGTATATATTTATGTATGCATCATTGCAGAGGAGGGAATGTGATGTAATGGGATAGACCTTGCAGTCAGTGAAACCTGTACTCAAATATTATCTCTCACACAAATACAAGTTGTGTGACACTTAGACCTTTCAGTTAGCTCTGTCTGCAGATTTTAGAGTGATTGGGTATCTGTATTGTTGGGGGGAATTTCCACACCTTGAATCTTCCTAGAGAAATTAAATAATTAAGGAATATTGATATATACATACTTGTTTGTTGATCTTTAAAAGTTGTCCTTCCCCATTTTTTCTGATGAGACAGACACCAACCTCTTTCTAAAAAAAATGTTTTTTTGTTAATTCAAATCACTTACATCTCTTTAAGTAGAAAATATCCCTGATTTGCTCTGCTCTATAGAGACAACTCCCTTCCCAGGCCATTTTTTTTTTAAATTTTTAATGAGAGGAAAAGTATTCAGGCTCTAAGTCCAATGTTGTAAACATACTTTAATGAGGCAATGTGGCCTAAAGAAAATGCTCTGGGACTTGAGTCTAGACATAGCTGCACCAATTCTTGCAAGCTGTGTGACTTTGGGCAAGTCAATTAACCTCTCTGAGATTGTTTCCATTTCAGTAAAATAGCACTTGTTTATCTTGGTTCCTAGGGCTGTCGTGATTAAACATTTCATTAAAGCTAAAATTACTTCTATATATCAGTTATTATTAATGGAGGCAATAATAATGAATCTTTTTTTTCAATTAATTGAAATGAGAAGGTCAAATGTGGTTTATCAACAACCCTCTACGTTGCTGCTTCTTTATCTTTGGAATGAAAGCAAAGTCCTGATTTCTCTTCCCCTCCTTCTGCATTCTTGGAGGAATGATTAATGTTGATGTTATTGTATAAAGTAGTAGAATGCAGTTGCAAACACTGAATTTAGAGTAAGATGCTTTGGCCCCAAAATAAAGCTACATGATTTGTCACCTGCATGATCTAATTCTAGCAATTTCCCATCTCTCATTTTCATTTTTTTACATTCTCTTCTCAATTTGAATCCTATGATCCTACAGATCAAGTAAATTTGGTATCTGGTATCATAGGATGATCTAGAGATAGATGATGTCATCTTTTTGCTTGACAACTTTTTTTTATACATGAGGAAACTGAGGCCCAGTAAGTTTAATTGATTTGCCCTAAGTCACACAGATAATTATAACAGATAAATTATAGTGTTTTCATTTTTGTGAGGCACTTCATATAAATATAGATAGATAGATGTAGCTATATCAACATGTAAGTTTATTTTATCCTAACAAAAGGCTGTTCAGCTTTTGCCATTATTATGCCTACTCTATAGATGATGAAACTGAGGCTGGGACCTTAATGTAGTTGCTCATGGACACAAAGCTATTCCATGAGTAATATTTGCAATATATATATGAGATGTGTGAGTAAAGATTTGAACTCAAGTATTTCTGTCTCCAAATACAGTACTTTATCACCCATCTAGTAATGTGTCTTAGATTCAAAACCAGGTCCTCTAACTGCAATTTCAACTTTATTTCTACTGCACCATGTTATTAACTGTTTCTCTTCCAGATTTCTTTTTTTTATTTGTTTTTAATTCCACTCAAACCACTCACTAAGGAAAAAAAAGTAGAGCATTTGTAAGAACTAATTGGTATGGGGAAGCTATGTGGTGCAGTGGATAGAGCTCTAGCCTTGGAGTCAGGAGGACCTGAGTTCAAATCTGGCCTTAAACACTTGACACTTGAAAGCTGTGTGACCCTGGGCAAGTCACTTGACCCCGATTGCCTCACAAAAAAGGAACTAATTGGTAAATCGTAGATTTAGTTACACCCCCAATATTCCAACTATGTCTTATAATAATTGATTAAAATATAAAAATGTTTTTAGTTAATGTTGGTATGGGTTAGTTCATCTCATTCTGTAAGTAAAGGAAAGAAATATTCACCTCTGAATGAAAGTTTCTTTAGATTATACTATTGCCTGTGTGTATACAATATAATGTTCCATGTGCTTCACATTCTAAATCCATGTTAAATATGTCAGAAGGACCACATGATTGAATAATAATGATATTTGATGGGGAAATTGCATTTCTGAGGAACTCTGCTTATGCTCTTTGAGTATTTTGTTGCTTTTGCCTCATTGGGTTGTAATAAAAATCATTTTATAAAAGATGAAATACTTTTATATATAATTTATTATTAATGGAGATAATAATGGATTTTTATGCATTCATTGAAATAAAATGATGTAATGCCTTTGATAAAAAGTTTTTTTTTCTTCTTCCTAAGTCTCAGTTATTATTGATGGAAATGATAGTTTTTTTTCTTTCATTCAATTCATTAAAACAACATCTAAATATCTTTGATTTCCAACTTTCTTCTTTGCCAATTCTCTATATAGGAAATCAAAAATTAGTATCTGAGGTTAAAAAAAATAAATTTATGGGCCTACAATTTGAATTATTTAGTTTCATTAAAACAGTTATGATTTTAGAATGTTTTTTTACAAAACTGTAAGATATACTTTCATTAATAGCTCAAATAAGGTCTAATAAGTGGTTTCATTACTTATTTAAAGAAAATAAACTTATTTGCTTGAGGTTGGTGGGCTAGGATATGGTTGCTCCCATAGACTTCACTCTAAGAGCAGGTGGTCATCAAAATCTTGAACTGGATTGCTTTTTTTAAAGTTTGTTTTTGTTTGCACATATCTCTTGTGTCCTATCCCTCCTGACTCCTCTACTTTACTTC
>NW_020954913.1:86757-89694 GCF_900497805.2 Vombatus ursinus | reverse complement strand
GTCACTTTGAGTAGTAGATAAATAAACCAACCAGAAGACCCATCAAATCTCATTAGGGCTTGGAGGGAGGGAAGGAGCTAAGAACACTTGACTAGTCTATTTATGAACTAGAATAAATCAAGACAAACAGCTCTTCCCAATCGACCTTACTGAGATGAAGAAGAGGGTAAGTGGAGCCAATCTATTTTTCTTTATGAACCCCCTTGCAGTTTTCCTTTTTTAGACATTCCACCCCTCTATTGACTTAGGTCTTAGGACAAGTAATATAAAATGTTTGAGCTGGAAAGGGCTTTAGAAAATAGACTATAGAAATTTAGAAGTAGAAAAGATCTTTGAACATAGAACAGAAAATATCAAAACTGGAATATAACTTACAGATTGTCTATTCTACTTCCCCTAATTTTGTGGAGAAGGAAACTGAGGCACAAGGAGACAGTTACTGAGACATTTATTAACTGTATGACCCTGAGCAAGTCTATCTGCCTTGTTTTCCTAAACTGAAAAATGGGGCTAATATTAGCACCTACTTCACAAAGTTTTGTGAAGATCAAATGAGATTGTTAAGTGCTTCCCACAGTACTGGGCACATAGCAAGAATTTAATAAAGACTTGTTTCCTTCCTTCCATCCTTCCTTCCTTCCTTCCTTCATTATTTCCCAATTCAAAGGGCCTTCCCCCCAAACTCAGCCTATCCTCTGGGTTCTGTTTCTGTTCTTCTGATTGCTTTTCCAAATGACTTTGGCCTCCTTTCACTCAGAAGAAAATTAAGAATGGTTGTGGCACCATGAAAGGGTGCCTGAATTAGCATTGTCATGGGGTCAGGGGTGGAAAGAGGGGGAAGAATCATACAAAAGTTTTAAATGAGAAAAGGGTTTTGATGGAATAAACAGTCTGTGAAACGTGATTCTGGGAATGCCAGGGAAGCCTTTTTCCCCATATTCCTCCAGAACCTCTACCTGATGCCTGAAAATTCCATCATCAAAGCTTAAGGTGCTGATTCCAGCTAAAATACAGGTATATATGGAATAAGGGAAAACACTCTAAGCTGTAATTAACCATGTGCCACTCAGTTTGTGTGATGGGGTATGATAATACAAAGATGGGAGAGAAAGGTAACAAACTCCAAAAAGACTGATAAGTTAGAAAAAGAGGCCAAATCTAACAAAAGCTAGCATTTATATGGCACTTTAAGGTTTGCAAAGTGCTTTACAAATATTACCTCATTTTATACTCACAACAACCCTGAAAGGTAGGTGCTATTATTATCCCCATTTTGCTGATGAGGAAACTGAGGCAGACAGAGGCTAAGTAACTTGCCCAGGGTCTTAGATCTAGTTAAGTTTCTGAAGTCAGATTTGCACTCTTGTTTTTCTGACTCCAGATTTAGCCCTCTCTGCACCTCATCATCTCTGTCTTGTATTTCAATGTTTTAAAAATCAACTTTATAAGAACAAGACTGAAGAATTGTGGCTAGACATCAGTTTTTTCCGAAAAAAAAAAACTTGAGCTTTTGGTAAACCAAATCTCAATATAGGACAATAGTAGAATATGACATCCAGAAAAAAATCAGATATAATCTTAGACTTCATTTGGAGAGGTATCATGTCCAAATCTAGGGAGATGATTGTCCCATCATGCTCTACTGTGGTCAGAGCACTAGGAAATATCATATTCAGTTCTGGGCATCAGATTGGAAGAAAAATTGACCAACTGGAGGGTATCCTGAAGGGGTCAAGAATGAATGAGAGGACTAGGGACCATGCCGTAGGATATCTTGAAGAAGGCACCTTTGAAGGACCTTCTGATCCTGAAATCCCATGGTCCTGCAAACTAGGATTCTTAAACTTGTGTCCTGCACCCCCTTCAACAGTCTGGGGAAGCCTATGGACCCTTCCTCAGAAGAACACTTGTATATAATTGAAGGAAATGCTAAATGTCATTTAGAGGTAAGTGAAAATAAAGGTGTAATTTTTCCACTCCAGATTCAGAGATCACCTAAAATCTATCCAAGGATCTCTTAGGAGTCTGTGGACCTGCTGTTCTATAAAGTGTTTTCTTTAGGCTGAGCATATGCAATTATTTTAATTATTCTTTAGGGAAGAGAAGAAGACTAGTTAGGAATGGGAGGTTGGGGCTTCAGAACAGCATTCTTTGAGTAGGAAGGCTTGTCATGAGAAGAGGGATTTCACTTGCTCTTCTCAGACTCATAGGGCTAAAGTGGGAACAGGGGAAGAAGCCACAGAGTGGCATAATGAGGCTTTTATGTTAAGAAAAAACTATTCCTCATGATGAGTTCTGCCAGAGTTGAATGGACTTCTGGAGACAGGGGCTTCTCTTCCCAAGAGGCCATTAAAGAAAGCTTAGATGACCACTTGCCCAAGAGGATGGAGAAAGTATTTGTTCAAGGAGGAGTTAGCCCAGATGACCTCTGAGGTTCCTTCCAATTATGAGACCCCATGATGCCATGCGGCCTTTCCTCCTCCTGGTTCAATGCATTCAGTTCCTTTAACCAATCCTCATAGGACATGGTTCCCAGATCCCTCTCCCCATGCTGGTACCCCTCCACATCAATGCCTTCTGCAGTTGTCCAACTCCAACGTGGCAGGGAGCTATTTTCTCCTGACCCTAAAGAGCTAATGGCAAGTGCTCCCCACTTCGCATAGCTCTCTAAGGGGAGGTTGGCAAGGACTAAACAATTCTAAATGATGTACAAGATTCAAGGGTATCCAGGATATCCAGATGCCACAGACTTAGTGACTTAAGAAAGGTGAGAGGAGAAAGAAGTGCAAACCAATTCGATTTGATTTGTTTCAATTCAACAGTCACTTATTAAGCCCCTATTATGTGCAGCTGAGTGATGAAGTGGATAAAGCACCAGGCTTTGTGCGACCCTGTGCAAATCACCTAACCCTGTTTGCCTCAGTTTCCTCATTTGTA
>NW_020954913.1:84645-86717 GCF_900497805.2 Vombatus ursinus | reverse complement strand
GAATGAGCTGGAGAAGGAAATGGCAAATCTCTCCAGTGTCTCTGCTAAGAAAACCCCAAATGGGGTCATGAAAAGTCAGACACAACTGAAAGACTGAACANTCTCCAATGCCTCTGCTAAGAAAACCCCAAATGGGGTCATGAAAAGTCAGACACAACTGAAAGACTGAACAATAGTCTGTGAGTAGTAGTAGCTGACCCCTGGGGTCCAACCGGCCAGTTCCAGTTGGGCAATGCTACTATTTCCTTCTATTTCTTTCTCCTCCTCCTCCCCCACTCCTCCTCCTCATCTCAAAAAACTTACATCCTAGGGTATGGGGGGTGGGGCAAAGACTCAAATTTTTATAGACAAGTTCAAGGTCATTCACAAAAGGAGAGAGCAATAACAAACAGGAGAATCCCCAGAAAATTCTGAAAGATGGTGGCGCCTGAATTAAAAGAGCCTGTGGAAATAGGTTCATTCCAGGCTTGAAGAGACAACTTGCGTAGGGGTTCGGGGAGAGTGTTGAGTGTGAAGAACAGCCGATAGAGAGCAGCAGAGAGTCAGGAATAATAAGAGCTGGCATTTCTCCAGAATTGTAAGGTTTGCAAAGAAATTTCTTTATGTATATTTGCCCATTTAAGCCTCACTATAATTCAGAGAGGTGGGTGATAATATTGTTCCCATTTCATGGATTAGGAAACTGAAGCTTGAGAATGCTACATAACTTGCCTGGGGTCACACAAGGGAATGTCTGAGGCAGAATTCAAACTCAGGCCTTCCTGATTTCAGGTCCCATACTCTATTCACCTTCAAAGGGAGGCTTTAGTCAGTCTACAAAGGACTTGAAATGACAAGAGGAAGAGCTTATATCTTATCCTCCAGGCAACAGGGAGATGCTGAAGCTTTCTTGACATTCATTAGGCTCCTCTGAAGTATGAATGAAGATGCAAATTTAAATTTCATAGAAGGAAAAACTTCCTAACAATGTGAGCTATCCAGGTGTGGAATGAGCTGCCTTCTGGAGATCTTCAGGCACAAGTGTTTCTAGTGGAGATTTGTTTTGGATCACTTAGTCAAGAAGCCGTTATTAAGCACCTACTATGAGCCAGGCACCGTGCTAAGTCTTGGGTAGTCAAAGAAAGGGAAAAGACAGATCTGCTCTCAAGGAGCTCATGTTCTAATGGGGAGACAACAGCCTAACTAAGTATAACTAAGTATAAACAAGCCATACACGGGGTAAACTGGAGATAATTAGCAAAGGGAAGGCATGGAAAGGCTTACCTGTAGAAGGGGAGATCATAGCTAGGTTTGAAGGAAGCCAGAAGGAGATGAGGGCAGACGTTTCAGGCTGGCTTGGATGAGATGGCTGCTAAGGTCCCTTTCAGCTCAGTCTCTGAGATTTTATGAATTTCCTGATGATAAGGGGCACATTTCAGCCTAAAGGCTTTCCATATCAATGGCATTTGATTTCACAAACATAATTGTTTGTTGACTGGGATGACATGTTGACAAGTATGGTTCTATACACAGTAGGCACTTAATAACTCTCTTTTACATGAATAGAATGAAGTTGGGGTTCAAACTGCTTTAATAAAGTGGGTGTCTCTTCACCAGGAGAGGACAGTGACTGGTAGGATAGAGCTTTCAGTCCTACCCCATCTACAGAACATATGGAATGCCTCTTCTCCCTGGTGCCTGGCCTCTAGTGTCTTGGAACAGAAGGATGCTCTGGTGACACACATCCATGTGGAGCAGTTATAGAAAAGCAATCCTACCACAGGTCACTGAGGAGAGAAACAGGAAGGAGTGGTGCAGCATCAATCGTTTTTTAATTGGCCCTATGATTTCTTTGGTGCAAGGAACTCCCAGTGAAGAATTTCCTTCTACTGGTATGGATCAGCAACTACCCTGTAGCTTGTGGTCTTAGGGAGGTGCCTGGGGCAGTAAGATGTCAAATGGCTTCCCTAGTGAGACAACACTAGTAGGAATGAGAGGTAAGACTGGAAACCAGGTCTTCCTGACTCTAAAGCCATCCTTCTCTCTCTCTCTCTCTCTCTCTCTCTCTCTCTCTCTCTCTCTCTCTCTCTCTC
>NW_020954913.1:84349-84623 GCF_900497805.2 Vombatus ursinus | reverse complement strand
GTCTCTGTCTCTGTCTCTCTCTCTCTCTTCTCTTCTCTCTCGCTCTCTTCTCTTCTCTCTCTCTCTCTCTCTCTNGTCTCTCTCTGTTTCTCTCTCTTTCTCTCTCTTTCTCTCTCTCTCTCTCTCTCTCTTCTCTTCTCTCTCGCTCTCTTCTCTTCTCTCTCTCTCTCTCTCTCTCTGTCTCTGTCTCTCTCTCTCTCTCTTCTCTTCTCTCTTGCTCTCTTCTCTCTCTCTCTCTCTCTCTCTCTCTCTCTCTCTCTCTCTCTCTCTCTCT
>NW_020954913.1:84203-84293 GCF_900497805.2 Vombatus ursinus | reverse complement strand
CTGTTTCTGTCTATCTATATCCCACTCTCCCTCCTGCCCTCTCCTACTATGCCACATTGCCTTCTATCTACCAATTAGAAACAGTTCTCT
>NW_020954913.1:84003-84105 GCF_900497805.2 Vombatus ursinus | reverse complement strand
TTGTTAATCTCTCTGTTTCTGTCTGTCTATCTCCCACTCTTCCTCCTGCCCTCTCCTACTATGCCACATTGCCTTCTATCTACCAATTAGAAACAGTTCTCT
>NW_020954913.1:83813-83885 GCF_900497805.2 Vombatus ursinus | reverse complement strand
TGTATACACAATGCTACTCACAAAGCTCATAGAAGAGACCGCATTGGTTTCCAGTCCAGCCTGTACCTGAAC
>NW_020954913.1:83594-83717 GCF_900497805.2 Vombatus ursinus | reverse complement strand
CGGTAACACCATCTATACATATAACATCCCTGAGAAAACCTCATTTAGTTTTTAATTCCCTGCTGATGAGGAATCTACCACCTCTCCAGGTGGCCGTTTCTACTCTGAGAATGTAGATAATGA
>NW_020954913.1:83437-83559 GCF_900497805.2 Vombatus ursinus | reverse complement strand
GGTAACACCATCTATATATATAATATCCCTGAGAAAACCTCTTTCAGTTTTTAATTCCCTACTGATGAGGAATCTACCACCTCTCCAGGTGGCCGTTTCTACTCTGAGAATGTAGATAATGA
>NW_020954913.1:83249-83377 GCF_900497805.2 Vombatus ursinus | reverse complement strand
ATAAGTCCTTATTGACTTGACTCTGCAACAACCACTCTCTGTTCCTCATTCTGCCCTCTGGGGCTAAGCCAAACACATCCCTTTAAAAACCTGAAGACATTAACCATGTCCTTCTCTGGCCCCAAGCA
>NW_020954913.1:3390-83217 GCF_900497805.2 Vombatus ursinus | reverse complement strand
TCCTCATCTCTGGGCTCCAGACCTGTCCACTTCCCCAGTCCTGGCTAACTTGTCACTCTGGTCTCCCAGAATTTTACTTTCTTGAGGATCTCAACCCACACTCTAATTTTCTCCCTCTTCCTGCTGAGCACTGAGGGCATGGTGATTAAAACTCCAGACTGGGGAAGATGGTCCACATCCCTGAGGATTCCCTTCCCTTGAGTAGGTGTCCCAGGGAACCGGTAAGCCTGGAGGAGACTCTGAGATCACTTCCCTGGGCAGGGACAGGAAGTTGTGTGGACAATGGCAGTCATTCAATCAACCAGTCAGTCAACAAGCTCTCCAAATCAATACAAGATAATGGGGGGGAGGGGAGGCTGGGGGGGAGAGGGGATGGATAGTAAGCAAGTTGGTGCTAAAAAGCCTGGGATACTCAAATAAAAGGTGGTATTTTTTTCCCTTACAACCTGAGAAAGCCTTCCATTCCCCTTAAGGCTAATGACTTGTCTCTGAGATGGCTTCCATTTATCCTGTATAGTTTTTGCATGATGTTTCCCCCATTATATTACAAGCTCCTCAAGGGAGGGTGGGGGATGTTTTTGCCTTTCTGTGCATCCCCAGTGCTAAGCACAGTACCTGGCACATAATAAGCGCTTAATAAATAATTATTACATTATGGAACAGGTGAATTGAAGACAAATTAGAGGAAATATTGCTTCTCACAGTAATTTCATTATGTCAGGTAATTCAGGATTTCCATGCAGTGGGTTCCACTCCACCAATTCTCCCTCCACACCTTAGTAAGTGAATTTGAGCTGTTCTAGCCCAAAAGAACCTTCTGGCCCTTGCAAAGCCCTTGTGTGACTTCTTAGCACAAGACAAGCTCCCTGTCGCTCTTTTTCTTTTCTTTGAGTTTCCCTACCTGTTGTCCCTTCCATAGCCACCTCCCAGTGCTGCCAATGTCCCCAGCCTCTCTATAAAACAGAGGGAAGCATCATCTATTTCTCTCTGCCTATCTCTGGCACAAGCAAATGGTCTTTCTGAAGTTTTATAAAGAGTGTGTGCAACTAAAAACAATAGGAAATGGGAGGAAAAATGCAGAAGCTCCAAATTCAAGTGTTGCCTCTGATATATGATGGCTGTGCAACCCTGGACAGGTTTTTCTCATCCAATTTCATGGACCCCCTTGAAATTCATAAAGAGCAGTCTGGCGACCCCAAGTTAAAAAGTCCTGCTTTCATGAAAAACTGTTTCTTGCATGGGGTGCAGATGAGGAACCATAGCTAAAAAAAATAGATAGTTTTTCCAAAGTTTAGAGAGATTCTCTGCACACTGACAGAATCATGGATCTTTGAAATATGTTGGAATATTAGAAAAGGAAGTATTTAAAAAGAGGATTCACCTAATAAAACCATCACACATAGCAACATTGTGAACTGGACTTTTCTTCAGCCCATGCTAAGCTCTGACTATGCTGGAGAGGGACACATGTCTCTTTAAACCAGGTTACTAAAATTTAAGGTTCACCACGTGAGCTCCTATCTGACCCCATCTTATTTTTATTCCTCAGGTTATTGTTTCTCCTGCACAAGCCTCTGGGTGTCCTGCCACAGACCAATGTCCTGGAGTCATTTCCTCCATGGGATAGTGCCAGGGTCTCTACCCTCCTATGACTGATTTAAGAGTGAGTCATGCTTGTCCTGAGCACTGTTTTGTTCTGCTTGCCCCAGGTTCGAAAAGTGCTAGTTATAGCTCTAGCTCTCCCTCCAGCTATTCATGGAAATAGTAAAATGGGGGGGGGGAGGTGAAAAAAGCACTTTCCTATTCCATCACCCTCTTTTACTTACAACCCTTCCCCCATACTCTTTAGAGAACAACAAAGAAACATACAAAATGTGTAAAGGGTTGTCTTATACAAAAAAGATTGATGTTTTTGTCAATATTTCAACAAAACACTCAGTTTCCAAGGGGTTCCCTGGAATTTCACAGAGTTTAATGACTTCTGGGTAAAGAATGGGGAGATGGAGTCAGGACTAACTATAAGTGAGTGCTCACACTAGCTTTGGGAGAGGGAAATGTGAAACTCAGGACTTGTAGAAAAGCAAGGAGCAGACTTACATGGAGTTGATGCAGGGTGCCAGAGAACAGTAGAGGCAGACTCAGAAGGAGGCATGGATGAGACAAGGAGAGAAAAACACCAAATGTGAGGATCTAGGAGGAAAAAGAAATCTCTATGGCCCTCTGGTTCAATTGGCAACTGCTAGGTTTTCATTTACAGGTAAGCATATACGTAAGTCAAGCAAAGGTAAGCCGAGCACCAGCTGTGCCAGCCGATAAAACCCTTAATATACTTTTCCCTTTGCTCGTATGTGCCCAACTTTGAATTAATTGAATGAATCAGATACATCAAAGATGGTTGGTTTGAGTCTCAGTTATAAAACACATAAAATAATGGAGTTGGATTCTACCATCTCTAAAGTAACTTCCAACTCATGAGCCTATGAGCCTTTGATTTCCTTATAGTTATAGAAACTTGACCTGTATCAATGTGATTTTCTTTTCCCCTGCCCAATGGGAAAAGTTCATCATAAAAACAGAAGAGGATACCCAATAGCACTTTATGTGGAATTGGGAGAATCCAAACGTCAACAAGTACCACAATCCCATGCTGAAAACCCCTGCCATCTGGTGTATCATTGTCCTGGGAGTCTTCCTATTTTTATGGTATCTGGCAAACATGTCCATAGCCAAGGAAAACAACAGCACATCAGTAACGACTTTCTTTCTCCTGGGATTCTCAGACCACCCAGAACTGCAAGTCAGCCTCTTTGTGACATTCTTAGGAATTTATCTGGTGACTTTAGCCTGGAACCTGAGCCTTATAATCCTGATCCAAATTGACTCCCGTCTCCATACACCCATGTACTTCTTCCTCAGCAATCTGTCCTTCATAGACATCTCCTACTCTTCCACCATTGCCCCCAAGATGCTTTCAGACTTCTTCAAGGAACAGAAGGCCATCACCTTTGTAGGCTGTGCCACCCAGTTTTTTTTCTTTGTTGGCACAGCCTTGACCGAGTGCTGCCTCCTGGCTGCCATGGCATATGACCGCTATGCTGCCATCTCTAACCCACTACTCTACATAGCCATCATGTCACAGGACCTCTGCACCAAGATGGTAGCTGGAGCTTATGTGGGAGGTTTCCTGAGCTCCCTAATCCAAACAAGCTCCATATTTCAACTAGACTTCTGTGGCCCTAACCTTATCAATCACTTCTTTTGTGACCTCCCCCCAGTCCTAGCTCTCTCCTGTTCAGATACCTTTCTCAGTCAGATGATTAATTTCCTTGTGGTGGTTGCTGTTGGGGGGACATCTTTCCTCATCCTCCTCATCTCCTATGGGTACATCATTGCTGCTGTGCTGAAGACCAACTCTAGTGAAGGCAGATACAAAGCTTTCAACACTTGTGCCTCCCACCTAACTGTAGTCACCCTTCTCTATGGACCTGCCCTCTTCACGTATCTTCGCCCCAGCTCCAGTTACTCCCTAAGCCGCGACAAAGTTATATCTGTGTTCTATTCAGTGGCAATTCCCATGCTGAATCCTCTCATCTACAGCCTGAGAAACAGTGAAATCAAAGCTGCCCTGAAAAAGGTGCTGGAGAAAAGGTTCTCATAGAGACTTTCTGTATGAGTAAGTTGAAGCCTGTTTCTTATAACTACCTGGGGAGGTGGAAGCGTAGTGGCCCGATTCTTTCCACAACGCATCTGGATTGTGAAGTGAATTGGCCGAGATGTTTCTGCAGTATTACCTCAATGAGCAAGAGGACCAGATCTACACCCTAAAGAAAACAGACCCTGCAGGACAACAGACCTGTTCAGCTCACCCAGCCAGATTCTCCCCAGATGACAAGTATTCAAGACACCGTATCACTATCAAGAAGAGATTCAAGGTTTTCATGACCCAACAAGCATGATTGGTCCTCTCAATTACCGACCACCAAGCAATGGCAGCCACCAAGGACTTTGGCCCAAGAACCTTTTCCTACATCTAGGAGACCTCATTCAGAAAGAGCTCATATCTTTGACTCTTTAACCCATTCTCACAACTTTCCAATTACTCCTTTTGTACATTTGCTTCTTAGAATCTAGTCTCAATTTGTCCTCTCTGTACTTGGTAGCAATCAACCTAAAATGAAAAAGCTAAAGTTGACCCATTTTTTTAATCAATGCTGTAGGCTATTAAAGCTGAAATGATTTTTACAAAAATAACTACCTGGGACTAAGTCCTCAATTACCCTTTCTGGACTAAGAGAGCACAAAGCCATTCCTATGTGTGTTGGGGAATGTGTTTTTAGGCTAGCATTCAAAGTATAAAATAGCATTCAAAAGTATAAAATTAATCTTTGGGAATATGTTGTAGCCTCTCCATTGTGTCCCTCCCTTAGGCTTTGGGTGACCCACAGATTTTATTTTTTGGTGATTATGGGATTCCATGATTATAGCCTTGGAGCATCACTGGAACAGTATTAGCTTTAAACACATGGGCTTTTGTTTCGGGAAAAAATCAGGATTATTGAAAGTACTAAACAGTTTCCTAATATAAAATAAACATTCATTTTGGGCCCAGTTTGTCATCCATTTGCCGAATTTTTCCAAGATATACGTACTGCTGTATCAGCTATAATTGTTGTCTATCCAACTATATTTCATAGTCTAGATAATAGGAATTCTTCATTCACTTGTTTGGTTTTTCTTCCTGTGTGAATATTTGTGCCATTCTCTTTGAAGTAATTATGGACAACTGCATTGAGTCATTGCTTCATGTAGATCACTTAAGAAGTTCTGTAATATTCAAAAAGCAACATGATAAAAATCAGCTTTCAAGGCACTTTACAAATATTTCTTGACTCATGACAACCCTGAGATGTAGCTATTATTATTATCCTCATGTTACAGATAAGGAAGCTGAGGCAGACAGGTTAAGTGACTTACCTAGGGTCACAAAGCTCTTAAATGTCTGAGGTCAAATTTGAACTTAAGTCTTCTTAACTCCAGGCCCAGAATTCTATTCACAGTGTCACCAAGCTATTCAAGGATACGAGAAGCATCCTAAATGACATCATCAAAGAGAATAATGACCTGAAAAGGAGGTGAGTCAGTCATGCAATGGGGTCTAAGATAACAAACCAATGGCCCACATGCTCAATTACTTCCATGGAACTTTATTTCTCTTCCATCAGTGGATTTCAAGGTCCTATTCATAAGGAGATCCTGGTGACAGTAGCCTAGCCATCAGTCTGAAAGCAAAGGAGTAAGAGATGAGCAAAGCCATAATTACTGCGTGGTGAACGTCCAGACAGTACCTACCAGAAACAGCCAGCGGCCTTTCAGATCCAGAAGCAGGAACACAGCCAAAGAGAATTAACTAAGATTCTTTCAGAAGATACTCAACTTCAAGACACCCATAAAGTCCATGGAGGACCCTTCTATTGACAAGAAGAATCCTTTTACCAGGAATGTCTCCATCCATGGCTGGATCCTACCTAGCGTGGTGAGCAGGATGACGACATAGCTGACTTGCATTATACATGCAAGTAAAACTGCTTCATCAAGTGTTACAAAAACACGTTCACATAAGTTGCCCTGCTTGTAAGATATCCAGATTGGGGTCATCATGACAGTGGGCAAGTGAGAGACTCTCAGCAAGGCAGTGTATCCCTATGTGCTGAAGATCCCTAAGACATTTGAGGCCAAAATACAGTTCCAAAAGTTCTGGGAGTGAAAGCAGTGACTGGCTTGAGCTCTCCCCAAAACCCTTCCAAATACCCATAAAAAATGGCTCTAAACAAAAGTTCTGAGCTCCTCCTCTTATCAGACAGGCATGTGGGTGGAGAATAGGAGAGGGAAGTTCTAGAGTCATCTGCCCAGCAGCCCTGCAGATTTCTCAGAGGAAAAAATAATGAGACACCTAGAACAGGCTTCTTTACTTTTGTGGCATGGACCCCTTGGGAAGCCTCATACTATCTGTAGACTACCACCCCCCTCTCAGAATAATGATTTTCTAATTTATAAAAAAATTTATAATAAAAAGGCATAGGATTACAAAGGAAACAAATTATATTGAGATATAGTTAACGATTTAAAAACAAGTTTGAGGACTCCCTTAAATCAGTCCACAAGTTCTTTTTATGTCTCTGGACCCCAAGTTAAAAACTCCTGACTTAAAGAGTCAAGAGTCCACTGGCTGGGCAAAGATGAATGAGCTGCAAACAGCATTGTGGAAAGAATTCCTGTAACGATGAGATCAAATTTTGAAGACTGCACCACACAGTGCTTCCAATGCGTGCTCCTTTACAGAGAAAGCTGCCTTTCTCTTTAACGCCAAAATTTTTCCCAGGAGATTATGTGGCTGTGAATCATGGCACAGAGAAGAATCAAAATTGCAGGTGACCCACTAAACAAAGAAAAGATACAGGGTCAGAACAAGTGCTCTTCAGCATATTACTAATGAGCCATCATCCAGCTCACATGAGTTAGGAAAAGAGAGCAGGCTAGGCGTGGATGTAGCAAGAATAAGAAGCAAGAGACAGGTAGCTTTAATGTGATGATGAAAGCCCTGGGATATTTAAAGGACTAGAGAAGGCTATACAGCAGGATGGGATGATTTTATTTGGACAGTTTGGAGGGCCAGGAGAACAACTGCATGGGTGAGAAGCTATAGAAGGGCTATGATATGCTCCCATGGAGGAAGTGCCCACACTTATGAGATCATGGCACCTTTCTGCACCTCAGTTTCCTCATCTGCTAAAGAGGATCATAAATTTAGAGTTTGAGAGGATCATTGAGGTCATCTCATAAAAGTCCTTCACTTTATGGATGAAGAAGCTGAAGTGACTTACCCAGGATCACACAGGTAGCAGCACAAGTGAAATATGAATCCACGGCTGGATTCTGACTTCAGTGGCTAGGGGATAAAGAGTAAGAAATGGAAAAGATCAAAGAGGAGATGGATTACTCAGAGAGGGGGCCTCAGTTACCTTGAAGTAGACCTGCACATCCACGCAGGCCCTCTGGGGAACAAATACACTGATGAGCCTGTCCCACATGAAGAGGACTAAGCAAAGATCTGGAACCAAAACTACTGAACCCATTGGAGGAATTCTGGATCAATTAATTAATCAGTCAACCAAAAAGAATTCATTAAAAACTGCTGTTAAGAACCTGACACTGTGCTCGATCCAAGAATACAAAGAAAAAACCAAACAGGCCCCACCCTCAAGGAGTTTATATTCTATCAGGGACATATACCTACAAATAGTACGTACACATGTATTATCTAGGCACTATGGACACAATATTTCAAGGGGAAACACAAACAGCTGGGTGGAATCTGGAAAGGTCTTACAAGGAGAGGTGACCTTGATTTGAGCTATGATGGGAGACAGGGATTTTAAGAGGTGAGATGAGAGAGTACATTTCAGGTATATCCTATACAAAAGCATAGATTGAGCTAGAATGTCATGTGTGAGGAACAGCAAGTAATCCAGTTTGTTGGAGTATAGCAAGATAGGATGGAGTATGAGTCATTTCCTCTTTAAAAATTACCTTAAACGAAGCCTGTCATATATTCAAAATCTCATTAGCCTGAATACTAACATGGTGACTGAGGAGCCTTCTTCCTTTTGGTGGAGAGCTAGATAGGAGATAAATCCTGACTTTCCTGGGAGAAAACCAGTGAAAGGACTCAAGCCAATGAATTTGATTATGCAGAAGTCACCCAAGATTGAACCCATTTGTTGTAATCGTAGAGCTTGGGCTCTGGATCACAGGTTACGTTTGAAATCAGGATGCATGCTGGAGTAAAGTCATCTTATGTGCATATAATCTTGTCCTTGTGATCAAAAGTTCAGGTTTCCATCTGAGATTCTGGTTCAGATTGGGACATGGGGCATATAGGCAGTGGAGGAAGGCATCTATGGGATAGGGGCATTAGAAAAAAGACCTTAGCCAAAATCTATTGGCAGACAATTGAGGTTCTCTTAGCCTTACCCAATTAGAGTTAGGCATTAAGATTTGCACCTTAAATATGCAAAACAACTATAATAGTGTCTTCAGGCATGAGGGGGTGGGAGTTCGCTTGGGCAGAAGATAGAGGTGTCCTGGCTAGGTTGATTTTTTTTGATCTGGACCCATGATTCCACTGATGTAGGGAACTCATGGTGACAAAATTCCCTTGACATAGAAAGGACCAGTAATTCTTACTATATCAGCTGCTTTCAAACACAAACAAAGATGATACTCTACTCAAGAAAAATCTGGTGTTGGCACACGAATTAGGAAAAGACGAGACAGAGAAAGAGAGATAAAAACTAGGAGGCTGGAAGAAGTGAAATGGTTTGCCTTGGGGCCCACAGCTAGAAAGTTGCCTGGTTCAGGTGGGTCTTCCTGACTTCTAGCTGAGTGTTCTATCTGCTATTGTTTATGATGAGGAAAAAAATAAAGCTTTCATACATTAGGCATAACGAAAAAATGTCTATTCTCATGATTATTGAGATCACTGCTGAACCTGAGGTTTCAATGGTATGGGGAGCTTCCAGGTAAGGAAGTATCCTGTCCTAATGCAGGTTAATGTCACTTATGCTGTTTTGTCTTAGAGAGCTGCCTAAAGCACTTAGAGGTTCGATGATGTGCCCAGGAACACACGGTGTGAATTAGAGGTAGGAACTGAACCCAGGACTACCTGGCTCATTCAAGTACTCTTTCTACTATACACACAGCCTTGCTAACAAAAACTTAGAAAAATTGGTAAACATCATTTCAAGTAATTACCAAATAAAATAAAAATAAAAGTCGTTAGAAGTCTACTGAACTACCCTACCAAGACATATGAAGACATTAGATAAACACAACTTTCCAAAAAAAGAAATAATTGAAGAATTTTAGTAGCATAGCGCCTGGCAAGTGGTAGATGCTTAATAAATGCTTGTTGACTATGGAACTAAATAATTGGATAGATATTCAACATACAGGGTAAGTGATAGCAGTATAGCAAAGGTATATGGCCCAAATTAAACTTGAGATTTAATGCTATATCAATCAAAATATCAGTGGTATTATTCACAGAATTAGATAAAATAATAGCTCAATGTATATGAAAGAATATCAAGGAAAATAGTGGGAAAAGTAGAGATGGGGGGAATTTTCACTGCTATGTCCCTGATTGAATTATGATTCAGTAATCAACAAAAACAGTTTATAACAGATTTTGAAAATAGAAAAGTAGGTCAATGAAATAGAATAAATGAGAAAGACTTAAGACCAAATTTCTACAGTAGTTTAAGGCTCAGTAAATTAGTATACAACATATGGAGGAAGAAATTAATTATACAACAAAAATTTTCAGAGAAAAAGAGAGTATAAAACCATAACATTGTTGATATCCCAGGGGAAAAAATGTGAAAAATAAGTTACTCTAAATGCCATTTTTAGAAAACAATGTAAGAAAAGTCCCCAATTGGTATTGGTGGGAAAACAAAAACAACAGAATACAAATCAATAGACTACTGACTGTGCCTTAGAGAGGAATTCTAATTCTAATCCCATGAAATATATGGAAAAAAATGGGAATATGCCAGCCATTTATACTACATACCACAATAATTCAATTGTGTTCAATTAAATAAACCTCCATTTGGGACCTACTCTGTGCAAGACACTGCTATTCAATGGAATGTTCAAATATGCATACAACTATAGATATGTTCAATGTAACATAAAACAATTTCAAGAGGGAGAAATCACTAAAAACTGAGATGATCTGAAAGGACAATCAATTTTAAATATACCAACAATATGAATGCAAAAATTCACACAATAGACAAAGTTAGAGAAGACTAGAAAGGTATATTTCTCACAACTCAGGAGAGTGGAAGAAATTCTAATCAGTTCAGACTTAGAAGAAGTGATGAGATGAAATAAATAAATTAGATTACATAAAAAGAAAAGAAGTTTTTGCAAATAGAAGCATTGCATTCACAGTTACAGATATTGAAAAAAACTTTTACTTTCAACATCTCTAATAAAAGTGTGTTATCAAAATCTACAAGGAACCAGTTCAAATATATCTGGGTAAGAGCCATTCTCCATTAGATAAGTGATAACATGATATAAACAAGAAGTTCTTGAAAAGGGAAACAAAAATTATCTACAACCACTTGAATATATATATAATTGATAATTTGAGGAATACACACTATGAGGAAGGCAAAGTGACTATCCTTTAAAATTGACTAATATGAATAATCACCCATTAAATTGACTAAAATAATAAAAGATTATAAAATATAATACCTGAGGGGTAGTGGAAAAGGTGACCCACTAACTCATCAGATGTTGGTGGAGCTCAGAATTGGGTCAATATTTTTGTAAAGCAATATAGAATTTTAAGATAAGAATTACAAAACTGCGCATGCATGCGCTATGACCAATTAATTACAATATTAGAACTGTATCCTAAGGATGTTATTAATAGGAGGAAAAGACCTATCTGGATAAGCAATTTTACAAATTTGTAAATTTTGTAAAAGCAAAGAAGAAAATAAAAATCATGCAAATTCTACGCCCAATCCCTGAGGAATGGTTGCATGAATTTGGGCATATAAACACAGACACAATGGTGTAATAGAGAACTAGCCTCAGAGTCCAGAAGACTTGGGTTTAAGTCCTTCCTCTAACACATAAAGTCTATGTGACCCAAATGTGTTCATGTATATAAGCATGTATATACTGGTGTTCTGTCATTTCAGTCACGTCCAACTCGTCATGACCCCAGTTGGGGTTTTCTTGTCAGAGATACTGGAGTGGTTCACCATTTCCTTGTCCAGCTCATTTTACAGATAAGGAAACTGAGGCAAACAGGGATGGGTGATTTGCCCAGGGTCACACAGCTAGTAAGTGTCTGAGGCAAGATTTGAACTCAGGTCTTCTTGACTCTAACCTGGGCATTCTATCCACCAAGCCACCCACCTGCCCTAAGCATGTGGACACATAGATAGATAGATAGATAGATAGATAGATAGATAGATAGATAGATAGATAGATACATATACACAAACACACACAGATAAATATACACTATATATGTATACATACATATATATGCATATGATGTGAATATATATATAAATATGTACATAAACATAATATGCATATATATTCTTCCTTCACCATGAACGTGAGCTTGATTGGTGCATGAAAGCAAATTTAGCTAACTAGTCACCAACCTTGCATCACATCCATCCGCTGCAGACAGATGTCTCTTCACCCTGTTGATTCCACACATACCAGCTTTAATCTCCATTCCATTCCTATTCCACCTTTTGTTTTGGGAACAGCAACCCAAGCTCACCAATGCTTGGGAGCTCACCAAAGATGTGATACATCGGATTAGACTGGATTTGTAGTACTGCATATCTTGACATGCTTCTATTTGTCAATGGAATTTAAAACTAAATGTATTAATTTAAAAAAATTAATGTTCACAAAAAGTACTAGACTAGATGATCTCTAAGGTCCCTTCCAGTTTTGAAATTGTTCCATTCATCATTTCTGGGATTCTCCAAAAACCTTTTTCCCTCTGTTATAATGCAAGCTCCTTACAGTCAGGGGCTTTGGTATTTGTATCCTTAGAGCTTAGCATTGTGCCTCTTAATACACAAGCAGCCACTTAATAAATTGTTTTCATTTATTCATTCACTCCCTCATTCACTCATTCATATGAATGTAGAGGGGTAGCAGTGATGTAGTGGAAAGAGTATTAGATTTGGGTTCAAATTCTGTCTCTGCCACTTTGTACCCATGTAGCTTTGGCTAAATTATTATACCTCTCTTCCAAGTTTCCTCATCTATTAAGAGAGTGGAGTTGAACTAGAAGACCTCTAAGAGCCCTTCCAGCTATACATCTCTGGTACAAGAAGATTCATTGAGAATGGAAAATTACAGGACTTTAAGAAATGATGATGAATAGAAAGAACTATGAGAAGATTCCTATGAAGTGAGGCAGAATGAAGCCATAAAACTGAAAGACCTTATACACACTGACCACAACTCTGTAAATAAAAACCCCATCTGATAGCAGCAAGAGCCCTCTTAAATCTATTGGGTGGCTGAGTTACTATATCTTCATTAGCATTAATTTACAAAGTTTTTGTTGCTTTTAGTCTACGATCTTATGAATATTTAGCAAATGACAGAATCATAGGGTTACAAATATAATCATTTCCACTCACTCTTTTTTTAAAAAATTATTGATATCATTTGTTTTTGTACTATAAAAATTTACAGATTATTCCCATTTCATGAGGGGTATGTTGTAACGAAATGAAATCATTAAGTAAAATGAAAAATACAATGACCTTATTTGAAAGTTGTTGCATCATTCTGGATCTGTAACACTCCTCCAGTTATTTGCTTGCTTGTTTTTTCTTTTAGATTAATGGAAATCTATTTTCTCTCCCTTCCCCCTAACCCTCCTTGGAAAAAAGAAGAAAAGAAAAGTCAATTTCTTATAACAAGCAAGCACAATGAAGCAAAATCTGCCACGGACACGGTGTTTCATCTCTGCCATGGATGTGGTGTTTCATGATCAGTCATCTGGAATCACAAATGATTATTTTGATCATACAACATTCTTTCAGTTTTCAAAATTGCTTTTACATTGTCATTATTGTATAAATTATTCTCATGATTCTATTCATTTCCTTCTTCATCTGTTTGTAAAAGTCTTCAAAAATATACTTTTGTGTTATAATATTGACATTAGACTATAAATTGTCCTTCTGGTTCTTCTGACTTCACTCTGTATCAGTTCATTCACGTCTTTCTATGGCTCTTTAAAATCATTCATTTCTTACAGCATAATAGTAATTAATCACATTCACATACCACAACATATTCAATCATTCCTCAATTAATGGACAGCCTTGTTAGTTTCCAGTTTAGTTTCGTCACTACTAAAAAAGTTGCTATACAATCACTTTTAAACATTGTTTTGTCTAGTTGCTTTCATTTGTGTTTGTGTTTTTGTCTTTTTTTTTTGTAGTGGTGGGTTGCAAGTTTTTTTTCATGTTACCTGTTTTATCCTCCCAGTAGACTGAAAGTTTCTTGGAAGCAAAAGCTATTTTCTTTTGGTCTCCAGCAGTGCCTTGGATATTCTAAAATGCCCAAATGGATCTGTGTTCTAAGTGATGTGTTCATTCCCTCAAACAACACAGATCCCAGATCACCAAACTGCACACCTCTTGTCCATGTCAACCCATTATTTCCACCGTAAGACTGAGACACAAAGGGAGAAGGAGAGAGTCCATGCAAGGAGTTGGGGGCCTTCCTGTCTTTCTTTTGACTTCACAAGTATAACAGTGGAGCACACAGGCTATTTCTCAATTGTCCCTCCCTCCTGTCACATGATCAGCCCATCTCCCTTCTCTGCTTATATATTTCATTGATGACATCCTTTGCTTCGATTATCTTTCACAGTTCCTGGTTTCAGAATGCGTTACCTGCTCACATGCCCCACTGCGCAGAACTAAGTATGATCTCTGCACTTGGAAAGATCTTAGTAAAACTTTGTTGCATTGGATTGGATTGGATTTGTAACTCTTCCTATCTTACCATGCTTCTATTGGTCAATGGAATTTAAAATGAAATATATTAATAAAAAAACAATGATCAAAAAAAAGAAGGGATTGTACCGGATAATCTCTAAGATCCCTTCCAGTTATAAAAATCTATGATGTTAGTATGGACAAGAATTCTCTTTTAACTAAAACTAAAAGATCTTACATTTCATATAACCAATATCAACGTGCTCTTGGCCATTACCTCTAGGGTATAGGCCCCAGAGCACAGAGGCTGGGAAGCACAACACAAGCTAATTAGAAACCAGACTTTGGATATCTTCCAGTAGTGTGTATGTGTGTGTGTGTGTGTGTGTGTGTGTGTTTGTGCACGTATGTGTGTGTGTGTTTATGAGTGTGACATTTTAATGACTCCCCATGCATTTGTACTGCTCCTTGTAACAAGACAAACCTTCCAAGGTCCAACAGTGTCAACTGCCCTGCTAATTATACCAAAGAATTGTGTGCCTGGGAGTAGAATAGATTGTGATAAAGCTTAGGTGGAGCACATCAGACCAGGAAAGATGGGGGTCCTGGAGACACCACCATAGTGATGTGGAGGTAGGTCAGGGAGCGGTGTGGCAATGTTGAAACCCCAAACTTAAGTCAAAAGGCTCAGAGCTTCCAGAGTTAATAACCATTCTCAGAAGCACTTTTAATATTTTTTTGTGAATTCTTTCTTTTTTAGGGGGGGTGGGCTCGGCAATGGGGTTAAGTGACTTGCCCAAAGTCACACAGCTAGTAAGCATCAAGTGTCTGAGACCAGATTTGAACTCCTGACTCCAGAGCAGTTGCTCTATCCACTGCGCCACCTAGATGCCCCTAATATATTTTTAATTTTAAAAAAATATATAAATGGTGTTTTCTACATCCTTTTTATAAAATCTTCTGATGTCTTATCGTCTCTGAAAAGCAACGGCTGCTGAGCACAGTCTCTGGCAGGGTCTACCAAGCTGGAAAGTCAACAATAGACTGGGTGCTCAAAGACCACCCCAACTCTAGGTGGAGAGGCTCACTACCAGCATGTGACCTAGGCTGATCATTTCACGGCCCCAGCAATTCATGAAACTGCAGCACCTGCAGAGTATTTGGTCCAGAGCAGGCACTTCACAAACGTTTGTTTCAATTACTGGTTGTTTTGATGTATTGGCTTTGTTTGTGTTATTGGATTGCTTTGATTTGTTTTATTCATTGACTGATTGATGGAATCATCTACTAAGTAATAGAAGGGGTGGAACATTATGTCCCTACATCAGTTCAGAGCACCCACACTAATGAAATCACCAATTCCTAAAAGAGAAGTTGTTTTCTACTTGGTGCTTTATGGTCTTGTATGGCAAAAGGATCATCAATGATTGTTATCATGGCATCCTGGATTAGAGCTAGAAGGAACCTCTTGGTTTTTTTTTTTCAAATATAATCCTCCTTTTTTATTTATTTTCAAAGGTTTATCAATGCCCTTTATCAATTATACATTAGCCATTTACTGATATCCATCCCACACAAATGAATTTCATCTTGCAACAACTGAAAACAGTTCAACAAAAACTGACCCATGCCACCACCAAGTCTGACCTCACATTCTGAACCCTGAGAACCCCACCCATCTATTAAGAGTCCAGAGGATACTTTAACATCTCTTCTCCAGGATCAAATTAGACATTGTCACTAATGATTCTGCCTGCCTTTGCTGATTTTTTTTCATGTTTTTAATCATTGTTGTATATGTTGCTTTCCTGGTTCCCTCTTCATCTTATAGACAAGGAAACTGAGGCCCAGAGAGATGAAGTGCCTCCCAAGGTCACATAAACAGTGACAATCATGGCTCAAATCTATACTTCCTGACTCCTGCTCCAGTCCTTTTCTTTTTTTTCTTCTTCTTTTTTTTTTGATTGAATATCCAAATGGCTTTATTGAGAGCCCAGGTTTACACACCTGGGGATGTGAGGCAGTATGACATTGAAAATATTGTCCAATTCTCTTTTCACTCTGCTCTCCTCCTTCTCTTACATTTTTGAAGAAACTGACAGTGGTGACTCTAAGCTCTGTCTTCATGCTGTCATTCTCAGTCTCCTGCTCCAGTTCAGGATCCCCTGGAAGGACAATAATATCTAGCCCTCCATCCAGAAACAGACGTCTCTATGCCATTCTTAAGATGGGGACACTGGCTGTCTTGAGACCACAATGAATGCCTAGAATGTTATACTACCACTCTATTCCTCTGAATAGACAGAAAAATTTTAATAATATTCATCACAATAATGTTTCTAACATAATAGTCTATGTTTATATAATGCTCCAGAGTTGTAGAGTACTTTACATACAAACTCTCAGTCACTTGACTGTTCAGATCCTCTTCCATAAAATAAGTAGATTGGACTCAATGGCCTGTCAGATTTCTTCCAGCTCTGAAGCTATGGTCCGAATACTTGCCCAGAGTCAACCAACATGAAAGTGTCAAAGCCAGGATTTGAATCTGAGTGTACATTTCCTTCTACCATCCTGCCACACTATGGGACTGGTTTGAGGTGAGGATCTAACAAACTGCGGGAATCTTCCGTCTAGAGAAGAGAAAGAAGACTTAAGAGAAACACGACAGCTGGTGACAGGCAGTCGAAGGGTTTTCATAGGAAAGAAGGATTTAGACTTGTTCTGCTTGGTCCTAGAATACAGAACTAGAGTCAACTGGTGTAAGCTACAGGAAGACAGACTTTGGTCCAGCATATTAAACAACAGCAACAAGAACAAAATGTTCCTAATAATTAAAGCTAACTCACAATGCAATGTGCTGCCTCAGGGCCTCAGGTATCATCGATTTAGAGCTGGATAGATTCTTGGAGATCATCTGGCACCCAACCCCTTCATCTTACAAGCAAAAGACCCTGAAGCCCAGAGATGTTAGACTTGCTCAAGGTCACACAGCTAGTAAGTGGAAGAATCAAGGTTCAGACTCAGGTCCCCTGACACCAAATACATTCTCTTCTTTTTCCTCTGCATCATGCTGCTCTTACATGACATCCTGTGTTAAATTGTTGGTGTCGTGTATAACAAAGGACATTGACAAAGTGATGTGGATTCTGAGGAAGGTGATTCAGATGACGAAAGGACCAAGGCCAAATCCTGACAGATTTTAGCTCATAGATTAAGAGCTGGAGGGAAACTTAGAGATCATCTAGGCCAATACCTTCATTCTATACATGAGGGAACTGAGGCTCAGTGAGATTCAATGATTTGTCCAAGGTCACACATGTTGTAAATGGCAAAGCTGGGATTCACACATAAGTTCTGTGACTAAATTCTAATGGACTAGTGGGAGCTAATCTCTGTCTCTGTTTCTCTGTCTCTCTGCCTCTGTCTTTCTCTCTCTGTGTGTCTCTCTCTCTGACTCTCTGCCTTCTCGCTCTCTGTCTCTCTGTCTCTCTCTCCTCTCTCTGTCTCTGTCTTTCTTTCTCTGTCTCTGTCTGTCTCTCACTCTGTCTCTCTCTCTGTCTCTCACTCTGTCTCTCACTGTCTCTCTCTGTCTCTCTCTGTCTGTGTGTGTGTGTGTGTGTGTGTGTGTGTGTGTCTCACTGTTTCTCTCTCTGTGTGTCTCTTCCTCGTTGCCTCTTCTTCCCTGAATAATGTCAAATTTTTATTGGAACCTTCTGGAGATGGTGCCTCAACTCAGTGATCTCCACACTTTCCAAGTATGAGGACCCCATTTCATATTGTAACAATTTTTGCAAAGCTCCTGCAAGATCACAATCATATGATTTTTGTCCATTGATTAAGAAAATGCATTCTGACAAAAAGTTTCTGTGATTTCTATCATCCTTTTAAATGAATTTGCATTTTATTCATTACAAGAGGCAGCTATAAACATTTGAAAAATAGAATTACATGTGATCATAGCATCTGAGTTAGAAGGGACCTCTGAGGTCATCTAGGTTGACCCTGCCCATTTTATAGATGGGGCCCAGAGAAATTAAATGAGTTGCCCAACGTAATTCAGATAACAGGGATAGAGCTGGCATTTGAACTCAGGTCCTGTGACTCCAGGCTTCAGGCTTCTTTCCACTCTACCATAGTGTATGGGAGAAGCACAGTTTTTAACTCTGCCTAAGTGTCCTTGATCATGGATTTACATGTGGATTCATGGATCCCTAACAATAACTCTATGACCCCTCAATGGTCCATGATCCACAGATTGGTCACCTTCACCTTGGTCTAGAGAAGGGATTTTCATAGTAGAGGTTTCAAGCATCACAGCAGGCCAGGAAGAGAGATATTTTTACTTGAAAGACTCACAGTCTCATTCTACTCACTCTGATACCACACAGTAGAAAGATCACCGTATTTATAAACAAAAGGTTCTAATCCCATCTCTGCTACTTTATGATTGTGGGTAAGTCATTATTATGTCTCTGGATCTCAGTTTCCTCATCTATAAAATGGGGAGGGTGTTCTTGTTCTACCCACTGTACAAACTTGTTGTGATGAAGACACTTTGTAATTCCCAAGGCCCCAGAGAAGTATATACAAATATTTGAAAGATTGGCATGGGGAAGAAGGATACTGTGTGGTTCCAGAGGGCAAATCTGGGAACATTGATATATTCTAGTTAGAGGTGGACTTTGGATAAATGTAAAAAAGAACTTCCTTGGAGGGAAGGTTATACAGAAGTGGAAAGGACTGGCTTGTGGGTCCCCATAATAACAGATGCTCACAAGGAAGCTAGATAACCATTTGTCAGCAACGTTATGCAGGTGATTCATGTTTTGGGAAAGGCTGGACTCTGGTCTGCCAGGATGGTCCCAAATTTATGATGCTGTGATTCTATGATCGTAATTATAGTCAAAGCTAGCACTGAGGAAAATTGTGATATAACAAGTAGAGAGCACGGTCTCTGTCCAGAAAAGTTATGTAAGCCTGTCTGTCCTGGAAGCACAGTCTATCTTATGTACTGAAAAGCAGACCCCATTATGGCTAAAGCCCAGGAGTTGTCGGATCATTAGGGAGGCAATGTGGTACAGCAGAAAGAATAAAGAACATGGAGAGCTGAAGAGTTGAACCTGAGGCCACCAACTATTGCTACTTACCATTTTTGTGACATTGGACAAGTCACCTAAACAACATAGTCTTAGTTTCCTCATTGACAAAATGATGGAGTGGGACGAGACCTCCCAAAATGTTGGGTTGGACTAGACCTCCAAGTTGCCTCCCCGATCTAGAGGTATGATCTATTGTCTATGCCAGAATTTAATCCAATCAAATATTGCTTAAATTAAGATCAGTCATCTGGGATTGGGGATATTACGAGAGACACAGAGATCGTTGGGTGGAATAGGGTAAGAGAACTCGATGTGGTTGAGATTCTGCTGAACATGGAAGCCAAAAAAGCCAAGTTTCTATCCCAGCTCTGATGTTTGCCAGCTGGGTGGCCATGGACGAGTCACCTTACTTCTCTTCATCTGTGAAATAGGGCTCATGGCACCTAAACTACCAACTTCGCAGGACTGTTGTAAGACTCAAGCTACCTCACGAATAATAAAGTGCTTAGCAACCACTAAAGCCTGTAAGTGTCCATTACGATTACTGCTTAAGTTGGGCTTTTGCCATAAAGGCAGCTAGGTGGTACAATGAATAGAGCTGAGCTTTGAGTCAGGAGCTCTGAGTTCAAATCCTGCCTCAGATATTTATTTAGTTAAGTGCTTTGCAAAGTTTAAAGTGCTATATAAATGTTAGCTATTATTATTGTTGTTGTCATTATTATGGGCAGCTAGGTGGCACAGTGGGTAGAATGCTGGGCCTGGAGTCAGGAAGACTCATCTTCCTGAGTTCAAATCTTATCTCAGATTGGAAAATCATTTAACCCTGTTTGTCTCAGTTTCCTTATCTGTAAAATGAGTTGGAGAAGAAAATGGCAAATCATTCCAGTATCTGTGCCAAGAAAACCCCAAATGAGGTCACGAAGAGTTGGACACAACTGAAATGACTGAACAATAACAAAAACAAGGAAAGACTTCTTGCATAGGCAGAATTTGAACTGAGACTTTAAGAAAGCCAGGGAAAACAGGAGGTGGAGATGAAGCAGGAGAAAGTTTTAGGCAGGAGGACAGTCAGTGAAAATAGCCAGATTTGGGAGATGAACTGTCTTATGCAAAGAACAACAAGGAGGCCGATATCATTGGATTGTAGAGTATGTGGAATGAGCTGTTTTGGGAGGAAGTGGGTTCCCCCCAAATATCCCTTTCAGTCAATACTTATGTAGCATGAACTTAAGGCCCTAGAAGTCTTCAAGCAGAGGCTGGTGGTCACTTGTTCTTTATGACACAGTAGGAATGTGTTTTTCAGGTATAGATTGGACTTGAACTCTGAGGTGTCCTCTAACTCTGAAATTCCGTGCTTCTAAATGAGTCTGACCCTTTGCTTCTTTGAGGAAAGAAGTGAAACATGGAGGGGCAGCTAGGTGGTGCACTGGACAGAGCACCGGTTCTGGAGTCAGGAGGACCTGAGTTCCAATCCGGTGTCAGACCAGACACTTGACACTTACCAGCTGGGTGACCCTGGGCAAGTCACTTAACCCCAATTGCCTTGCAAAGAAAAAACAAAAAGCGAAACATGGAATGTTTAAAAGTTGATCTTTCCATGTTCCTCCTCTTACTGTAACTTCACTGTGATCCCATTGATGGGGTGCGGTGCTTCTCTCCTTAGAACAGATAGCCTTTCCTTCCCTCCTCACCTTCGGAAACATTTTCATTATTTATTGTAACCAAAATAACGTAGCATCTTGTAGTTAGACCTCTGGTAATGTCTCTCTCTGAACTCGGGCTGCTCCTCAGACAACAGACACATATAGTCCATAACTTGAAGCCTTTCCAGCTTGGTAGAACAGTGAGCTGTTGGTATAGCCTTCAAAAAGCAAGGATTGTTTGCCTCGAGGCCACAGCAGATCATTAGGGGAGGATAACAGCGGGCAATTCTCATACAGGTGGAGGTTAATTCCCAGGTCCTCATCCTTACAGAGGCTGTAATCTCTCATTTGGCTTTTGGAAATTCCCTGTGTCTGTGAACCTCTCATCCCCAAAAGGTGATACAAAGAAGTATGTATTTGGCAGTTGACTAAGTAGCATTATTCAAATATTGTCCCATTGATGTTGCCAGGTATGTTTCCTGAAAAGAAAGCTATATCATAGTTAGGGAAAGCTTATATCCCACTTTTTCCCAGAAGACACAGAGTGAGTGCACAATCTACCTAACTGACAAGATTCTCACTGTTACCCAAACCCCATCATGGCAGTAGGAGACAATTGGCAGGTTTAGAGCAAATCTAAGGGATGAATCCGCCCTAGTATTTTTTTCTCCTGGGCACCCAACATATTCTTGGTGTTGCAGAGAATTCCATTAAAAGCCCAATAAAAAATATAATCTAATTCTTACTTGGCTCCTCCCAAGGTGGAGCTGAAAGAGAAGCCTCTACACCATGGACTTAGAAAACTACACCCGAGTGACAGAGTTTGTCTTCTTGGAACTTACACAGTTTCGGGAGCTGGAAACTTTCTTGTTTGTGGTATTCCTTGCTGTGTACATAGCGATGGTGTTGGGGAATGTCCTCATTGTGGTCATTGTTACCTCTGAGTCTCGTCTTCACACACCTATGTACCTCCTCCTCCGGAACAAGTCCATACTGGATATTGTTTTCTCCTCCATTACAGTCCCTAAGTTTTTGGTGGACCTCCTGTCAGAGAGAAAAGCCATCTCTTACAATGGATGCATGGCCCAGATATTTTTCTTCCATTTTGCTGGTGGGGCAGACATTTTTTTCCTCTCAGTTATGGCGTATGACCGATACCTTGCGATCTCAAAACCCCTCCACTATGTCTCCATCATGAGAAAGGAAGTATGGGTTGGATTGATTTTGGCTTCATGGGTAGGGGGTGGTTTGCATTCAATTGTCCAGATCATTCTGATCCTCCCCCTCCACTTCTGTGGCCCCAATGTCCTGGATGCTTTCTACTGTGATGTCCCTCAGGTGGTGAAGCTTGCCTGCTCAGACACTTTTGCCCTTGAATTGCTGTTAATCTCCAACAATGGCCTGGTGACCTTACTGTGGTTCCTACTGCTTCTGGGGTCCTACACAGCTATTTTGGTGATGCTCAGATCACAGAAAGGGGAAGGGAGAACCAAAGTCCTGTCCACCTGTACCTCCCACATCATAGTGGTGACACTACACTTTGTCCCCTGTGTTTACATCTACTGCAGGCCCTTTGCCACCCTGCCCATGGATACAGCTGTGTCCATCAACAATACTGTCATCACCCCCACGCTCAATCCCATTATCTACACCCTGAGGAACCAAGAAATGAAGTTGGCCATGAGAAAATTGAAAAAACGACTTGTGTCTGCTGAAAGTAATTAAATCATGGTGAGAGAATCTGAGTCAGACTGAGAAGACAAAAATTCATTCGTGCATTCAATTACTAAATAACCTCTTATTAAGCACCTACTATGTAATGTTAACTGAAACATACTTAATTTCCTCACACTGCTGTTTTGAGACCAGAGCACCTAGTTCCCACCCTTCCTCATACATTAGCACTTTAGCATTCAAGCCTCCTAGAGAATGGGAAGGAGATGAAGAAGAAAAAGTGGCAAAATCTTCGTTGTTCAGTTGGACTGCTTCTTAGGGTCTCTGTTGAAGAAGATGATGTGGGAGAAGACAAGCAAAGAATATCACCCAGATGTGATTGTAGTGGGATCTCTACATGCTATTTTCCACTATAGAAAACAAGCTCCTTAAGGGAAGGAATTGTATTATTTTTGTCTTTGTATTCTTAGTGCCCAGCACAGTGATTGGAATGCAGTAGGTACTTAATAAATGCTTCCTGATCATTGATTGATTGGTTTTTGATTTCATTTCAGCATTCAAAAATATCCCTTTCTATCATCTGTCTTACCATATATAATCAAGAGGTAACTGCAAGCATTCTTCTTTATGCAGGTTTCAGTATATCAAAAAATGTATGATTTCATCATTTTACCATGACTTCACCATAATTCCAATGGAGATTGCAAATCTTCTATGCCTTAGTAGGTGGATAAATAAAATATATTCAATAAATATATATTCAATAAAAAATACTCATCACCTACCTGGATAATCTTATGACAGTGTGCATCTCCAAATTTTGTTCTTCTTGTCATTCAGTCATATCCTACTCTTTGTGACCCTGTGGACCAACTGTCCATGAGGTTTTCTTGGCAAAAATACTGAAGTGGTTTGCCATTTCCTTCTTCAGTTTTATGCAGGCAGGAGTTAAGTGACTTGTCCAGGGTCACACAGCTAGTAGGTATCTGAGGTCATATTTGAACTCAGATCTTCCTGACTCCAGGCCCGGTGCTCCATTCACTGCACCACCTAATTGTCCTGATCTTCCAACTTAGCTAGGTTGATCTTCAGGTGACAATCCTCCACTGGATCCATACTCAAAGCGTTTGTAATTTGGTAGGACCCGCGAGAACTTGTACTTCATTGGCATAGTCTTTGAGAACCCACAGTCTTCTTAAGTCATAATGGAAGCAACTGATGTTTTTCTGATTGTTTAGATCTGACTTTATTTGTATGAAAAGTGTTTTGTGATTGTTCATATAGTTCCAGGGTTTGTCTTGGCAGGTAGACTCCCAAATATTTTATAATGTCTACAGTAACTTTAAATGGAATTTCTCTTTCTATATTTTGCTGTTGAGCTTTGTTAGTAATACGTAGAAATGTCAATGGTTTATGTGGGTTTATTTTATATCCTACAACTTTGCTGAAGTTGTTTATTATTTCAAGTAGTTTTTTTTATTTGATTCTCTAGGATTCTCTAAGTATACCATCATATCATCTGCAAAGAGTGATAGCTTTGTTTCTTCTTTGCCTATTCTAACTCCTTCAATTTCTTTTTCTTCTCTTATTGCTAAAGCTAACATTTCTAGTACAATATTGAATAACAGTGGTGAATTCCAAATTTACAGATGAGAACACTGAGGTCTTGGGAGGTGTTTGGCTTGCCCAAGGTTACATAAGTAGTGAGAGCAGCACTGAGACTTGAACCCAGGTCCCCTGACAACAGATCCACCACTAGTTTCTTTATACCGCCCAGCCTTGAAGAGGCTTTTTTACCCACTTCACCACGTACACTAAGAACTGCAAGCAAGAATGTTTCAATTAGGAGAGAAATTTTACCCAGAGGTGGTACAGAGAAATGATCCCAAGACCGTGCCTAGACAGTTCTGGAATTTCTCTTCCTGAGGCACTTTGACTCAAGTAGAAGGAGCCCTGAATTGGGAAGCAGGGTCATCCAGGGGTTCGAATTCTCCCTCTGCTCCACCTGTGTGACATTGGGTATCACTTTTTCTTTCTGGGTCCCAATGTCCTTATGGACTAGGTGAGCTCTAACGTCCCTGTCAACTCTGAGATTCTGTGATTTCTTCAACTAAGGAGCAAACTAGAGCCCAAAGAGAAGTCACTGTGCACTTCTCTTCATATTGTCAGGGAGATCATTTGAAGCTCAGGAGCAGGAAGGAGCATGTTTCTCCAAAATAGAGACCTCAGAGGACAGAGCTTGGTTAGTCTGAGCTGAGATTCCCTCAGATGGACTCTGGGAAGCTGCATGAGACCAGCTGTCATTGCTTCCAATATAACTTTCCAAACTACTTTTTTTTTTTGGCTAGGCAATGGGGTTAAGTGACTTGCCTAGGGTCACACAGCTAGTAAGTGTCAAATGTCTTAAGCCAGATTTGAACTCAGGGCCTCCTAACTCCAAGGCCAGTGCTCTATACACTGTGCCACCTAGCTACCCCCAAACTACTTTCAAAACCAGTCTACCAGACACAATTAAGTACCATGAACTTCAGTCACAAGATAATGGCCCATATGTAGAACAGACCTATCTTTAGCTTGCCACTCAATCTGACCCAGATGACTGAAATGCACTTGTGAGCCCATCCTTGGCATGGAAGAGTTGTACAGGTGGCCAGGGAGGCACCTCAGTCCAGGGAAAGCCTCCCTCCTGCCATTTACATGGTCCTAATCTCCAATATATAAGTTGGAGATGAGGTACAAGAAAAAAATGTGTAGAGATAAGAGTCCTGGGTCCAAGTCTTCTATTAGTCATTAAGTTTCTTTGTGAACCTTAAATAAATTATTATTTTTACCAGTGCTGGCCCAGAGCCAATTATAAGATCAGAGAGTCTTAAAGTCCAGATCTAGAAGAGACCTCACAAATCATCTCACCCAAATCTCTTGATTTACACATGAATAAACTGAGTCCCAGGCTTTTAGCCTCTCTGTCTCAATTGTCTCGCTTGTGAAATACACATGTTGATAACCTCTGGAAATAGAAAGTCACCTGGGGGTTGAGATGTCATGAAGGTCTAAATAGGAAAATTTGAGTTGAAGAACTTTGAAAGGTTATAAAAATGTGATATAAATACAAAGGAGAAAGAAAAGAAGGAGAAATAAGGAAAATGAGAAAGCAGGAAGAGGAGGAAGAGGAGAAAGAAGAGGAAAATGAGTAGAAAGATGGAATTCCTTCTAGCCATGGATATAATGAGTTAGTCATTGGATGCCAAGAAACATTTAGTGATCATACAAAAGGACCGTCCAGCACAGAGCCAGTATATTTGACAAAACCTGATAGTCTGTAAGCATTTATTAAGCTCTCACTACATAACACACACTGTGCTTAGGGCTGGGTATATAAGAAATGGTAAAAAAATCTGTCCCTGCCCTCAATAAGCTTGTATTCTGTTGGCGGAGAGAATGTGTAAATAACTATGTCCATACAAGATGTTATAGAGAATAGATGGGAGGTACTAAGAATGGGGAGGCATTAGCTGCTGGTCAATCAGATGAATGACAAGGAAAGGAAGAGAGAGAAGAAGAAAATCCCATGTAAACCACAGGGAACTTCCACTTCTAATCTGCAGCCTTGTTTTGTTTCAATTACACAGAAGATGCTCCCACATGGGGAATCTCCTACTGTTCTATTCTCCCTACTCCAATTTCCTGATTCCTTCTATGTATTATCTCCCCTTTAGATTGTAAGTTCCTTGAGGGCTTAGTGCTTAGTACAGTGTTTCACACATAAGAGGCAAAAAACATTAATAAATGTTTATTGGATTGGATTGGACTGGGAACATATAAGGTTTTAGGATAGAATGTGGATGATGACTGAGAAGGAGTAGTCAGATGGGCAGGAGGGGAGATTGGAGAGAATAACGTCATGAAATGCCCCGAAAATGCAGAGTCCAGAGTGAGGGCACGATTAGCCATAGCAAAGTTTGCAGAGAGGGCAAGAAGGATGAGGACAGAGAAAAGGCCATCAGAATGCATAACTCAGAGATTGTTGGCAGCCTTGGAGAGAGTAGTTTTGGTGACAAGGTTAGAATGCAGATCACAAAGGGTAAAGCAGAGGGTAGGAGGAGAAGAAATGGAGAAAATGAGCATGTAGTCTGTTCAAGAGCGAAGATAAAATATGGTAACATGAAAGGATGGTAGAGTCACATTAAAGTTGTTTAAGGATGATGGACACATGAATATGCTTCTGGTCAGTAAGGAAGGAGCCAGGAAATAGGCAAAGATTGAAGATTAGATCCAAACTCTTCTGCTCGTCATTTATTTTTCACAGGTATTTGGAGGGGTTTGGGGGAGAGCTCAAGCAAGTCACTGCTTTTACCTCTGCTTGTCATTTAAAACCTTCACATTCTGGCTGCAGCTCCTCTTTCAAGGCTTAATTTTTATAATCCCCATAAGTGAGAGCAGAAGCAACAGTCAAAAAGGGAGAAAAAGAGGCTCAGAGCAGCAGAGGTGGGCATCAAGAGCAGTGCTGAGAAGCAGAAGACAGAAGATGGGAAACCCAGGTACAAATCTAGCCGTGAGGACAGTCCAATGGGGACCCGACCCAGGAGAAGGAGTGTAGTGACATCACAAGAAGACAAAGGAAGCTAAGAAATGTCAAAGGAAGGATTGCTCCTCGACAGAGGTACTGTGGCCACATGTGGTATGCATGCATATACATGTACACATACACATACATACATGTGTCATACATGCGGGTCCTCTTCCCACTGACTATGGGCATTTACCACAGCCTTAAAGTGAGCAGTGTTAATTGAATGGAATTCAGACAGAAAAAGATAAATTGTATGAGACAAGACAAAATAGAGGAAATGAGCACATGCCCCAGATTTATGGGGAGGGGGGGAGAGTCATATTGCTATTTAACGTTATTGCCAGGTTTTTGGAAATACATTCAATGCAACTATGAAAATTTTTGAACAGACAGTTCTGTTTTTATTTTGACGATACTGCCAGGCTATATTCCTACCAATAAAATCATTGGATCAAAAGCAAGGATTATTTTTGTAAACTTTATTGTGCACTGTCAGATAACTGTCCAGAAAGATTCTGCATCTTTGCTAGTGCAATTACACAGATTTCTAGCTAGTTATGGTAACCAGCCAATATTTCCCATAAAAGTAAACCGCCCTTCTTCCTGGCAAATTTGAAGGGATTCCTTGGCCCATGAGCTATTGTATCTAATATATATCTGTATTTTAAGGCCATTGTTAAAAATCTATAAGGCAAATAGGACTATTGTAGAAAAGGTACACTAGGAATTCTCGTGGTGCTGAAACAAACAAAAGTAGAAGAGGCTATGAGGATGTTGTTGTTTATCTTTTCTTTTCAAAGAGGACCATTGGCATGTGATGTTTTGGCTTGAGAGTGAATTGGATTTAAGTGAGGCAGAGCTGTACAAAGTCATTAGTCTCACTCTGTCTTTCAGAGTCATCGAAGTCTAGTGGCAAGACAAAAGGCACGATGACTGACGATGGCTTGGGATGCAGCGGATGACCTTGGCGTCTTTGATGTCTGGCCAAGCTCTAAGTGCTCCACAGGGCTTGCTTCAGCTGCCTTCATGACCATTGGAACAAATTGTTCTCATCCACCCATTCCACCAGGGGTAGTCTTTATATGCTTGGGATAGACATCTCCCTAACTTACCAACAGGTTTGAGTCCTGTTGGTTACCCTCTACCTGGTGTAGCCCATCTGCCAGGCTGTGAATGCTACAGCTTCTTGGAACTATGGGTGAGAGTTGGGTGACAGGTGGACACTACAGGGGAATAAATAGCCCTGGAAAGGGCTTAGTAAACCCTCATACCAAACGGAGCAGAGAAGATGTGCATAGGAATGGAGGACACGTGGGAGAATTCTCAACATGTGCAGAAGGGACGTTCCTGAAGATGCAATGTCCTCCAACAGAGATGAAAGGTAAGTGCATTTGTACTGAGGGCTGTGGAGAAGATGACTTCTCAAGAGCCCATATCTCCTTACTCAAATCAATTTCCAGGCTCTTGTGTGATTTTAGGAAGTTTGGGAGGCTTGAAAGTCCCCTGCCTTTGGGATGGGAGAGTGATAGGGACAATGTTTTCCCATATAGAGAGGGGGCCAGGGCAGATGCATGGCCGTAGGGCCTCATTAAAGGTGTCTTGGAAAGTGTAGATATGGGTACCGTCAGTCACATTATAGAAAGAGATCTGGCCAGCTTCATAGTCCAGGAAAATCCCCACAATCTTAGGGGCCACTACCAAGTGGAGATGGGTCTGAGGGCTAGAGAGGGCCCAGTACTCATTCCCTTTCTTCAGAGAGATGGCCCAGAAACCAGCTTCTGGGGTGACCTGGACCCCCCTTTTTCTGCAGACTGAGTCCTTACAGAGTCCCAGGGTCCACTTCATCTTATCTTCTACCTGCACCTCCCAGTAGAATTTCCCTGAAGTGAATCTCTCCTTGCCCAGCACACAGACCAGGGTTTCAAAGCACTCAGGACACTTGGGTTTCTTTAGCTTCTGAGAACAGGAAAAGACACTTTTGCCATCCATTCGAGGAAGGAGGTAAGCGTGAGCTGTGTCTGCATCCAAAGTGACATCCACTGCAGAGAAAGGTATGGGTTCAGTCCGGGGGTTAGGAACAAGAGCCTATCACCATGCTCCATCACTTCTGCTGTCCCACCCCCAGTGATGTGCATCGTTTAATGATACTTCATCTCTTGATGATTACCTAGAATACGTGTCCCAGCTGCTATTCCAAACCACCTCCAAGTTCAAAGCACCAAGCTCTCCCCCAAACACATATGAACACATTGAGCCGATGCCTTCCCCCCGATTTTGCTGAGAAACACAAGACCATATGACTGAACTTCTTTCATCTTCCCTCCTTTTGCTTCAGTATATTTTTGTTTTTCACTTGCCCTGTCTCCATTCTCCCTAACTCAGAAGGATAAGTCTGTTTTATATCTTCAAGTTTAGTACCCCATTACCTTACACACACACACACACACACACACACACACACACACACACACACACACAAGCAAGTGATAATAGCTGGCTTTTAAGGTTTGCAAAGTACATTACAAATATTACGTCATTTTATCTACACAACAACCCTAGGGGGTTGGTGCTATTATTGTCCCCATTTTTGCAGTTGAGGAAACTGAGGCAGGTCAGTTAATTGACTTGCCCCTGGTCACACAGCTAATATCTGAAACCAAATTTGAACTCAGTCTTGCTGAGTCCAGTGTGCCCCCTAGCTGCTGAATCTACTGTGTTTCTATTGTAGAATAGTTACACTTCCTTGAAGTCATGCCTCCATATACATTCTAGGTTAGGGCTCTTTTTACTATATTGGGAAGGAACAGTTAGAAAGATAGGAGGAAAACAGTAGGGGAAGGGGGATGTCAGACAATAATATAGTGTCACAAAGTCCAAAAGTAGAGTTTCAAGAAGAAGGGATGTGTAAAATAGAGTCAAACAAAATAATAAAATTCTTTGCAAACCTTAAAATTCTATATAAATATGACCTACTATTCACAGAATCACAGAATCTCAGTTAGAAGAACTTGAGACCTTTCACTCTAATATGTGACTGAAAGAGAATGTACTATAAATAAAAATGTTCATTAAGCTGTCAGTCAATTAACAAACATGGATTAAATGCTTACTTTGTGCCAAATTATACTAAGTGCTGGATTCAGCCTTTAAATCAAGCTATAAGCATTTATTAATCACCTACTATATACCAGTCACTATGCTAAGCTCTAAGGATACAAAAAAAGAGAATGAAACAAAGACCTCAATTTAGGGATTAGTGCGACATAGATTTTTAGTTAGAAGGGACCTTAGAAGCCATCTTGTTCACCAGTTCCCACTTTTTATAGATGAGGCAGCTGAGGCCCAGAGAGGTGGAGTGACTTTCACAGGGTTGCAGAAGTGGTGACCGAGGGAGAACTTTAGCTCAAGTTGTCTGACCCCCAAAGTCAGCACTCTTTTCACTCTACCACATTGTTCTAACTTCTGGTCATCATTCTGCCTTATAGCTATCTCTAATTGTCAAGTTTTTCTTTTCCTCTTATTTCTTTGGCCCACTGTTCCTCCTTCTGCTTTCTGGGCTCAAGCAGAATGATCATAATCCCCATTTCACATGACTACTTTTTGAATACTTGAGTAACTTAAATATTCTCATTTGTAAAAAATAATGATAATAATAATAGCTCGGATTTGTATAGCACCTACTATTTGTCAAGCATTGTTCTAAGTGCTTTACAATTATCTCATTTGCTCCTCACAACAACCTTGGAAGGCAGGTGATTCCAGTTGTGATCTGCATTCTACAGTTGAGGAAAATGAGGCAAACAGGCTAAGCGATTTCCCCAAGATCATGCTACTAGTGAATGAGGCTGGATTTGAACTTAGATCTTCTTGACTCTCAATACTCTATTCACTGCACCACCAAGCTTCCCCAACACATCTGGCCAAAACATCCACAATTTCTTCTACTGATTCTTACTTGGCATCAGCTTAAGGCCCTTCCCCTGATTTCCCTTCCCTGGGGAAGGGAATTTATAAATGTCTCAATTTATAATTGTCCTTCCTAATGTGTAGCACCCAAAATTAAAATCAGTAATACTCCAGATGTAGGCTGACCAGACCAAAGTGCAGTGGGGCTATCAACTCCCTAGTCCTGGCTATTATTTAAGCCTCTTTCAATGAAGACTTAGATGATATTACATTTCTTGACTGTCATCCAATACTGTTATGTTAAATGAAGCTTTCAGTCCAGTATAATCTCAGATCTAATTCAAAGACATTTTCTGCTCCCCACGGGTTCTGCTTATAGCCTCTTCAATAATTACCTCTGTGTTTCTGGGCAGTTTGTAAGTCTGAAATCAAACAAAAAAAAATGAAATAAGATTAAAATTCTGATGCAAGGTATAGAGGCACAGCTTGGCTGCAGCCATAGGGGCTGGTGACCAGTCTCCATCCTTCACCTGGTCATTAATGATTGCCCAGACTCAGCTCTGGACCATCCTGAGCTCTATTTAGAAGATTAGGATCCCTATTGTCATATTTTTTAGCTCATTAGTAAGCTGCCACCCTGGAAATCTGGATATTACATTAATTACAATAAAAGTTATAATTCATGACTAGATTTCCTCCCAAAAGAGAAGCAATTAGCACATATACTCAAAGCACAAATACAGTAAGATATTTTATAGGAAATTTACTCCTGACAAAAGCAATGAAACCATAAAGATCATACTGCACACCAACAGATTGATCAGAGCAGAGTTTAGTAACTTTAACTAGTGTAGTTTTTTTTTGTTGTTGTTGTTGTTGGAAAGTTGGTGGTTAAGCCTCATAGGTATAAAAAGCAATTTTTGCAAGGCTTTTAACTAATCATTTTCCATTTTTCATCTCTGACATTGTCTAATTAAACATCCAAATTTATTTTACTTTCTGATGGTCTTTCCATCAAAGATATTTCCCTTTCTTCAGACCCACTCCTGACAATGCTGCCATCGTAATCATTCTGTTATACGCTTTCGCCACTTCTCACAGACCTCCCAATGTTTCAACTTTACAATGTCACCTACTCAAGGAAAGGAACACCAGAAGACAGTCAGAGGTAGCCAGTCACCTCAGCTAAAGTTCACCTGGTTGAGTCCCCCTGCATTGATTGCTATGTATGTTGCTATAACACCGCAATAGGGAGGGACTTCAGGGGCCAAATGGGGAAGATAGGACTTTGTCCTTTCCCCACCTCACACTAGAATAACATTTAATCATCTGCTGAACTGCAGCCAAAAGGGAGCAAACAGGAAGCTGTGTTCTCTTTTAAAAGGTCCCCTGAGTCCTCAGATCTTCCTGCTTAGTAGCCAATTACGGGATCCTCAGTCATCAGTGGTTTAGGGATTAAAGTCAAGCCCTCAGATTTCTTCATGATTGACTAGGGAAAGAATATTTGCACATGCTGCAAGGAATGCTCTTTATGTAGATCAATTTATCCATGGTATACTGTTAATTGTAGACTATATTCTCTTGCGTCTGAGACACCCATGACCCCAAACTCTATAAGATTTAGAATTGAAGGGGATCTTTAAAATCATCAAGGTCAGCCTTATTCTACATTTGATGAATCCAAGGTTCAGAGCAGTAAGGTGACTTCTCTAAGGTCACACAATATGTAGGAGACTGGTGGTCAAAAAATGTTAATTGGCTGAATGACTGATGTTCTTTCCCACTTTCTCCAGTAACTTATCTGCCTCGTGTCTCCATTCTCTCACATCGTCATTCTCTCCCTATCTACCCATTGCTTCCCCATCCTTTTAAAACCCTCAAATGTTCCTTCCATTCATTCCTTTTTCTAAATTCAATTACTTTTTTCTTTATTTAAAAAAATGCTGATATATTGATACACAAAAAAAACCCTCTTCCAAACCCTCATCTCTTAAGAATCAAATATTTTGCTTGTCTATTGCTAATATTTTTAATGGAAGTATTTTAACTTTAGTAGTATGGTACTAACATCTATAGCCGACTTTTCTTACCTTCAAATGGCTAGTGACTTTGTTTACCTCGTGATCATTGCATGTTTTTTTTATTCTGCTTTCTTTATTCATTATTTCATGCAATCAATTTCTCTAAATTCTTCATATATCTCCCTTTTTACATAGCAGTGTTATTCTATTACATTGAGCTACAACAGTTCCTCAGCCATTCCTCAAGTGTTAGAAACATATTTTGTTATCACAAATATTGCTGCTATAAAAACTTTTATATGGTCATTTCTTGTTCTCATTATACTCATTAGTGAAATCTCTGAGTCCAGTAGGTATGGACAATGGAATAACTTTTCTTGAATAATTTCAAATTGCTTTCCAGAAGAGGTGAAACACAGTCACAACTCTTCCACTGTTTAATTGTGATTCCTGTCTTCCTACACACTCTCCAATGAAGAATTTTCCTCTTTACTAACTACATGGCCTTAAGGTGATGCTTAGTGGGTCTTTTAATTTGGACTTCTCTTATTATTACTGCTTTTAAACATTTTTCAGATAATTGTTGATAGCTGGTATTTCTTCTTTTGAAAACTTTTTGTTTATATCCTTCATTTGTCTATATGGGACAGCCTTATCAATTTGTATCAATTCCTCATAGATTTTGTATGTTAGACATTTTTCAGATATACCAAACAAAAAGCTTCTTTGGAAACCACATTTTTCTTCTGATTCTAGTCACAATGATTTTCTTTGTGTGAAAACTTTTAAAATATAAATATAAATGAGTTTCTCTTATTTTTATGCCCTATTATCCAAAGTCTGCTTATGAATTTTTCCCTCTCAAAAACTTAAAAGTTATATAACCTTCCATTTTTCTCTATTTATAGTATGTAAATATTATTTATATATTGTGAATATGTTAATAAGGCATACTGTGTTGATCTAAAGATATTTTTCTCCAGATACATTTCCTGTTTCCTACAAATTTGTGGTAAACAAAAAACATAGTTTGTGTTCTTATAATAATTTTTAAGAAAGTTTGAGGACCACTATTTATAGTAATGTCATTTTTCTTATCCTGGCAAAACCCAATCCTAAAGATTGAAAAGTTCCCAAATTTTTAGTGGTCTTCTTTTATTTCTTATATCTTCTTTTATTTCTATAAAATACTATAAATATATCTTATTTTATTTCTATAAAATGCTTTTTGGTTGCATTTATATGATATTTGTGTATCTTAGTACGTAAATTCCCAAAAATTTAGTACATTTTTTAATTACATAGAATTTTTGTCCTATCTCTTCCCATTGGGTTTTGTTAGTAATATATAGAAAGACATGATTAGTTTAGATTGACATGTTGCCTAGAACTTAGTAGGGCTTAATAAATGTTCTTTGATTAATTGATTTTGTATCTTTGATACTTTTTTGAAGTTTTTGATCATTTTGGTTTTTTCCTTGATTCTCTGTTTCTTTAGGAGATCATCATATTGTCTATAAAGAGGTCATTTTTACATCTTCTTTGACTATCCTGATTCCATTGTTATTTTTTTCTGTTTTCATAAAAATAGCATTTCTAGCACTAAACGAAATAATGATAGAAAGAGTAGGCTTCCTTGTATCATCTCTGATCTCACTGGGAATGCTTCTAGTATTTATGTGTTACAAATTATGTTAGTGTTTGGTTTTACGTACTTACATCATACAATTGTGAGGTCTTTTAATTTTTGTTCTTTTGGATGGTTTTCTCTAAAAGGATTTTTTGGGTGTCTTAATATTTCATAACAAAATTAATTTCTATTGTGCTTGCTATTAATATGATTATGTTTTCAATCTCCCTAGATTTGAATCATCCTTGGATTTCTGGTATAAATCTAACTTGGTAAATATAAGTAATTTCTTGAATACACAGCCATAGCCTCTTTTGTCATATTTTAATTAGTATTCTTATTGTAATGTTCATTTCTGATATAGATCTACTTTTTTTTGGCTACTTTATCTTTTCCTGGTCTGTGTATCAGGACAATAAATTTGTGTCATAAAAGGAGTTTCATAGAATGCCTTCTCTATATTTTTTTTAGTTTATATAACTTATGAATGATTTATTTTTATAGTGTTTAATAGAATTCAATTTTAAATTCATCTCAACTCTTCCTGATTGCAGTAGAGGAAGAGAGATACCATTCCATTCTGCCCCAGACTCCTAACCTGGCCTCTTCAAGATATCAGGGGAAGGAGGGAGATTCCATTCCACTTCCTTCTGGTCTCCTGGTTGGGCCTCTTCAGGACGGCTGAGAAGAGAGACAGATGCTATTCCTCTTTGCTCCTTCTGCATTTCTCCTGGACTGGCCTGCTCCTGCGTACATGGAAGGAGAGAAGTGCCATCCCATCCTGCTCCCTCCAATGGTCTCCTGGCCTGGCCTGGACAGTCTGCAAGGGAAAAAATAATATTTCATCTGTTTCCTCTACTAGTCCCCTCCCCTACGCTGACTAGTGCCCTAAGAGGATTTTACTCTGAAGGCAAACTCCTAGGAATATTAGTAATCTACCTGAACTAATTTATCAATGATTAATAAGCACCCACCCTGTCACATACTCTCTTCTTCCTAGTGATTCTGAACCAGAGACTGTAATCATTCAAACCTCATTCTCCATCCCCCACACTCCACTCCCTTATTCCCATCATACTTAACCCAACTCCCACAACATTCCATTCTAAAACTACCAAACCCTTTCACTGTGCTCTCTGGAATGCTTGTTCCATAGGTAACAAATGTTACCTTTCATTTTAAAACTTTTCCTTTCTCACTCCTTCCATATTTTGTCTCCCACTGAAAAATGGCTCCCTCCTTATTACAGTCTTCTTGGTCTCCCTTTCCAGCACTGGAAACATATTTCCTTCATTTGTCCAACTCACTGGTTGAGGTGGGACAGTTAGAATACTAATTGTTCCCCACTGCCATGTCCAGAATGTCCTCCATGACCATCTCTCAGTAACTTCTCCCTTTTAGGTTCATTCAATCCAGATTTACCACGGAAAATTTTGTTTATTGGCCTCTAGGACGCTCTCCTTCTTTTTGCAATCAGTTCAGTGACTGCCTCACCCTCCTTCCTTTCTCCCCAGCTCCTGCCCTTATAATATAGGACTTCAACATACATATTGATACTCCCTCAAATACTGAGGGAGTATTCACCTTAACCTCCCAGTTCTTCAATATTCTCGTTTCATAGGACCTATTTCCCCACCCTACTTCAGCTACACAGAAATGATCATACCCTTCATCTTGCTGTCACCCATAAATGTACCACTTCTATGTTTATAACCTCTGAAATTCCCTTATCAGATCACAAACAATGGTTATTCCACCTCTCCCTCTGCCTTGAAACCCCACACCTCATTGTTCATTCTCCCCGTGACCTTCAATCCCTCTATGCCTGGGTTTTTTCCCAGGCTATCACCCCTGCATTGGCTAAATTCTCCTCCATTCTCCATCTTGATCCCTCGGTGAATTAGTTCAACTCTACATGGTCTTTTTCTCATTTATTCTTTGTATACTTATCCTATCAAGGATCTTGCCATGTCTAACCTCAACAATGAATTATTCCTACCATCCACAGCCTTGGTTCCTACTCATGTGCTGGGGGAAAAAGCTGGAGAAAAATAACATAATTGTGCTGACTAGATCCACTACAAATTTGTGTTACATAACCTCAACTGGGCCCTCACTGCTACAAGGCAATCTCTCTACACCTCCTTAATAAACTCACTGTACCACTGACCACAGCAGCTGTTTCAAACTTTTTCCATTGGCTGCCAAACTTTCCATATCTCCCTTCCCCCCCCCCTCCACATCTAAGAACTTTGCCTGTAAAAAGTGGGGCCATTCACAGAGAGCTCCCTTCTCTCTCTTCTTCTCCTATGACTTAGATACCTTTCCCAACTATCTCCTCCTTCACCCCTGTCTCATATGAAGAGACAGACTTTCTCCTTGCCATGGAAAACCCCTCTAAAACTACAAATGATTCCATTCCATCTTTTCTCTAACAGATTACGCCCTCTACCATTCCCACTCTCTCACCTATCTTCAATCTCTACTTGCCTACTGGCTGCTTCCCTACTGTCTACAAATATGTTCGTGTCTCCTCAAAACATCCTCACTTGATCCATTCATCTCCACTAGCTAACATCTCATATCTCTCTTCCCTTTTGTGGAACTTAATAAATGTTTTTTGACTGACTGAACTTGAAATACTTTCTTGGAGAAATCACTTAGCTTGATTTCACTTTCTGATGTATGGATGTTTGAGTTTTCTATTACAAATTCCTGTTCATTTTTATACTTTGTATTTTTCTAAATTGTCATCTATTTCATGTAAATTTTCCATTTTGTTGGGATATAATTTAGTACTATAGTTTCTAATAATTTTCTTTATACCTTCTCTGTTGGTTTAAAATTTCTCCCTCTTTATTATTGATATTGGCAATTAGTTTCCATCTCTCTTTAAAAGAAATAAAATTATCAAATTATTCACTGATCATAATGATCTCAAGAAAACAGATATTTGTTTTATCTAACATTTTAATGGACCTTTTGTTTTCAATATTATTTCTCTTGTGTTTTGTTTGGGGTTTATAAATTTAATGATTTTTTTAACTACTTGCTCTTTCTTTCTTTTGATAATGGGGATGTTAAGATTCATAAACTTTCCTCTATGACATGCCTGAACTACATCCCTTAGATATTAGTATGTTGATTCATTATTTCATTGTTTATGTCATTATTTCACTCAATAAAATTGTTTGTTGTTTGCATGCTCTATTCTTTGATCCAGTCATTTAAGGATACAATCATTTTGTCTCTAGTTTTCTTTTCTCTAAAATCTATAACATAGTGAAATGAACATTATCCAGTGGTATGTCATATCACTTTATATATTGGATTATGAATAAGAAAGTATAGCTCACCAAGCTAGTCTTTAAGAGTGCCTATAAAAATAAAAGTAAGAAAAATTGTCATTATCCATTTTTTCACATTATGGCCACCTCATTTGCTTTTCTGTTTTCTCAAGTATCCAAATTAACTAATATAGATGAATAGGCAAGGGACTCAGAGTTAGAAGACCTGATTATTACTATGCTTGGTTCACCTACAAATTCTCCTTGTGATCTTTTGTATGTCACTTTCCTTGTCTGGGCCTCAGTTTCTCCATTTGTAACATGAGAGGATATTGGATGAGAAAATCTCATATTCCTCGTACTTCTAACAATGTATGAATCTATCTCAATTCTGACTCTTAACAACTTTGTGACCTTGTAAAATTAATTTAATGTCTCTATATCTCTGTTTTCTCATCTATGAAATGAGTGGGTTGGTCTAAATGGCCTCTAAGGTACCTAATAACTTTCAATTTGCAATCCTTTGATAAGTCAACTTCTACTGGATGCCTTGCTTCTAAGTCACTTCCCAATCATCAATTTTTTCTCTAAATTTGAATATCTTTCAAACTATTGCCACATTGTGCTTTGTCACAGGTAAAATGAGGGGATTGGACTAGATCCCTAGTCTCTTTAAGATCTAAATCTATAACCCTTTGTTCTTTCTTCCTCTATGTTGCCTTGGAATTATTTGTTCTCTAAATGTCTAATAAAATTCCATTTTCAATAAACCCAGGCTAGAAGAGTTTTCTTCAGGAATTCCTCAAGCTTGGTTTCTCTTTCAGATATTTGGCTATTTAGAGCCTTTATTTTCTATTTTGCTAATTTTTATATTTCATATTGTTCTACATAGTCATCTACTTCATGTACATTTTCAGTTTTAGCCATTTGTTGTATTTAGCTAAATGATTAAATATATTAGCTAAAAGATTTTTTTCAACTTTATCTCTCCATTGAAACTCTCAAAATGGCTGTTTCTGGGCTTGCTTTCATGTTTCTTGTTTTGTTGGTTGTCTATGGGGTTTTTTTGAAGTTTATGTTGTTGTTTTTTTCTTCTCCTGATATGAGTCTTCAGAGGTATGACACTTTCAGCTGTGTCCCAATAACGTTGATACGCCTCACCGTTATCTTTTTCTTCTTTCTAGGATAAAATACAAAGTCCTTTTGGGGGCATTTAAAGCTCTTCCTAACCTACCCCCCCATCTTATTATATGTTACTCTCCTCCATCTCTCTATAATACACGTATAATAATTTACATGATATTTCTTGAGCATGACTCTCCATCTTTATATCCCCAGCACTTAGCGCAGTGCCTGGCATATGGTAGGCTCTTAATAAATATTTGTTGACTCACTGTCTGACTAACCCACTCATTTTTTAAGATGGCAATCTTTTGACTCCTTCAGGACTTTCTTTTTTTCTGAGATCAACAACACAAAGAGATGAGAATTTTTCTATAGCATCTAGTCTCCCCATTTATATTTGTATAATGATGGTGAAAATATGTAACTTGCCAAGTTTGTCTTTAAAAGTATCTGGGGGGCAGGGGCACCTAGGTGGTGCAGTGGATAGAGCACTGGCCCTAGAGTCAGGAGGACCTGATTTCAAATACAGCCTCAAACACTTAACACTCACTAGCTTGTGTAACTCTGGGCAAGTCACTTAACCCCAATTGCCTCACACCAAAAAAAAAAGTATATGGGGGGGGAGGGAGGAGGAAGAAGGAAGTAGTCAGCTCTTAATTTTACACTGGTGTCTAGATCTGATTCTCCTTCAAAGACCTTGAACCGTTTCTCTGTGCTTCTGGCAATGATTTTATCTAAATTCTGTCACTCTCTGACCCTGGGAAAGTCACCTTTCTTGGCTACAGTTTCTTCATCTATTCAATTTTTGAATTGGACCAGGTGATGGCTTAGATTCTTCATCGCTAAATTTAATTATATGGCTTCTACTTCCTCTGTTTTTGAATTGGTATTTTTTTTCAGTCATAGATTGTTTAATTTTTTTTACATTTTTCTTAATTTATTGATAAATTTTGCTTTGACAAAATGAACACTTCTAAAAAAAATGCCCAAATCTACTCCTCAGTTAAAAAAGAAAAAGGTTGTTGATTTTTAACCAAAAGAAATCCTATCCTTTTAACTAATACCAAACCAATATTGTCCATTGAATTTAATCAGAATTTTGTCACCTCATCTAGTTGCAAGGAGAGAAAGGGCACCTCTACTTTTCCTTCTTTGACACATGTAATGCTGTCACAATTATCCTGCGTGTCAGTGTAAATGAGAAGTCACTTATTACCCCCTAGATATTCTTTCTTCCTCCTCTCCCTGTTCTGTGTATGTGGAAAGGCTCGTGTTAGTTGATGAAGTTTAGAATTCCTACAAAGAAAAATGACTAAGTTTGGCCCAAGAAAAGAAATACAAAAAGATTCCCTCACCATCCCTTCCTTGCAGAGGAGGGCGCGAGCATGGATGTAGAACACTGTGTATTAAATTAAACACTGATGTGTTCATTAAGCTTTATTGAATCTTTTTCTCCTTTTTTAAAAAATTATTATGAGGTGGTTAGGTTGTAAATTTAAATTCATATTAGGAGAAAATAAAAAACACAAACTTTAAAAAAAAACTAGAATACCACCAAAGCAAATAACACCAAAGCGAGCTCAGAAATGGACATTTCGAAAAGAAAAAAAATCAATGGAGAGATAAAGTTGAAAAGATAATGAATGAGCTAATAAATACAACTCCTGACCTAGAGACAGACAGGTTTGAGTTAAAATATGGCTTCAGATATTTCCTAGCTGTGTGACCCTGGAAAAATCACTTAATTTCTATCTGCCTCAATTTCCTCATCTGTAAAGTGGAGGTAATGATAACACTTACCTCACAGGGTTGTTGTGAGAATAAAGTGAGATATTTGTAAAGTCCTTTGAAAACGTTAAGGTTCTAGCTTATAAGGGGTAGTTATTGTAAGTTCAAGCTATTATAAGACTACCTGGGAAGAGGTAGAGGAAGAGAAACAGTGGGGAATATAAATGATGTAAAAACAAAAGATATCATGAAATGGTTTGAAGAGTATCTGGGGAAAAGTGAAGGGATGAGTCAACTTTCCAACAAACATTCACCCATCCCACAAATAAAGATTCGGTTTATGGATCATTAACTGAAAGGAAAGACGCACCCTTCAACTTTGGCAAGACAGTAATGGTACTGTCAGTAGTTTCTGGCCAGAGTACCTTTGATTTTCAGTCTCAGCTATATTTACACTGTTGTTTATTGTATATATTTCTCCCTTGCTTTTGCTTTCTTCAATTGGCATCACATTATGCAAATCTTTTTTTCTCCTTAATATTTTATTCAAGGAAACCTCAAGCCCCCTGAAGGGAGCTCGGCCCAAAGTAGAATGAGCTGCCTTCAGCAGCCTTTAGTCTACATTATGGGAGGCCTTCTAACAAAGACTCAATCAAGTCTCTTACAGAAGGTATCCTTTCCGAGTGCCAATTGGACTGAATGATATCAGGTGTTTCTTTCAATTTACACATATTGTGATTCTGTGAGTGCGCAAAACTTGGAAGCATTTATCTACCTCAGAAGGCAATAAACTCCCCAACGCTGCATTCTACAAGCAGAAATTAAATAGCCAGTGGTCAAAGATATTGTGGATATTATCATTTGGGGCATGGGAGAAAACAGATGGCCTATGAAAACCTCCCAAGTCTAAAGACTCACAGTCTAATATTCTGGACTCTGACTCAACTGACCTCACCCTGATCTGTATTTCCCTGCAATTATAATCTACACTAACCAATTTAGCATATAACTATGCATGGGTGTTTATATATTATTACCTGATTAGTTTATAGTATGATATCTATCACCTTGAGGATTAGAGATAACAGAAGACAATAGGACTGAATGTACTAGGCCTATAAGGAAATCATTGAAGGCCTTGGCTGGTTGCAGTTAGGAGGTAAGAGGTGCTTAGGGCCCTGCAAATCTTTACTCTCCCCTCCCCATTCCATTCTATCTCTTCATCTTATTCCCCATTAAATGTATCACTTCACCCATTTTGGACGTCTTTGATGTCTCCACCAAGCCCCCAGTAAACTCATTATTGGAAAATCTCATCACCTTGAAAGATCCAGTCAATCAGGGACTGCTACTCAGACATCATCTGTCTCCCCCTCTGAGAGGGAGGGGGAGGGAGGAGCCGTGAACTCTTCAAATTCCACTTAAGGAAGGGAGATGTACAGACATCTCCTCATTTCCTACCTGCTGCACTCATTTTGGACTTCTTTTTTTTCCCTCTGGCTGTACTCATCTGGGACAGGTAATTTTGTATCTCCAAAGGTAATTTTGTATCTCCATGCCTAACATAGTGCCTATCACCTAGTAGGTGCTTAATAAATGTTGATTAATCAGTTTATTAATTTTATCTCCCCAACTAATCTTTCCCATACAATCTAATACTGTGACTTCAATTGAGAGAGTGACGTGAGGGTGGAGTAACTTCCCATAGGAGGGACAACCTATTCAAAGGCATTGGCATGAAGATGGGTGGTAGAATAACGTGTATCGAATTAGGTTGAAATGATGAATGGATTTTGGTAAATTAGATGCAAGTTTGACCAAATTGTATAAAGCACCAGAGCAGAGGCAAGAAGGAAAAGAACCTTCAGACTCCGAGAAGACCAAAGTTTAGATTACATTTATTAGCTTATTAGCTGCGTGAACATGGACAAGTCAACTAGAAAATGATCATAATGTCTCTAGCACCTATCTCACAGTCCTGTTGTGAGGCTCAAAAGAGAAAATACATGAAAAAAGTTTTACAAGGCTTCAAGCCTAGATCAGTGTCAATTAATTAATTGGCTTCCAGGCTGGACCAAAGATAGCTCCTCAAAGAACTTCTAAAGGCTATTAACATCAGGTACTCATGTTAGTGTTAGGTACACCTAACACTCTCCCGGATCCAGAAGATCTCCAGAATTATTCAAACAAATCTTGCAACCAGGCTCTTAGTGCTAAGAGAAATAAAATAAAAAGTAATTTAATAGGAACCATTTATCATCTTATTTTAAAAATCAACAGATTAGTAGTGTTGAGAGATGTATATTTTCACATAGTTTAATAAAATGTTCTGCTCTGAATTATAATTAAGTGCAAAAGTATGTGCCTTATGCTCCCTCATTAATATTTAGACTTTGTTATTGGGACCACAAATGCATAATAATAATGATGGTGATATTTAATAATAGTATTTATGTGGTGTTTTTAAGGTTTGCAAAGCACTTTAAACCATATTATCTCATTTGATCCTCACAATGACCCTATGAAGCAGGTGTTATTATTATCCACTGTCTATTTTGTGACAACTTGGGCAAAATATAAGGAGGAATGAATTCATCAGCCTTTGTGTTACCAAACAGGTTTCAACCTATCTTTCCAAGCTTACTGCATCCCAATCTCTTTCACGAAGCCAAATTGGCCTTCTTTTCATTCCCTGGGCATGACGTTCTATCTCTCATCTCTGTGTCTTTACACGTGCTGTCCCTCTTCCTGTCTAAGATTCTCAGGTTTCCTCCAAAGCTCAACTCCAACACTTATCTTTCATCTGAAGCCTGTACCTAACAATATCTGGCTTGAATCTGAAAGTTCCAGTAGGATATGGTTAATATACTCCACCTACAGGTATCCATTTGGAATCAAATTGGATTTTCAATGGGTTTGTCATAATCTGAACTGATCCCCCTAATGTCAAACTAAGAATAAACTGCAAGTAATGACTCAGACAGTTCATAATCTTCTCTAGGTCCCATTGTATTGTAAAATAATCCCAACCTACCCACCTATTTACCCCTTTACCTCTGACTTTTCTTAGAATGTCATCATAATAGGTGAAGAATAGGAAGATTCCAGCAATAAATACACAGATAAACAGTAGGATTATCCCGGAAGAGGTCCCTGGAAGCAAGTTATCTGGAAAAAATCAAATCTCAGAGTTATAGGCAGTTGATGCTTGAAGAGGCCTTACCGATTAGAGCAAAATCTTAATTTAACAGATGAGGAAATGGAGGCCCAAGCAGTTCTAGAGCTTTACCCAAGGTCCACGTATGGTGGACCTAGAACCCAGAAATCCTAATTTCACAGTACTCCGGTTCCCTAGTCAGAGTACTGGCCCTGGGGTCTCCCTGAGCCTGTGCAGGCAGAGGCCCTATTCTCCTCTGCATTACTATTAGCACAAGACGTCACCTATGCTTTGGCCAATGGAGGCTCTCTCCAACAAGTCTAGTTAAGAGGGAGAGATGCTATAGTTACTACCAATAGATCTGAAGCTAGCTCTTTTTCTTCCTAAGGATTACCAGTTCAAGAAGTAAGGAGATGTTTGTTGAATTGGGGTAAGGTAAGGTCAAAAGAAGGAGAGTTAGTAGGGAGTCAGGATGGAAGGACTGGCCTAGGATTCTTGAATGTGTCTGTCCTGCTCTGTGTTTATGTGCTCAACAGTATAATGACCCTTGTATTCCACCTACCCTCCTCCAGGGGCTATTACTAAATAGGTATGCCCTATAAGAGGCCTCGCAGAATCAGCATTACTGGGAGTAGAATTATCATAGATTGTAGGGCCAGAAAGGACCTCAGAATGTCTGGTTCCATTATTCTACAGATTAGAAAGTTGGAGCCCAGAGAATTTAAGTGACTAGCCTAGAGTCACACAGTCCTGAGGCAGGATTTGAACCTGTGTCTTCCTGATTCCAAATTCAGTGCACTGCTCATGTTCTAACTCTCTCTTGCCCCCAAGTTAGTAAATACTCCCAATGCATAAGTATTGTTATGTAGCCCACAATTCAGAAGTTCAGGGGCAAAGAATGACACATTGTTCCTGCCTGTATCCTTAGTCAGACAGGTAAAAAGCAAGCATTCAGGTGGCACAGTGGATAGAGTGCCAGGCCTGGAGTCAGAAAGACTCATCTTCCTGAGTTCAAATCTGACCTCAGATACTTATTAGCTGTGTGACCCTGGGCAAGTCACTGAACCTCCTTTACCTCGGTTTCCTCATCTGTAAAATGAGCCAGAGAAGGAAACGGCAAACCACTCTAATATCTCTGCCAAGAAAACTCCCATTTGGGTCACAAAGAGTCAGATATGAGTGGAAATCAACTGTACAACCACAACACATGTCAGGCCCTGTGCTAAGTGCTGAAGAGAGAAATAGAAGCAAAAAAAAAGACAGTTCTCGTCTTCAGAACAACGTCCATTTCATTCTAGTGGTGAAAGAAGACACATAAAGGAAAGCTTGAAAGGGGATGGGGTGAGGGGAAATGTAGTATGGCAAACATATCACAAGAAGAGAAGGCCCCAGGTGATAAGGAAAGTTCCAAGGTGAGAGGGCAGCTGAATTGTGGTTCAACAATCCTTAAAGATTTTGGCATGACCAGGAGAGTAAATGAAGCATGGCCAGCCTGACCCTGCCCCCAGAACAGAGGCCCCAGAAGGAATTCACCAGTAGGAGAAGAGGGACTTTGACCAATAAAGAGAAAATGTGGGGAGCATTTAGGGAGCAGATGAAGCCACATGAATATACGCCCTTGTTCAATCTGCTTCTATGGGTTCACTGGAAATGACTAGGCCAGTTGACGAACAGCAAACACGGTTCCCCTACAGCAATAAGGGAATGTGAATGGCCTCCAGTCCTGGGTGCCTCCATGTTAATGTAAAGCACCAAAGTCTCAGTACCCTTGAATGGTAGGAAGCCAAAGGAAGGGGCACCCTGATATATTGAAAAGAGAAGTGGATTTGTATTTTAAAGATACGTCTGAATCCAGATTCTGCCATTTAAGACCAGAGAATTTCTGGAGCACCTTCCATCGTTAAGATCCTACATTTCCTGATAGTGAAATGCCAAACATTATGACCCATGATTGTGTGAAATGTTTGGAGGGGTCTGGCTTTCCCTCTCTTTTTAGGGTCTACATTTTGCTCTTTCTGGGCACAAGGATAGCTCTGGCATTTAGGGACGGAACTGACCTGCCCAAATCAACTTCGCTTCCTTCTCTTGCTTGAGGAGGGGGTTCCAAATGAAACAAGAGATGGTTTCTTTTAAACTGGACGACACCACGATCGATATTTCTACAGAGAACAACCCATTGTCCTTCTGCTTAATGTTCGTCGACACTGGTAATAAGGGCACCCCATAAATGTTCCTCCACTGCGCCTCAGGCTTTGGATACCAGCCGGTGGATGTACACGTCAGCCAAATCCTCCCCATTTCCTTAATGTTGGTGTGTATGTGAGGGGTTGAGCCAATTCCTAAGAGAGAGAAACACAACAAATTGGAGGTCATTTCCATGCAAACAATGATTTTTAATTATCTTATTACTTTATGTACATTTTGTAACTGTTGCAAATGGGAAAATATAGGATGAGAAAAACTGCACATATCTACACCATCATATACAGCATACTTATCCAATGAGGGAGGTAGCATTTTTAAATTTAAATAGGAACTTATTAGGTACCTGGTCTGTGTCAGGCACCGTACCAAGTGCTAGGGACACAAAGCCAAAATCATCTAAAGTCCCCGTCCTCAAGGAACATGTGTTGGAAGAGAGATGGGAGAAGACAACAGGTACGCCGAAAAATAAAACATAGACAAAGACATTTCAGAGAAATGGAGAAGGCATGAGAAACAAATGACAAATATAGCTAATATTTTGTAACAGTATTGAGATGCCAACGGATCCAGCAGGCAAAAATGGCAACATCTAAGATGAAATGATTAACTATAAAGGCCTTTACTGGAATTCCAAAACTCAGCTACACAAATACAAAAGCAGGGACACCTGACTGGCCACTGTGTTTAAGAAAGGCCAGGGAATTGAGTGAACTGGAAACCTGATATGAGTTAACAGTCAAACACTGAGTCAATCAATGTACAAATATTTATTAAACACCTATGATACTATGAGAGCTATCCTGCTGGGCACTGGTGAAACAAATATACTGAATGAAATGAGACAATGCTTACTCTTAAGGACCTTACATGTTAGTAGAGACAGCATACACACGCGCACACACACACACACAATAAATAAATAAATAGATAAATAGATAAATAAATAGATAAATGAATGACTGAATAAGTAAATGGATGGATGAATATATAAACAAATGAATGAATGAATAAACAAACTGAGAGTAAAGAGCAGGAAGTTAAGCACTATGCAATCTGGAAGGGAGGGCAGGCCCCATTGAGAAGACGATACTTGAAAAAAGAAAAGGGTTCTCTGAGAGAGAAGGGAGGAGAGAAGACATTCTAAGGATGTCAGTGCAAAGGCACCATGAGACTCCATCTGAAATGGTTCATTTGGTTTGGTAAATGTCAGAAAAAAATTTCACCAAATGGGGTATATTAAAGGACTGTCCAGGGTGATAAGAAGAGAATGGTTTTAAGAAACTGAAGAAAAGACATAGGGGGATTAAGATCACTGCTTTCAAACATCAGAAGGGCTGAGCCATTAAAGAGTACTTTGATCTGTTGTGCTTGTCCCCAGAAGCGTAAGCAATAGGTAGAAGTTATATAGAGGTAGATTTCAGAAAAGTTCTCTAACAATGCAAGCTGTCCAAAAATTGAGCAATCTGCCTCAGTTGATAGTGGTGTCTCTTTTTCTGAAAATATTTAGGAGAATAGATGATCACTTATCAGGGACATTGGAGAGAAGATTCTTGTGCGGTAGAGTTGAACTAGATATTTTGAGGGTTGCCTTCCAATGTCCATGACATATATACACATGTATGTCTGTGCACATTTGTGAGTACGTTCACTGAAAAGAGTAGACAGTGAGTCAAAACATGGCTATCTATGCCTAATTAGGTTTCTGTGCAGATTTTGTTCCAAGGTATGGACAGAATTATCAAGCATCATGACTCTATGCAAATAACAACAGAGTCCCTAAAGCCTTGATTTGACAATCTCCCAACCTCTCATCTCCACATTCACACAGTCTATGAGTTTCCTGAAGTTTGAAGCTGCACTATATAATATAGAATGGAGTAAGTAGGGACACGATACTGTACCCTTCCCCCTTTCCCCGGTAAAAGCTTTTTGCAGCTTGAAACTGTATCCTCCCAGTTGAAACCGAGGGAAGTTGTGGTCTTCATGACTTCACTTCATTAGTCCTGTTCCTTCAAGAGATTACTTTTTCTCTCCCCACTTCTGCAACCATGCACCAGGACATCTGTACTTGCTTCCTCTTCCTCATGGACCCTTCAACACCATGCAATGTGACTTCTGGCCTCCACATTTAACTGAAGCAATGTTCTTTAGAGTTGCCAACAAATACTGGTAAATTCATGACTTTTTCTCAGTCCTCATCCCATTTTTTTTATGATATTGACCATCCTATTCTCCCAGACACCATTTTTTTTTCAGTACTTGGATCTTTGTAGTATTCCTCCTCTCCTCAATCTCCTTTTCAGTAACTTCTTCTGTGGTATGGATGTGCCCCAGATCTCTGTCCTGGGCCTTCTCTCTCTACACTCTCTTCTCCTCACTACATTTCATCAGTGCCCATGAATTAAGTTGTCACTCTGTTCAGAGGACTCCCACATATACATTCCCAGTCTTTGTCTCTCTCCTGACCACTTGTCCCACATCACCTACAGATATCTCCATCTGGATGTCCCTTAGGAATGTCAAGCTTAGCATGTCCAAATCAGAATTCATCTTTTCCTGCAAACACATGCTTATCACTAACTTCTCTATTTCTGTCAAGAATAACACCCTTTCTGGTCAATTAAGTTTAGAAACTCAACCTCTATATCATTCTTTACTCTTCCCTTTCACTCTCTACCCACATTCAGTCACCATTTTTTTTATTCTACTTCAACGACATCTCTTGCATTCATTCATTTCTCCATCTTCCCATGGTCACTACCCTGGTTCAGGCCCTTATCACATCTTGCCCCCCCAAATTAACCTCTCTTCTTCTAATCTCTTCCCCATTCAATTTGTCCTCCACACAGCTCCCAAAATTCACTTCCTAACACAGAGATCCAGACATGTTATTCCTCTCACCTTGAAATTATTTTCTACTTTGTATATAAATTATGTTTTCTTATCAATATAATTGCTGCAGAATGTAAACTGCTTGAGGACAGGATTAGTTTAGTTTTTGTCTTCAGAGGATCTTTAAACTGATTAACCTAAACCATGGGCATAATTATCCATCAGTTTAGCACATTAGCCAAAATATCATTTCAATAACTGCTGGAAATTCACCCTGATTTGACCATTATTCTCACTTCAAGTGGCTTCCCAGAAACCTTACCTCAGTGAATCTAACTTAAGTATTTGCTTCGGATTGCATTCCATTTCTTCAGCTGAACTATTTGTCTCCGACTGGAATGGACCATTACTTTCCAGAAAATGGATCTTCCTCTTTGAATTGCCCTCCCCTTTTGATGGTCTAACCTGGGAACAAGGCAATATTGCCTTTAACATTGGATGTCCCTGTTTTGCCCCTATAGCAGGATAGGGCTGCCTGTATTCCCCAGAAGCAAATTTCCCTATAGTTGTTGCCTCCGTGTGAAGGCTTGGGCACCAGCCACAAACTCACCTGCCACATGTACTTGGAATTCAGCTTCATGAGAATAGATGGAACTTCTAAATTGACACAAATACTTCCCCTCATCAGATGGATGGATATTGCTCAACCTCAGGGCCACATTCCCACTGGAAATATTCTCTCGAAGGAATTCTGTTCTTTCTTTATATTCTGGAAGTTGGTATTCCATTTGGTCCTGCTTATCTTTATAGTGATGAATTAGATCTGAGTGCTTCTCATGAAACCACATCACCTCCATATCCCCAGCATCCTTCTGGGGACAGAGGTGGCAGTGGAATGTAGCCTCTCCACCCACCGAGGCTGTGATTGGCTCCTGTGGTCCCAACACAGTGAACTTCCCTGGAGAATGGAGGCAGAGTCAGGGAAAAACCAGGGTTAATACTAGGATAGGGACAAGATAAAAAGCAGCAGAGTGTGAGAAAAGCATTAAGTCAAAAGTTTTTTTTTTCAATATGGAAAATACTTTTGACACAATAGAGACCAATCTCCACCTTTTGAAGATTACAGAAGCATTAAGAGCAATAAAACTTTAGCATAGGAAGGACCTTCAAAGACATTTAATGTACTCCTCCCCACCCCATCCCATGCAATTATCCTCTCCATAGTGTCTCTGAGAGATAATCATCTACCCCCCCACAATAAAAGATCTCTCTGGATGGGGAGTTCAAAACCTCATTGATATCAGTTAACAAAAAGGATAAGAGAAAAGTGGATCCAGACAAACAGGATAAAAAACTGTGGCCTTGAGGTCACTTGTCCAACAGAATATTATCTGTGAGCTTAAAAATTCAGACTAAGGGTGATGAAAAGGAAATCAATTAATATTGAGGATCGATTTATTTTTAGTTTGATTATAGGATTAAACTCCCTTCTGTAGGAAAAGCTAGCCCTAACAGCTAAGCCAGACTAACATAGATAGTTTCTTAAATCCATGTTATCTATAGATTTAGTGAAGAGACAGACTGAGAAGACTTTAGCATTTAGTAGCAGATAATTTAGAGTAAAATATATTAAAGTAATCATAGGATTACTCTTTTTGAAAGGCTAGGTTTTCCTTTCTGGCAGAAAGGGGCTTTCACCAGAGGCTAAATTCCCCTCTCAGGAAGCTGGAGAGAGGCCAGCCAGAGGTTTACTTCTTTTCTCCAGCCTTAGCAGATAAGCTCCTTTCTTTTTTCTTGAGCTAGAATCTAAATTGAGTAATGAAATCTTCTAAGGAAAATGGGGAGCGACTGCTAACTACTGACCACATGTTCCTCTTTCCTAGTAGACTTTCTGCTTACAAAAGATACCACCTGTAAGGAAAGGTGGGATTAAGGATTAATGATTCTGGGTAGCATTAAGAAAGGCTGGGAGAAACTAAATAGTCAGGTGACCTGACTTGTCCAATTGAATTATGTTCAAAACAATTTTTTTATTCTTCTTTTCTGTTATAACAATCAGCTTTGTAAATCACTCTTTGTCTCTGACATCTGAAGAGTCAGGTGATCTAATTTGATATGCAAATGCTCTCGTTGCAAATTAAATTATAGATGGTTTAGTAACTTTGTCCTCGGTTTCCTTTTTATTTCAGATCATTAATTTAACAGTGGGGTTTTTTTTTATCAACAACATGCTATGAATTCTTTTTTACTGAATTGACGGGTCATTGTTAGTTCAATGGAAAAAATAGTCAGAACAGTTGGCAGACCGAACCAGTTAATTTACTAAAAGAAGTAAAATTGAGTATAAATACAAAGCTAGTCAAGCACCCTAAGAAAACAGATCACATTTTCTGTGAGCTAGGTTCTTCTGAGATTCAAATTATTCCTACACATCACCAAAACTTTCCTCTAAAAATGGAAATAAAGAGGTACAATGAAACTTTTTAAAAAAAAAAGTCTGCCTTTATCTTATACCATATAACTTATTCTACCATAAAAAAAAATTAGAAGAGAATAGATGGGGTCATCTTTCACAAATTTAGCTCAGCTAAGTAAGGATCCTTAACCAAATAAGAAATAGAGGAAATCACTAAAGATTAAGTAGGTAATATATTACATGAAATTGAAAAACTTTTGCACAAATAAAATTAATGCAGCTAGTATGAAAAGGGAAATGATTAAATATCTCTGGTAAACATTTTCTATCCAAAATATATAGGGAACCAACACAAATATATAGGGCTAAAAGCCATTCCCCAATGGAAAATTGGCCAAAGATAATAACAAATCATTCTTGAAAGAATTGGCAATTATAAACAGTTTGCTAAAAATCAGTAATAATGAAAGAACTGTATATCAATACAATTCTGAGGTTTTACCTGACACCAAACAAATTGAGTAAGATTAAAAATATGTGAAAAGGTAACGTTGGCTACAGGTTTCAAGAAAATATTGAATTGGTCCAACTCTCTGGAAAGTAATTCGGAATAATGTTTAATAAAATAACTAAAATGTCTGTACCTTTTGATCCAGAAGTAAAAGAAGTCTCATGTTGGCCAAAAGAGTCACAGCAGCACTTTCTGTGGTGGAAAAAATCTGGGGGGAAAAAGGCAAAGTATGGGTTGGGAAAGTATAAAGCAAATGGGGGTTCATGAATACAATGAAATTCTAGTTGTTGAGAACAAACAAATATGATGAAAATAGGAGAAACACGTAAAGAATTATATAAACTGATGCATAGTGACTAAAGTAGGAGCAAGAACAAAATGTACTCAGATGACAGCAACATAATTAGGAAGCACAATAAAACGAAATCAAGCTCTGTATTGACAGTGCCCTGTCTTTGACCCAGAAAAGAACAGAAAAAGTGAACTTTGCTGCCTTCACCACAGAGGTGAGAGACAACGGGTGTGAAATATTTTATGTTCTATCAGATATACTTAATTATATAGCAAAGAAGCATAGTGGAGAGAGGGCTAGAGTTAGAGTCAAGAAAACCTGACTTTGAATCTTGTCTCATATACTTACCTGCTGACTGAACTGAAGAAAGTCACTTAACTTCTGTGCCTCAGTTTCTTCATCTGTAAATGAGAATAATAATAGCAATCGTCCCTACCTCAACCCGTTGTTGAGAGGATCAAATGAGATATGTGTAAAACACTTTGAAAACCTGTGCTATACAAATGTTAGATATTATGTGTTGACTGGTTTTTTAAGCAGCAGTTAGGTGGCACCATGAATAGAGTACCTGGCCTGGAATCAGGAAGACTTGAGTTCAAAACCAGCCTCAGACACTTACTAACTGTGTGACCCTGGGTAAGTCACTTAACCCCGTTTGCCTCAGTTTCCTCCTCTGGAGAAGGAAATGGCAAACCACTCCAGTATCTTTGCCAAGAAAACCTCAAATGGAGTCATGAAGAGTCAGATAGACAGGAATGAACAAAGGTTTTGAATGAATGAAACAGCTATTTTCTCTCTGTCATAAGGGAAACTTTCATGGTTTAGGACTGGAGAATATAGGGATATATTAGCAAATGCAAGTGACATAAAAACCAAAGGCATTAATAAAAATGGATAAATGAAACATTTGTTTTGAAACCTAATGGTCGAACCAGAGGCAAGTCTGTAAAAGTAATACTTTAATGGGTGTAATCTCAGCTGCTTAAATTAAAAATTCTAGGGGGTAGCTAGGTGGCACAGTGGATAGAGCACTGGCCCTGAAGTCAGGAGGACCTGAGTTCAAATCTGACCTCAGACCAAACACTTGACACTTACTAGCTGTGTGACCCTGGGCAAGTCACTTAACCCTAAGTACCTAAAAGATAAATAAATTAGAAATTTATTGATTTTAAATTTAACTAACCTAGTGATTACAGCTAGAGAGTTTTATGAGGAATAACTGGTTTTTTTATTGGGGGTGACAATAAAAGACCCCCACAGTAATAGCTAGAATTTTTATAGACATCAAGGTGTATAAAGCATTTCACATATATTAGCTCATTTCATCTTAACAGCCCCACAGTGATGAAGGTGCTATAACTATGCCCATTTTGCAGAAGAGAAAACTAAGGGTGATTTGCCCAGGGTCATTTTTTCAACTATTAAGCATCTGAGACAGGATTTGAACTCATGTCTTCTTTACTCCAAGTCCAGTGCTCTATTTACTATTCTACCTAGCTCCCAAAGGATTAACTTGTATCTTGAACAAGACCCTCTTTCCATGGTATTATTTTTGGGCTTATTTGAGCCATGAAATGAAAGGATGGAACAGAATCAGAGATCATGCCTTAACTTCCTGATAGGTAAACATATAGGTCCCAGATTCTCCCAGTTACCTGGCCAGACAAATCCTAACTCTGCCTAACCTTTGCTGATTAACAGGATGCAATGATTATCAGGTTAGTAGAAGAAAGTAAAGTCATTCCTTTCTCATTGGCTCAAGCAGATTGAGCGAGTGAGTAAACTGCAGGTTGTTGTCATTAAAAAAAAAAATCTTCTACATATGAGAAGCCAGAAGAAATTTTGAGTACAGGTCGACTTAAAGCTGAAGGCACAGAAATACAGACCAACCGAGAGAGGTCTTAACTACAAGAAAAGGAATCAGGGAACCAAGTCTGAGATATAACCAAAATTGGATTAAGGAAAGTTGGAAAACAGTCAAGAATTTGTGAAAAGAGCACCAAATTCTACCAATGAATTTATGTCTTTAAAATTTGTTCTATCTACAAGGCTATTCCCTTTATTTATTACATTTCTTGGTTTTAGGAAAGTTTTTTTTAAAGAATGTATGGAAAATTAAGGAGATTTTTTACTTCACCATACCAATAGCTTAATCCTGATAAGGCAAACCACCCAATTAAATAACTGTGTTGACCTTGTAGATGTGAACTATAATCACAAGCTGTGTTCTTTTGAGAAATCAAAGTTGAATCTGGAAAGTGAAACAAACTTCATCAGCAATACTACCACGTGTTTAAGGTAGTTATTCAATGGTATGTAGATATAGCCAGTTTTTTGAAGGTAACTATTGTTTGATTGCATTGGAAATAAACCAATGCCAATTATGAAATGAAGAATGAAAAGTAATTGACTTTTAAAAATTAAACTCTACAAGATTAAGACAAAATGGCCAGTAGATTAATCAATGATTCCATTAACAAATATTTATTAAGAACCTGCTATAGAAACCCCATCAAGTGGGAAATGACTGAAAAAAAAATGATGACACATGAATATAATAGTATATGACTGTGCTGAAAAAAAGAGAAGTATGGAAAGACCTACATGAACTGATGGAGAGTAAAGTAAACAGAATGAAGAAAATAATATACACAGATTACAACAGAGTCCACAGAAAGAACAATCACCACACAGTAGTCAAAAGTAACTGTTGCAAAATTATAAAAAAACAGGCATGGTCCCAAAAAAGAGATATGAAAAAACAATTCCTCCCTCTCCTGTCCAGAAATGGGTGGTCCACAAGTGGGAAACATTGTATGTATTTTCAAGGTCTTTCAATTTATTGATCACTTTGGCTGATTTATTTCTCTGCTTTTTTTGTCATTAAAAAAATGTCCTTTGTTTTATGGATAGCACTATGGGAATGGGAGAAAAAGAAATGCTAAGATGTAAAAACAGAAGATATGAAGGCAATATCAACATAAAAACTAAAGATATCAGTACATTTTTTAAAAGAATGTACTATGTGCAGAATCCTTGGTAATATATACTCTCGCGGCAGAGAGAACCCAAAATTTAAATGAGAGAATCTCTGCTCTCTTGAACTGTCAGCGCTCACAGGAGGACAAGCTTAGAGATTTTGCGGGTTGGGAGTGACCTTGGCAGCCATATGGTCTGCCCAATACATTAAAGGAATCTTCACAATAACATGCGGGTAAGGGGATTGATTGATTTACTGAATTAAGTCACACCACATAAAATCAGTAATCAGATGGCCAAACAATCAAGCAGTGAGTGCACAAAGTCCTTGGAAAGGAAATACGTTGCATAAAAATCATGTTTAAAAAGACCAAGGAAACTTGGCCACATCCCAGGTCAACAAGTTATTGAGGTAGTTTAGAATTGGACTCATTCCAGAAAGTGGAGTGTGCCATTCTATCTCAACCCCCTGATTAGCCAGCCTCATGCCTTGTCAGACCCTAACTCTGGATTCCTACTCATTTGCTGTTTAGTAGTGTTGCTAGGACCACTAAACATTTTTGTTGTTTAAGAACATCTCCATCTCATATCAGGAATGACATCTTCTTACTTAGAAGACAAGGTTCTTGTCTCTAACAGGTTTCAAATAGAGATGATCTTAGGAAATCATTTGACCTGGGTTCATCTTTGAATGTGATACGTAAAACCATCAAATAGAGAAACACTTACAGCGAATGTGGCCAAAATGGTGTCCAGACTGGAGCCTATTATCTATCTTAATGTAGTCTGCAGGAATGAAAAGGCCCATACCATCTTACAGGCCTTTTGATCTCAGGCATCAAAGAGCTATTGCATCATGGTATCGGACAAGCTCTTGACCCAGCACTCTTTGGTGGCTTTAAGGGCTGGGGCAACCTGATATTGGTGGTGATATTGTTTTAAATTTGTAAAAAAGCAATGAATCATGGCCTTTCAAAATTAATCCTGGTCAAGAACTGGCCTTTAAATTTCAAGATTAAACTTCCTTCCTTTCTCCCTACCATGAAACTAGAAGTGCAGGGTTTCTTCTAAGGTGAAAAGTACTTATATTTGGGCCCCACCTCCAAATTCAAAGGGACATCATTCTATATCTATCATGTTACCCAAATTAGGAAATAGGAGACATTTAGTTTATTTTGAGAAGCTGAAAGGTAGTAGAAAAAAAAAAACAGTAGAAAGAGGGGTCTTTTTTCTGATTCCTGATCAAAAAGAAAACCTTTCTCTTTAATTGTAACACTATTCCACTGACTACAATGGCTGTCTGAAACCTTCTCTTCTCTCTTTAAGGCTCCCATAGCACCACCACCACCACTCCAACTGAAGACCTCACCTAATACTTTTCTAAGAAAATAAAAGTCATTAACTATGAATTTTCTCTTTTTCCTCCCTCCTCATCTCACAACCCCTTGACATAATCTTATATCCTCTCTTTCTTTGCTCCACTCTCTGAAGAAGAGGTGGTCTTTCTCCTTACCAAAACCAGCCTTTTCCCATGTACTCTTAAGCCCAATCCCTCTCATCTTTTCTAGCAGATTTCTCCCAATATCATCACCCTGGCATTTTCAATCTCTCCTTCTCTACTGGTTATGCCCTTACAAACACACCAAAGTATCCCCAACTCTTAAAACCTTCACATGATCCTAACATACCTCTAGCTACCATCCTCTATCTTTCCTAAATATTTCAACCAAGTTCCTTGAAAAATGCTATAGATAGTATCTCTACTTCCTCTCTCTCTAGAATCTTTCCAAAATTACCAATGACCTGTTTTTTTCATGGACAAATCTAATGGCTTCTTCCTAATTCTCATCCTGCTAGACCTCTCTGCCACGTTGGACACATATCTACCCGTAATTCCTGAGTTTTCACTACTTCTCTGTCTTATGTCTCCTTTTAGCATTCTGATGAATTATGTTTCCCAATCTTCTCTGCTAGATCATCATCAATTCCATGCCTATTAACTGCGTGTGTTCTCCAAGTCTCGGTTCTGTGTCTTCTTCTCTTTTCTCTGTACGCTCTCACTGTGATCTCTTTAGTGTCAATAGATTTAATTATCATCTGCATTCATATTACATAAATGTGTGTGTATACATATACAAATTTATATGTCTATATATACACACATATATGACTGAATATCCAATTCTAGTCCAAAATAACAATTTGCCTATTAGGAATTTTAAACTAGATATACTGTAAGCACTTCAATCTCAACATGTCCAAAGCTAAACTCATCATATTTCTCCTTAAAACTCACCCCTCTTCCAAATTTTCTTATTATTATTGAAGGCACTATATCATCCTTATAATCAAAGAATGGTGAAACTTCAGTATTATCTCTGACTCTTCTCTCTCGTGCACACTATATATCTAGTTTGTTTTGAAATCTTGTTTCAATTGCCACAACATCTCCTGCATATGTCCCTTTCTCTTTATCAGATCAGCCACCATCTTAGTTCAGGCCTTCATCGTCTGAACTCCTACAATAGCCTCTTTGCTTTCCCTGACCCAAATATCTCCCAATTTCAACCCATCCTTCACCAAGTTAAAACAAATCCTAAAGAGAAGGACAAGTTTAAGAGAATAGGAGGCAGTGGATTAAAAAATGACAGAGAGCAATTCTAAAAGGTGGAAAAGATGGGCAGGCTTTTGTAGGTAATGAGGCATCATAAAGCATAAAAGGAGAAAGAAAAGATTATTGGGGACCATGAAGGAGAAACATGATTTTACCTACAGGTGTTATATTGGAATGATCAACAGAGATTAGGAGATGCTGTCTGGTACAGAGTACACTGTGGAACATTCACTATGAGGGGGGACACCAAAGAGGCAGAGGGACTTGGAGGGTTCAGAAGCCCAAAAGTTTCTGAAATTTCCCAATCTAGTTCTCTTTAGGGGAAGTTCACCTACTGACTGCCTGGTGCTGTATGTACAAGGAATTGTAGAAAAAGGGCACCAGCATTTAAGGGACGGAGGCAGATGGTTGTGTCCAGTCATTGGTAAATTTCAAGTTTTAGATGAAGTTCACACCTTCATTTCATGAGTGATCTCTTCACAGTAGACATCACAACCCCAGTGGCCACAAAATCTCCATAGATGGTCCAGTTTCAAGGACAGAGACTTTGCAAAGTCACTCTACCTTGTTAGACCCCATGACCCAATTTGGGGTGACCTATCATCAACTTCATATCCCCCACTTACATCACATCTCCATGTGTGGACATGGTGAGAGAATATATTCAAATGACTGTGCTATAAAGAAAACTCATTTAAAAATGTACTTTTTAAAACCCAGGAAATAGAGAGGGAAACAAGTTGTTTTTTTTTAATGACAAGTTTTCCCCCTTGAGGGTATGATTTGAGATGATTTTGAACCAGATTGAAAGGTTAAGCAGGAGAAATCAGGGTTCATTGATCCGAGACGCAGCACCCCTGAAGATAAAACAAATAAGACAGACCAATAATGCAATGAGTGAAAGCAGAGAAAGGTCACTTTGAGGTTCCATTGTTGGGGCAGCTTCATACATGCCATGGAATCTTACCTGGGTCCTGAGAGACTAGTAAGATTGAAATCTAAATTGGAAATGTGACCAAACCCAATTCTTCCCAATATCCTCTGATCTGAAACATTCCACCACACCAGGAAAGGGAGATAAAGAAGATGCCGAGAAAAAGAAAGTCAAAGAGGCCCAGATTCAAGGAAATCCTTCCCAGAAGAAGGCAGCAAAGAGATCAGGGGCTCATTACCAAGGTCCCACCTACCTGAGAGGAGCCAGGGGAGCTGGAAAAGGACAATAAGGGCCACTTCCCTAGGAGAGAGAGAAATCATCTTGGGCAGTTCCACCTTTAGAATTCCAGCTTAGCCAGTTGCTGCCAGTGGGACTTTGGACCAGTCACTGAACCACTCTGGACTTCCTTTCATTTCAACAAAGGAGTTACTCTGAAGAGCTCTGACATCTTTTCCAGTTTCTAATCTAGGGTCTTCTCATCTGTCTCTGAAAACATCTCCATGCTTATAATAACGAGGTCACAGAGCTACCCAGGATGCCTGGGTCACAAATACCACCATACCTTCCAAAAGAGCCACTTTCAGGGCTTGAAAAGCCTGTTTTCTAAAACTGTCATCTGACCCATTGGGAAATGAAAGTGAAACAGTTCAACTATAGCCTTCCTGGTAACTGAGCCTCTCATGTGACAGAATACTCATAATAGTTACTGTAACAGACTTGACTAAGTGGAATGCTAAGTGGTATGGTGGGTAGAGCACTGGAGTCAGGAAGGCCTGAGTTCAAATTTGATCTTAGACACTTACCAGTTGTGTGACCCTGAGCAAGTCATTTTTGTCTCTCTCATTCTCAATTTCCTCAAATGTAAAATGGGGACAATAAGAACACCTACCTCCCAGGGTTGTTATGAGGATCAAATGGGATTTTTATAAAGTTCCTGGTACATGGTAGATATTTACTAAATGCTTATGTGCTTTCCTTCCCTGGGCTGGAGTTATCTTCTGTCAGGAGAAAAATCCATTCTGTGAATTCTCTACTTAGCCAACGTCAGAGATCATGGATTTTTAGAATTCCTGAAGCACAAGTCCAACCACGTCAGTCCATGGCCCATCAACCTCCAATGGATCCCTATAAACTCTGGGGTTAAATATGAAGGCCTCTTTCTGACATCTAAAGGAGTTAACAACTTGACTCCCATGTCTTTGGTTGTTATCTTAGACATTATTCCCCTCAATGCATATCTGTGTGTGTGTGTGTGTGTGTGTGTGTGTGTGTGTATGGTTGTTGTCCTTCATTCTCAGAGTACCAAAATGACATCACTATATTAGAATTAAGTTACAATGTGTCAGACTATGGCTGATCTGACCGATATGAGCTCAGAATGCTCTACCACAGGTCGGGCACAAATAGTCCATGTGAACATTTGGGGTGGATTCTCAAAATTTGCGTGTCCTGTGTTTCTTTTGAGCTACTTTAATTCTGCTTTGCTCATAAGGCACAGGATCTTTTCTGATGAGGGCACACCATGTTGGATAGTACTGTGCCAGTGACTCCCATGTCACACAATCAATTCCAAAGTATTTTTTGTTTTGTTTTGGTTTGGCTAGGCAATGAGATTAAGTGACTTGCCCAGGGTCACACAGCTAGTAAGTGTTATGTGTCTGAGGCCAGATTTGAACTCAGGTACTCCTGAATCCAGGGCCAGTGCTCTATCCACTGCACCACCTAGCTACCCCCAATTCCAAAATTATTAAGAGAGACCTTGAGAGTGTCCTTGTATCACCTCTTCTGACCACCCTAGTTCTCGATAAAATAATCTTTTAGGCGAGTACACAGTTGGCATTTGAACACAGTAGCCAGACAGACCATCGTTGTTGCACTCAATGCAGTAGAGTTTGAATGCTTGGCAGTTTAGCTCAAGAAATGACCTCTGGGTCAGGTATCTTATCTAGCCCAGTGATCTTCAGAATCTTCCTAAGACAATTCAAATGGAAGCGATTCAGTTTCCTGCCGTGGTGCTGGTATACTGTCATCAATGGGTCAAAGGAGGACAAACTTATAATTCTGGGAAACTTTAATGCTAGAGTAAGCTCAGACCACCAGACATGGAAGGGAGTCCTTGGGAGAAATGGAGTTGGAAACAGCAACAGCAATGGTCACTTACTACTGAAGACTTGTGCATCTCATGACCTTCTCATCACCAAAATCTCATCAGTTTACCTGAACATAATAAAACTTCATGAATGCACTTTCGCAGCAAACATTGGCATCTAATAGACTGTGTGATTGTAAGGAGAAAAGACAGACTGGATATGAGACTAATGAAGGCAATGTGTGGCCCAGAGTGCTGGACGGATCATAGACTTATCCTCTCTAAGGTAAATATTCACATTCAACAAAAGCCATGGTCCCAAGGCAAAATGACTACCAGAAGAATTAGTGTCAACAGATTAGAGTGCTTCTCTGAGTAGAAACAGTTTGTTTCTAATTTGGAGGGAAAGTTGAGCCCGTACACAGTTGGTAACAATGAGGGAGAAAAGGAGTGGGCAACCTTCAGAGATCTGGTGTACAGTACTGCATTTGCTCATCTGGGTCAGAACGTTCACAAACATCAAGACTGGTTTGATGAAAATGATGGGGAAATTCAGAAGCTACTAAATGAAAAATAAGAATTCCAAAGTGCATGTATATGTGTGTGTGTGTGTACACATATGTATGCAAATATATGTCTGTATACATTTATATATATATATGTCTATATACCTGTATATGTCTATACTTACATATATGTCTACATACATTTAGATATGAGAAATTTGCATATATGTATACATATACATATAGATAAACATATGCATGTGTTCATTCTATTGTGTATGTGTGTTTCGTGTATTTATGCATATATACACATGCCCTATACGTACATGTATACATTTCATATGTAGGGATATATATATGTAATTTTTTTTTACTTGACCTGAAATTTCATTTGTATAAGAAACGCTGGGGTTTTGAGGGAGAAATTCAGTATACTCACCAGAGGAAATGCATCACTTAATGAAGATTAGCAATGATATACAGCTAATTATATCTCAACAGTTTCACAGTGACCCTTTGGCCCCAAATTCTCCACTCTGGGGTTAAGCAAGAAACTTGTCCAACCAGGAGGACTCCATACAAACCAAGCTGTTGTGATAGCTAAGTGAACCTGCCCCTCTTTGATGCCCCCACTGCTATACTCCATGGTGCTCTCAAAGTGAGAACTCAGAAAGACCTTAGCTTAAAAAGGCCAAGGTCTCCCACTGAATCCTGGGCTTCCCACTGGACCCAGATGGCTCCAGAGGAGAAAGGGAGGCTGGTGACTTTGTACAGCCCTCCCTCCCTTAAATCCAATTCACTTGCATGTCATGGCATCACCTCCTTGATGTCATGGGCCTTTTCAAGAACGAAGGACTATGGGGCAGCTAGATGGCACAGTGAATAGAGCTCTGACCTTGGAGTCAAGAAGACCTGAGTTCAAATCCAACCTCAGACACTTAACACTTACTATGTGACCTTAAGCAAGTCACTTAACCCCAGTCGCCTCACCAAAAAAAAAAAGAAGAAGAACGAAGGACTAACAACAATTATACTTCATGGTATTTGATAATAAGACATTCAAATAAGCTTTCAATCAAAAAATAATTTATTGGCTGGAGTGTTCTGCTGCCCTTTGGCGGGCCTACATGAAGCATCCACTCTGTAAATATCTCTGCTCTTACAGTCTGTATATAAGTAGCTCCTGTTCTTCTGCCAGGTCCATTTCAAGACTGACATCCAAAGTGAAACCCCAGCTGGGGCCCGGCCTCTCACCTGGCCTCCCCACTGATGGGTCTTTCTATGATAGAAACACAGCAAACTCTTCTAGTAGACAAGACTGTTTGAATGCCTGACTTCAGTTAGCAGCGCAAAGAGAGAAAGAGGGAGTCAAGAGAGACAAGCAGTTGAAGAAGGTAAAACAGACAGGGAAAGCCACAAAGAAAGAAATGAGCAGCAGGGAAATGAAAAAGGCAGTCAGACACTGCTGTTGTTCATACTCAAATCAGTTTCAGAAATTCAAAACCGCAGGGTGAAGAGAAGGCCATGCCGCTAATGTTTTTGGACAGACAGAAAAATTCTCAGACTAGAGAGTAGGCCTTAAGCAAGAAAAAATATTAAAGCAAAGGAAAGCAGAGAAAGAACATTAGACTATAGTATCTAGAAGGACTATAGTATCTAGAAGGACTATAGTGTCTAGAAGGACTATAGTATCTAGAAGGACTATAGTATCTAGAAGGACTATAGTGTCTAGAAGGACTATAGTATCTAGAAGGACTATAGTATCTAGAAGCATGTTCTCGAGAATTTGCCACACTCACCCTCATGTGCAGATGTATACACAGACCCTGACCATGAACACTTTTGAGATCAATGGAGCTTGTCTTTTCTCACCTCTCCTTCCTTTTCTGTACTATTTCCTACCATCTGCCAGACAATAAATCCCAGACCCACAGGGTCCACCTAATACCCCGATGCTAACCCCCTGGCTGCCCAAAGTCTCCCAAAATGGTACCCCATGTAGGTCTTGTCTCTTCATGGTATCGCCAAACTCACAAATGAGGAGGAACAGAAAAACATGTAAATGATTCAGTGCTACTTACCCCCAGTGTTGAAAGGAGAGTGAAATGAAATAAGCATGGAAAGGTAGCCCTCATCCAGATCGTGAAGAGTTTTAAATGATTAGATTAGAAATCTGGATTTCATTCTTGGGATGATAGTTGAGGATTTTTTTTTGTGCTTTTTTTTTCTTTTTTTACAAATATTTTGTTTTTTTTTTTAAAGAAACTGGCACAAATAATATCCATTTAAAACCCATGCCCCAGGCCAAAAAATACAATAAAGTCAAACGATATTAGTGGTCTGCTATATACATTTCTGCAGCAATACCTTTATTAATTGCAAATGGAAAATTGATAGGTTTTTTGTGTTCTTCTGACAAAATTTAGAATCCTAACATGGTTTGTCTCTTCAGTGAAGTTAGTCGTGATTGTAACCTGATCTATCATCTCCATTTCCAACCTGATATTTTTCTTCTGGCCCAGGCCATCAGATTCATTAAAAAGTAGCTTCAGATGAAAGAAACACCATTTTCCCACAGTTCAGTCCTCTGAAATATTTCCACTGCTCACTGAGAGTTATAGTCCAGGAGGGAAGTAATAACATCCCAGGACTTCAGGGTCAATGGAAAAGTCATCTAGCACACTGGTGCTGGCAGATCTCATCACCTTCAAGGCTGCAATGTGGAGTCCTAGAGAATGTGGTATGCATGCACATACACATATTTCAAAAAGGATGGTAGAGAAGTAGGAAGGGACTACGGCTTGATCAAAAGAGTTCAGCATGATGAAAACAAATGATAATGTGGGAGGAGCACTAGAATTCAAAATAGCAGACTTTGAAAGTAAGACTTCCAGAGCTAGGGTGCCAGTTTCAACTCAGTGTCAAATACAATATTACAAAAGAACTATTGTTTAAAAATAAAAAAGAACCAAGGGAAAAGGAAAAAAATTACATGATGGAAACTGCTGAGTGACCCCATCTCTTCCCAATAAACTTCATCCACATCTTCTTCCATGCCTAGGTCTTTTGGAGTATGATTAATTAGCAATTCTCTGACCTTCAAAAAGAAATGAGTGAATTCAGTAGCACATCCTGTATTTGACGGTATGATTCTTTGAGTTTCTTGACATGTATTGTCATTTTCACCTTGAAGTGAATTTCACAGCTGTCCAGCTCAATGGCTTTGATTTTAATGCATTTTCTTCTGTCTTTCCCCCCAAGTCCTCAGCAGAAGGCTTTGCTTCCTGGTCAGACATAGCAAAAGCTGCTTCTCCCTGGGGATCTCCACCTGATACAGGTGAAAATCACTCTCCCAGGCTCCAAAAGCTCCCTCTCCCTCTTCCCCACAGCACAACACCTCCACGTGAAGTTTCTTAAATTGGCATGTTTTGTGCTTTAGGAAGTGCTTGTGGGGAGAAGCGTGAGGGAGTGAATGTGTGTGCAAGAGCAATAGGGAATTTGAAAGTGAGTGACTTGGTGGGAAAGGCAATGAATTTTAGACATGTTGAGTTTTAGATGTCTACAGGACAATAGGCAGTTGGAGGGTCAGTAGAGAGGTGAAGGGTGGGTAAGTAGATGTGAGTCTCCTCAGCATAGAAGTCATCCTCGAATCCATAACAGCTGATGAGATCATCATTTGAAACAATATAGAGGGAGAATGGATCCAGCACAGAAGGCCATGGCATCCCCACAGTTAGCAGATGTAAGCTAGATGGAGATCTAACAAAGAAATACGAGAATAAGCAGAAAGGGAGAAAAAGCTCGGGAGAGTAGTATCACGAAAACCTAGAAAGAAGGGAGAAGAAAGTGATCAACAGCATCAAAGGTTGCAGAGAGGTTAATTTTGTTGTTGTTGTTTTAACAAGCATTTTTTAATTGCATACTACACGCCAGGCACTGTGCTAAGCAATGTACCAATATTATCTCATTTGATCCTTACAAAAACTTCGAGAGGTAGGTGCTATTATCATCTCCATTTTACAGATGAGGAAACTGAGGCTTCAGAAGTTAAGCAACTTGCCCAGGGTCACACAACTAATATTCACCTGGGATCATATTTGAACTCAGCTCTCCCTGGTTCCAAGTCCAAGGCTGTATGCATTCCACCACTTAGCCACATCTCATGTCCCCCAAAAGTATGAGAACTGAGAAAAAGCCATCCTGTGTTAGCGATTACATCATTGGTAACTCCGGAAAGAGCAGTTTTGGTTGAATAATGAGGTCAGAAGCTAGACTTTAAAGAATTAAGAAGAAAGTGAGCAGAGTAGAAGTAGAGGCATCTATTGCAGATGCCCTTCTCTTGGAGTTTAGCCACAAAAGGCAGTAGAAAAGTGGGAGAAGGGCTGGCAGCACTGTGTGGAATAAGTGAGGGGTTGTGAAAGTTAAGGAGACTTGTGGGTATAATTGTAGACAACAGAGAAGTAGCCAATAGACAGGGAGAGACTGAAGAAAAGTGACTCAGTAGTGATGATAGTTGGGATGGCAAGTTGGCAATCTGCTGGAGAAGGTGAGATGGAATGGATGATTTGTACATGCAGAAAGGCTGGCCTTAGGAAGAAGAAGGGCCATTTCATTATGGGAGATAGATGAAAGAGAAGATAACAGCACAAGACATCAGGGTGATGTGAGATGAGGAGGACGGGAAAAGAGACCTTCTGTGTAGGTTTTGCAAAGATTGGTTAAAAGTCTAGTGATTGTGACAGAAATAGGAGAAGGTAAGGATATGTATTGATATACAGATTAACAGAAAATTACCTAGAAGAAATTCCCTAGAAGAGGTTCCCTAGAAGAGAAGGTTTGATAGAGGAAGTTGCCTAATGTAGAGGGCTCAGAATCTTTTCTTCAGGTCTGAAAGCTTGCTTCCTCTGGTTCTATGAGCTACAAGAAAGAGAATTTTGAGTCAATGCTGAGTCAAGGTGAAATAGGTTGGGGTTCAAATTTCCTTTTGAGACATCTGGAAAGGAAGAAGGAGAGTATGTGAAAGACCAATGTGGTATGCCCTAGTGATGTCACCAATGGAGAGGAGGAAAGAGGACAGTGGAGGAGGGAAAGAGAGTCCTATTATGAAAGGGATTTGGGCACAGGATGGGCAAAGTTTATATATGACAGCTGGTTATTGGCAAGACTTAGCATTTTGACATGCAGCTAGCTCCCTATACTTACACCACCTAGTCTGGACTCTCTCCCTCCACCACTACAAGAAAAATTGGACTCATTTTCTTGTTTATTATTATTTTATTCTTCATTAAAGACCTCATGTTAAAGATCACAGCATTGAATCCTACTCACAGAGTTTGATGGCAGCATTACCACGTCCTTCTGACCCAAGGGTTTTCTACTGCTTCATCAACTCAAAGTTGAACGACCTCTCTGGGTGTCTGACTCAACCCTGGGTTCATAAACATCCCTCCAAACCCAGAGTAAGTGCTAAAGCAAGTAGCATTTGTGCCCACTCCTAAAACAAAACGGAAGAGAAGATAGCAAGAGAAGTGCCAAGTCTAGAGGAATCCAGACCCATGTTACATTCTCCTGGAGTCTAATCCAGCTGAATCCATGTGCTACTAAAAGAAGGGGGATGTGACTGGTCCATCTTGTAATAGTACAGCATTCCTGAGGATCTCAGGATCTTTATAGGAACAAAGCTAGATTAGACTATGAAAGGTTTTTCTTCACTCCTCACTAAACTTGTTGACTGACAGACAAGTATGTTTCTTAAAGAGAGGGATCAGTTAGGAGCTGGGGACAGCTCTCCTGGGACACACACTGGATGAAAATCACTTGGCACCTCTAGAAAAGAGATATTGTCTTTGGTCAACCTGGGAAGGATAAGGGGAGCACCAGGAGAGACCCAGAAAAAGGGAAAGATAGCCCCAGAGAAAGAGCAATTGAGAAAGGTATAAATATGTGTTCCACATGTCACATTGTAAAATGAAACCTCTCTAGCCTCATAGTCCAGGTAAACTCCAACTCGGCTAAAGGGTGTTGTCAGAAGGAGAGGGGTCACAGGGCTGCTCAGAGCCTCATAGCAGTTTTCATAAAACTTCATTGTCTGGAGATAGCACAATCCAGCCTTTCTTGCTCACTGCTTCCCTACAAACACCCAGGGTCCAGGTTGCCCCGGTTCCCACTTCAACCTCCCAGTAACATCTCCAGAGGTGAAGCCCTTACTGCCCATCACACAGGGCTGAAAGTCAAATCGTTGGCTGGTTTTAGGGACATCCTGTTCAGCACCCCCATAGGTCACCTGGCTCTGGTCCTCAGATAGGATCAGGATCCAGCTATGGCTGGATCCAAAGTTACATGCACTGTAAAAAGAGATACACTTGGTGAATCTCAAGAGTCTGGAAACTATTTCCAGAACTGGACAGTTAATCAGTCCTACTGCCACCCCTAGACACCCTCACCCCTATCCACTTCCTTACAAGTTTCTGAGTGGTTCTTCAAGGTCATAGGTTAGGATTGGCTATATAACATCTGTGCCATAGCTACCTTAGAAATTAGGGAGAGCAGAAAATGACTAATGATTAAGATTGACTGCCATTGGGGCAGCTAGGTGGCATAGTAGATAGAGTACCAGCCCTGGAGTCAGGAGGACCCGAGTTCAAATCTGGCCTCAGACACTTACTAGCTACTTAACCCCATTGCCAATAAATAAATAAAGATTGACTGCCATATAGGCTGAGGTTCTGAGAATTCTTAATAGAACCATCTTTGAGACATTTCAGTATCACAAATTTCAATTCAACAAGCAAAGCAGATACTAAGCACTTCCTATGTGCCAGGCACTATGATAGGCCCTGCAGACATGAAAACAAAAATGAAATAGTTCCTGCCCTCAAAGAGCTTATAATCTATTGGGAGAAAACATTATTAAAAATCATTCTGAGGGGCAGCTAGGTGGCATAGTAGATAGAGTTCTAGCCTTGGAGTCAGGGGGACCTGAGTTCAAATCCAGCCTCAGACACATGACACTTACTAACTGTGTGACCCTGGGCAAATCACTTAACCCTCACTAAAAAAAAGCAAAAAAAAATCATTCTGCCCTGGTCTTCACCAAGAAGTCAGTTTCAGATGAAAGTGATTGAATTCAAACAACTGGGGAGGCTATTTTGAAAATAACTATGTTTGCTCCATGTGTTTGATTGAACTCTATTGGATGTTTTCAAAGTTACCTGACATTGGGTCAGGTAAAAGTGACCTACATCTGCAGCCCCAGGTCCAGGGGACACAAATACAGACAAATATCTCAGCTGGCAGCATACAGACTAAAACAATTAATTGACCAGGTTTCTCTGCAAAATATGTTATTTTTAAAACATGGGGTCAGAGCCCACAGAAAAAGCTGCTACTGTCACCTTGGGTATGTACCCAAGGAAGTATCTTTTCCCTCTCCTGGGTGCCTCACCTGCATGTTTCCAGGCCCTTCTCCAACCTGAAAGTAGAAAATTCAATTCAGTTTTGTTTTCTGAGATGACAGAGACAACCATACCATATGTCTCAGGCCCCAGCTTCCAATGGCTCCCATGAGCAGGTTTGAAAGAGAAACAAACACAAACACACACTGGCTAGACCAGGGGCTGGGGTGATAGCAAGAGAAGGACAATTTGTCTTCACCTTCCACTCTTCCCTCTACAAAAGATTCAGGAAACTGATTGTTTCTTTCTCTCCTCCAAAGCTTCTGAGGGCATACTGTTGCACCCTGAAGAACTGGAATGGAAAGGTATTATTCTGGTAGAACAATGACTATGAAATTACACATTGATTGCCTTTGATTCCAGATTGAGTATAACAGTAGATGGCCAATGGGAGGTAAGAAATCCAATGTTCTACTTACTCTATGGCTAATGTACACTGTCAATTCAATTCAAGGAATATTCATTAAACACCTCAATTTTTCCTGCATATAAGTTGTTTGTACGTAGTTGTTGCATGTTACCTCCCCCATTAGATTGTAAGCTTCTTGAGGACAGGAACTGTCTTGCCTTTTTTTTTCTCCAGAGCTTAGCACAGTGCCTGACAGATAGATAGTAGATGCTTAATGAATATAGATAGGTGCTTAACGAATGTTAATTGACTGCCAGGCACAGGACATCCAGATAGTATAATGGATCGAGTGTGGGACTCAGCATCTGGCAACCAGGTAATGCAGTGGACAGGGTGCTGCACTTGGAGACAGGAAGATCTGAGTTCAAACCATGCTTCAGATACTTGCTAGCTCTGTGACTCTGGAAAAGTCAAAAAACTTCTCTCAACCTCAGTTTCCTCTCCAGGGTTATTGTGAAGATCAAATAAGATACCACTTGTAAACCACTTGGTAAACTTTAGATCATTGTGTAAATGCTATTATTGTTAGGAAGAACTGAGTTCAAATCCTATCTCAGACATTTACTAGCTCTATGACTGTGGATAAGTCACATAACCTCTATGTTCCCTTTTTTGTTTCTCTATAAAATAAGGCAGTGAAACCCAGTGACCTCCAAGCTCTGTTCCAGACCTAAATCTATGATCTTATGAGCATCTCTTCTACTACAGGAGCTTACTTAAACACCAGAAAATACTCAGAAGATATTAAGCTAGAAGAACCCTTAGAAATCACATAATCAAAATCCTTCCTTTTTCAGAGGAGGTAATTGAAGCCCAGAGATACACCGACTCATCTAAGGTTACTTAGCAAGTTGATGGCAGAATTGGGACTAGAAACCAGAAACAAAGTCTGAGTCAAATGTTATTTCAATTACACTGCTCTGTCTTTCCTTTTGGAATCCAGCCAAAACTTTGATTTTGTAGATAGGGATTTCCTATTTGACTTTCAAATTTAACTTGCTCCCAGTGGGTTGGTCCCTGTGTTTGGGTCTAGAATAAATATTAGGCCCCTCAGCTAGCATTGAACTTTAAACTTTACTGAACATTTTTTTCTAAAAGTATCAAAGTATTTTTATCTCATTCACCCACTCAGCATCACTGCGAAATGTGGAGGGGGCAGGAAATAGTTACTGATTGTAAAGATACAGATATAGAAATATGTGAGTTGACTAAAATCCAAAGAGGGCAAGCAATTTGCTAAGGTCACTCAATAAGCAAGACCCAGAGTCAACGCTAGAACTCAAGGCTTTTGAATGATAGCTAAGGGTGTTAATCAGCTAAATGAAGAAGTTGAAAATTTGGCTCGGTAGGTAGGGAGCTCTCCAAGGTAGATGTCAGATCATAGACTCATGCAAAGAGTGTTAGATCGGAGGGAGTCCTTTGAGGGTATGGAGTCCGCTATCCTCATACTATAGAGTAGGAAATCAGGATTCAAGGAAGAGAGGTGATTTGCCCAAGGTCTCACATACATAACTCACCTGCATCTGTAATGACTTTTTTGGAATCTGCAATTAAACAAATATGGAGATGAGATGCTGATGACACAATTCCGAAAAAACAGTTTGGTCAGTGTAGAAAACTTACCAATTTCCTTTTGAAGAGCCACTGTGGGGGGAAAAAGCAGACCAAAAAAAAGCAAAGATTTTAGTTGTTCATGGAACTATAGACACAGGGCAAGATCTTATCCTCTGCAGTCTCTTCTCAAGGAGTACTTTCTACATTATCACTATTCCCATTGCTAAAGTACAGGGCCATTTTGTTTGGTCCTTCCTTCACCATCACTTCCTAGAATTTAAGGATCAATGGACAGTAATGCTTTTGGTCCAACCAAAAAAGTGTGCCTGTCTCTACAAGAGGTCCACATTAAGGCTATATATACATGTAATGTTGGGGGAAGGGAGGAAAGTAGAGATCATTAATATCAAAATCAGGAGATCTGGCTTTTAGCCCCAGTTCTTTTACTAGAAGCTTTACTCCTGGTTCAGCTCACTCTCTTGACTACTCCACCTTCCCACCATTGTCTTGCCAACTTCAGGATGACTCTGCCCTGAAGTCTGCTCACTGATTGGTGAGTCATGCCCAGGGTTACACAGCTAGTAAGTGTCTGAGGCTGGATTTGAACTCATGAAAATGAATCTTCCTGATTCCAGGCCCAGTGTTCTACTCGCTAAACCATAGACCTACTATTCTAGCATCTGGAATAAATCATTTGCCTGATTTTTTACTGGATTCACAATGTAGTTGCATGGATAGACTGTTACTTGGTGTTAATATTGTCCTCATGGGGGGGGGAAATCAAACTCTACAGTATTGGCTAGAGTAAACAGTTAGGGGATGGAAAAAATTCCATTCCTCAACTACTTATCATAGATTGAATGTCCAAAGGTACATCAGGGGTCAGCTATATATCATGACATCTTGAAGATATGCAATTATGGTGTTTGGGATTTTCTGGTGCTGACAATTTCACCATAAAAGGCAATATTGATCAGTGGTAGAGAAAGGCAGCTTTAGAGTTGGAAAGACCTGGGAACAAGACCTGCCTCTGATACATCCTGCCTGGGTGACCTTGGACAGGGCACTTATCCTCTCTCTACCTCCATTTCCTCAACTGTAAATGGAGCTAATACTAACACCTACCTGCCACAGGTTCTTGTGAGAATCAAATGAGATAATATTGGTAAAGCACATAGCACATTGTAGGCACTTAATAATCTTTTTTTCCTTCCAATGAATCATAGGTCTCATAAAAAGAATTACGGATACTTTATCTTAAGCATATTCCAACTGATTGGAGAAACAGCCTCATCATTAGCTTTATACACTGATGAACTTAAAATAAGTGACTCAGTATTGCCTTTAGCCTGAGGAAGAAGCCATGAATGATTCCTTTAAACTGCAACTATTGAGAACTATATAATTCAATCACTGCCCAGACTAGTTAGTTTCACACAGAAAACTACTCAACCTGATGGCCAGACTCTAAGGTTAGCTCTGGTCAGGTATCTCACAAATTGCACTGATTACGGTAGGGTAAGTTCATAACAGAATGTGTGGATGGTTCAGCACAACACCTCTCTACTGCTGTAGAGAGAGGGACAGAGGGAATGTCTCAAAGAATATGGGCTACTAAAGATGCATCCATTGTTATTATCCATCCTATGAAAATGAAAGTCTATCATTAAGTTATGGGATTTTACCTTTCTCTTCTTCATTTTGAGATTGATTTTCTGGAGGAAGGAAAAGAAAGTGTGAAATTATATCTTCTTGCATCTAAAAACATTCATCTTTAATCAAGTCTAGGTTCCCTCCCTGTCTATGTTCTCTTTTCTCTTTCAATTGCCCTTCCTGAAAAGTTGCTTTGCATAGATTTTGTTTCTTTTTTATATGTTTACATATTCTTTTCTCCCAATAGAATATAAGTTCCTTGAGTGCAGAATCTGTTTTGTTTTTGCATTTATATCCCTCATACCTAAATCAGTATCTGGCCTATAATAGGCACTTAAGAAATACTTCTTGAATTAATAGATGAATGAAACATAATTTATGGAGTCAAAACTCATTTTCAGATATTAGATTGTCCATTCTGTCTATGGAAATATTTTTCTCTTCATCCATTTTCCTTGTTATTCTCCATGTATCTTATTAAACCAATTCTTTGGAGTAGATGAATTCATTCCTGTGGTGCTAGATAAATGGGTGCAGTTTCCATCAGTCAAGGGACTGGGATGGAAGAAGAGAATCCCTAGTTTTCTTTGCAGCACAAATGCTACCTTCTGCATGCTTCCTTCTTTGATTTGCTCACCCACCCAGTCATATACCTTATCCCCCCATTACCTCATATTAATTTTGTATATATTTTATACGTTCTTCTTGGTCTCCCCCCACCTAAAGGATATAAGTTTTTCAAGAGCATAGTGCATAGTCCCTGGCATATAGGAGGTGCTTAATAAATGCTTGTTCAGGGCAGTTACATAGTTCAATGGATAGAGTGCCAGGTTTGGAGTCAGGAAGACCTGAGTTCAAATCTGACTTCAGACACTTACTAGCTGTGTGACCTTGGGCAAGTCACTTAACCTGTTTGCTTCAGTTTCTTCATCTGTAAAATGAACTGGAAAAGGAAATGGCCAACCACTCCAGTATTTTAGCCAAGAAAATCCCAAATGGGATAATGAAAAGTTGGTCACAACTGAAACAACTAAACAACAACCAAAAAAAAAAAAGCTTGTTTATTGATTTGAAGTTGGGTGGAAGATGCCCCTAGAAAATTAGTGATATTTCATGGGGAAAGATTGAAATAAATGGAGCTTTTGAATGGAATCCTGGATCCAGAGACAGAAGATGTGGGTTCCAAACCTGGATCTCCCAATTACTGCCAGTGTGGTCTTGGACAAGACCCTTCACCTCTTTGACACTCAGGGTAAAATGAGGTACTTGGACAACGGTCAGAGGATCAGAAATTTCCAGCTGAAAGAGTCCTTGGAGGTCATCCCATACTTTACAAATGAGGAAACTGAGGACCAGAGGGGTTAAGTGATTTGTCTAAGGTCACATAAGTAGTAAATGTCAGAGGTGAGGGCTAAATGAATTTGGATCACTTCCATCTTGAATGTATAATCCAGAGGAAAGAGAAAGTGGAGGTGACAAATTTACGCAAGGAGAATTTTAGTGAAGGCATAGTGATCAATTGCTGTTCTCTGTCCCCACAGAAAGACAGAGCTGGCATTCCACTAGTTGAAGGGAGTCCCTCAGAGGCACAAACTTAAAAGAAAGCAGGAAAGACTGGGCCTGGCCACCAAGGCAAGAAAACTCTGTCCTCTGTTAACTGAGCAAGTTTACAGCCCTGAAGATCTTCAGGAGAGGAAAAAGCACCTGCTCTCATCCTGGGAAGGATTTTCACCTACATGAAGATGGGGAAATAAACTAGATGATCTTTTAAGGTTTCTTCTAGATTTGGGGTTCTAACTTATTAGAAGTGTGTTGCTGTTGTTCAGTTCAAGTCTTCATGACTATGGCTGGTTTTCTTGGCAAAGACACTAGTGTGATTGGCCATTTCCTACATTTTACAGGTGAGGAAACTAAGGCAACCAGAGTTAAGTGATTTTCCCAGGGTCACACAACTAGTTTGTGGAAGCTTGATTTGAACTCACAAAGAGGATTTATCCTAACCTCAGGTCCAGGACCTCTATCCACCAAGCCACCTAGCTGCCTCCTTAGCTAGCCAACCTAGCTAGCCACCCTAGCTAACCACCCTTAATAAAGGAGTGTAATTAGATATAAAATGGAAGTAAATCTTGGTATTTAGTCACAAGGGATTCACCCTTTCCTCCTAAAATACCTTATACACCAAGGTCACTGGGCATCAACTAGCTTCCACATTGGGCTAAAAGGACCTCGACTTTTTCCCTCTGCTCTTAAGGCTCTCATTGCTACTGAGTGAGCTAACGATCATCTCTGCTGGCTTTCCACTCCCCAGGTTCAAGATCAACTCAACTGCTCCCCCTTGTGGCCATTTCCCAATCATACCTCTTGCCTTGCACTGCTTCCTGATGAAATAAAAGCACCCCAAAATGAAGAGTCCCAAGATTTGGAGGCCAATTGCAAAAGCAACGATCCAGGCACAATTCTTTGAGGAAAGGGATGCTGAAACACAAAGCCTCAGAGTCAGCAGGCTGACAACAACTTCAAACTTTGTAATTTCTTGGCTCTTAAGGTTGAACTAGATACTCACTAAGGTTCATTCAAACTAATAAAACTGGAGCTATAGCAAACAAAAGAAAACAAAACAAAAAACTTTTAATGATGGCTGTCCTGTTTCTAAAGCCCCTACAATTAGCAAATTAGCACTTACCTCACTACAATCCTGGGAGGTAGGTAGGTCAACTGCCATTATCCTCGTTTTGCAGATAAGGAAACTGAGGCTCAGAGAGAGATTATGTGACTTGCCCAATGTTAATTAGTGATGGAGCTGGAAAACAAGCTGTCTTCTGACTTGGCTTGTCAAGTCAAAGAGCAGTTCTTTCAATGACAAAATCAAACTCAAATAATTGAATCACTAAGCTCTCTTGTATCAACCTTGGGCAGTATGGTTCTATGGAAAAAGCACTGCCTTTGTCATTAGAGGACCTCAGTTTAGATTCTTCTTTCTGGTGGTTACTACCTTTACTTTCTTGGGCAAGTCCCTTAATTCCCCTGAGCCTCAGTTTCCTCCTTTGTAAAATGAATGGATAGGAATGGATGGCCATTCTTGTCCTTTCCTGCTCTACATGCAGGATCCCATGATCTATGAACTGCACCATCTATGTTAGAATTTACATGATTTCAAAATATGTGGATTTAAAATGAATATTTAATCCTCATTTAAATAGTCTGATTCCTCAAAAACCAACAACAATTTCTACAGTTTGTGTTCCTTCATTAGAATGTTGGGCAACTGTAACCTACATCACGTCATATGTCAGTTATATAGTGGAAAGAGCATTGCCTCTGGAATCAGAGAGCCTGACTTCAAATTCTTGCTCTGTATGACCTTAGGCAAATCATTTTCTCCTCTGTAAGAACAGTAGTGTTGAATTAGATTATAAATTTGAAGCTGAAAGGGGTCCTTGAGGTCATTTATTCCAACTCCTTCATTTTATACATGAGGAAATTGAGGCCCCAAAAAGTGAAGTGATTTGCCCTAGGTCACATAGGTAGCAAAAGGTAGAGGCAAAATTTGGACCTAAATCCCCTGCCTTCAAATCCATTAGTCTTTCCAGGTCACATTTCCTCTTCAATTTCTAATGTCCCTCTTAACTCTAAAACAAGATACCTTTGGAGGTCTTTAGAAATAGGAGAGTTTCTCACGTGGGACCTGGTTTGTTGTTCAATAATTTCAGTCATGTCTGACTCTTGGTGACCCAATTTGGGGCTTTCTTGGCAAAGATACTGGAGTGTTTTGCCATTTCCTTCTCCAGCTCATTTTACAGATGAGGAAACTGTGGCAAATAGGGTTAAGTAACTTGTCCAGGGTCACACAGCTAGTAAATTTCTGAGGCCAGATTTGAACTCAGGAAGATTAGTCTTCCTGACTCCAAACCTGGCCCTCTATCCACTGCACCACATAAGTCCTAGTTTAAGAAGATTTCATCCTAAACATAGAGACAGATCATATGCCTTCTTAATGTGTTTCCCATCCCCAAAATTGTGCCATTCACAATTCACTTGGATGCATGTCATAGAGGGATATTTCCAAAACTGTGTTCTAATGTAACAAAAGAATTTTAGTAAGGAAAATAGTCTGCATTCTTCTGCTACAAAGTTTCCCCAGTTCAATCATGCCTCCAGATCAATATACATGAATTCTGTTATTAGATCAAAGCCAAAGTGACCTTTAATAGGTAGGATTGGAGGATTCCAATGAAATGAACTCAATAGTTCATGGGAGAAGCAATATTGTTTAGTGGAAAGAATATGAGATTTGGAGTGGGAAGACCTAAGTTCTGTTCTTGGCATTGACACTAACAACCTTGGGCAGCTCACTGAACACACCTTAGCTTCAGCTTTCTCATCCCTTATGTGAAGGAATTGGACTAGATGCTCTCTAAGGGCCCTTCCAGCCCTAGATTTATTATGCTAGACTCACCCTGACTTCCATTTCTAAATCCTGTTGTGTTCTAATAGAAAAGGGGGAAATCCTCTTTGTTGTAAAGCTTTAGCACATGAGGTGCTAAGATAATAGTTGGCATATGGAATGGTGAGTGTTGCAGTGTTTTTGCAGTATTTTCAAAGCTTTGCAACACAATGCCATTTTCTCTTAACATTGGGACCACAAAAATAATCAGCCTTTCTATGTATTAAAATCCAGCCAAAGATAGAAAAAATTCTAATCAAAATTACTACAAAATACATAAACTATCTAGCCATAAACCTACCAATATGCACTCAGGTCTTGTATGAAAGCTATTCCAAAACATTTAACGGAAGTGGATGGCTTAAGTCATTGGATGGAAACTATAGCTCAGATGCTTCATTCCATAATAAAAAGGGGACCAACCTCTTGGGGGAAATGACGCTGTCTTCTACTCTCCAAAGAGAGGATGCCAAATGGAGCAAAACACATCTTGGGTGGAATTGGCTTAGACTACTAGAGATGTTTCTATTTGGAAAAGGTCTTCTCCATCCTGAGAATGAGAGTCTGACAGGTTAGGCAAGCTCTTTCCCTGGACATCTTTCCATCCCACTTGGGGCTTTGGGTACCACCCATTTGATCAGCACAGGAGCAGAATTTCTCCATCCTTTAGAGGTTCCACATCAATCTGAGGATCTGATCCCCAAGCTGGAAGAGAAACAAATAGGAAGAAATAGTGGTTTAATAATTACTCAAAACTTATAGCAGTGAACAGCTAGTATAAAAAAAATCACCTTCCCTTGCTAACCCCTTCAGCCTTCCCCTATTACTTCACTCAATATGTGGATGCTTCTTCCTCATTTTTGTTCATTCATTCATTCATTCAATAAACATTGACTACAAAGCTCTATAGAACATACTGGTGTATAAAGATGAAATATAGCTATCCCTGCCCTCAAAAAATTTGAAATTTAACAGGGATATAGGGACCAGACATGTAATTTCATTGGTACATTCATTGATACAAAGAACTGGGTGAGAAAGCTCCCTCTTTCAATGCAGACAAGAACATTTTCTGTAACTTATACTCCTAAAGAATTGCCTAATGACCTAGAGGTTAAGAGACTTGTCTAGGGTCACACAGACATCATGGAACTTAGGTCTTCCTGACTTCAAGACCACTGCATTCATTGTATAGATGGTAAGTATATCCTTATATATGTGCATGTTGTCTCTCCATTAGAATGCAACCTCTTTGATGACAGGGATTATATCACTTTTGTCTTTGTATGGCCAGCCTTAGAGATGTTACTTGATAAAAGTTTGTTGATTAATTGGATTATTGAACAATAACTCACGTTTCTATCGAGCATAAAGATTTATAAAGCACCTTCCTCAGAACTCTGAAAAGGAAGTAGTGCAAAGATTGTTATTCCCATTTTATAGATGAGGAAACTGAGGTTCAGAGAGGTTTAAATTTGCCTAGGGTAGCGCAGCTGGACTATATCAGAATGTGATCTCAATGCAGGTTTTCTGATGTTAAGACCAAATGTAAATGATTTATTTTATAGGCCTTAAAGAGCTATATAAATATAATGATGTTGAATATAATATTAAATAATGATTTGTCTTTGTATCCCATAACATGGTCTGCATGTGGCAAATGAGGTTCAATAAATGTTGGTTGAGTTGACTCATAGCTAGAGGAGAAGAAAGGAAATTGATTTGGGAGGATGCTCTCTTTCTTGTCATTATAAACTCCAGGAGGCATTAACCAGGAAGATGGCTCTCCCATTTGGTCCCAGCGGCCTTTTTACCCTGGAAGATACCTCCCACTCTTGCAGCCCCTTTCTCTGATTTGTCATTTCCTCCCAGACCTTCAGTTTAAAGGAAGGGTCAAGACCAGGCGTGTTCACTGTGCTCCCTAGCTAGGTACCAGACTATTTAGACTTCTCTCCCTCTCCATTTTTCAGCTTCTTTTCAAATGTTGTCTTCCTGATTAGAAGGTAAGCTCTTTGAGGGCACAAACTGTCTTTTTCCTTGTGTTTGTATTCCCAGAACTGAGCACTGTGCCTAGCAAAGAGCAAGTGCTTAATAAATGCTTACTGACTTGATTGGAACCTGGTGGTATCTCTGAGGAGGTAGCTTTGCTTGGGAGGTGAACTTCTCCGGCTCCTACCACAGTACAATCATTGTGTAGAAATGGGACAAATACTAGGCAAGAAATTCTTTGAGGGTGAAACTGAAGCTTGTACTATACTAGGCACCAGACCCTACTCGCCTTCTGAGTCCTGATGCTTCCAAGAAAGCAAAGGGTGGGGGGGGGGTCAAATTTTGAAGCCAGGGGCTTTAGAGATCACCTAGTTCAAATCCCTCCCCTTTATTATGTAGATGAGCAAAAAAGAGTCCCACAGAGGGGAAGTGACTCGTCAAAGGTCAAAGGTCAAACCCCACATCCTTGGTGATATTCCTGACCTGCCACCTTCAGCTCCACATTGACTGCCTGTTGGCTGCTGCCATCTTAAAGAACACATTGATACTCTCCTTCATCAAAGACTCTGACCTGGTGAATCTTCAAGGCCATGCTTCCTTTAGTGACGTCACCAGGCAATGGGTTGATTCTTCCTCTATATTCTATCAGCTGCTTTCTAGCAACATTCTCTCCATCATGATAAATGACATTGGACCAGGCAGTTCTGTACCACCTAATTTCCATGTGCTCTGCATTTTTCTCAGGATATAAATCATAGGGTAATGTGATTTCTTCTCCCAATAAAGCCACTATGGGTCCCCCAGGACCAGTCAGAGACGATTGGGCTGATTAAGGACCAGAGACACAAAATCAGAGTGAAATTGTTAGTATGGTTTCAAGCAAGGCATGAGACATTAAATACATGAGCTGATGGCAAAGCTCTCCAGACTCCTCTCCTAGCCAGTTCATCAAGATATCTTGGGGCATCATGAATGTAGCCTTGGAGTATTGGATATCTTGGCCTGTTTTATTGCTCTTTGGGGCTTACGAGATGGAGAAGTTAGTCCCTGGGGTGGAAGGAGGTAGGAGCATCATTGGTGAGCGGGGGCAGATGTATATACACCTATCACATGTAAGGGGTTAGAAGGAAATTGCGGATGGGCTATTAATAGTAACATATTGATATCACATTTTATATTTAAAAGGATTTTTCATATATGACTTCATTTGAATATCACAAGCCTGTGATGTAGGTACAGCTTCATTTTTATATATGGAAAGTGAGGCTCATACTCAAGCTAAACCACCCAAGTGACTGATCCAAGACCACCTAGCAGCAAATAGCACAGCCACTCTAAAAGGGTAGGCAGGTACACAGGTGTGAGGTGGCCTGGAAGAGCTTGCAAAGCACCTAGTGAGATTCTGAGGTCTATCTGGTTTAGGTAGACAGATAAGGTGGGAAGGAAGGAAGAAAAAGAGGGAAGGAGAGAAGGAGGGAGGAAGGAAGGGAAGGAGGGAGGGAGGGAGGGAGGAAGGAAGG